>NW_024738282.1:7500-37500 GCF_018991925.1 Homarus americanus
GGTGGGCCATGGTCTCCAACCCTCAGCATCTACCTCTCTCTTAGCTGATTGACCGACCAATCTCCCTTTTTCTCGACTGTACGACTTTTTTTGTCCCATTATATTGACTGGCGGATCAACTCTTCATAAAAAAAAAAACATCGACGAGTTATGTTTCCTGTGTTATACTCCTTGGATGATAGACAGACTGCCAGCTATTCTGTTTTCCAATGTCTGTTCTGATTACTCAAGGCTTGTGAACGATGGGTGCTTAATAACCCTGGTAGTTGAAGCACCTAAAAAAACTAACCACACACACACACACACACACACACACATACACACACATACACACACACACACACATACACACACACACACACACATACACAAGGCTTAATATCGTTCAAATGCCCAAACTAAGTCAAGTCTCCCAGCAAGTCACATGAATAAAACAACTGCCTCAAACACATACCTTGAGTTCCCAGCACAGCGACACACACACACACACACACACACACACACACACACAACCTCGTGACATTCAATACAACACAAACTCTGTCACAAACACGATGATAATTACCGACCCTCCCAAGTCTCAGGAACACCAAACATTATATTACACACCGCCAGCGACTGTATCTCTGGTCCTTCATTAACTCGTATCTCCTCTAACACCATATTAAAATTCCTCCATAACACAACTCTTCATTAAACAAGTTTCATGTAATGTGGTGTAAAAAAAAATCATCTCCGTTTCAACCTATATATAAGATTGTCAGAGTGTATGAATGTCTGTCACCGTGGTCTTCTTCAACATCAGATAGTGCAGGGGTTCTCAACCAGGGGGGAATTCAGGCTTTCAGGGGGGGGAGGAAACTGATTCGGGAGCAAGAGATATGTTCGATGAGAAATCAATCACAGAATTTTGGCCCTTGATGTGCGATTCCTACCCAAAAGTGGCAGAAAGAGCTATCCGTGCATTGCTTCCGTTTGTGTCGACATATCTTTGTGAGTTAGGCTTTTCAACTCTGTTGCAAATTAAAACGAAGCAACGTAGTAGATTAGAGGTAGAAAATGACCTGCGTTGTGCCCTTTCAAGCACTCCTCCGCGTATCCCAGAATTGGCGAAGAAAAAACAATCACAGGTTTCTCATTGACTGTAATCTTCATCTGAATAAAATTAATTAGAAATTTACAATATCCTGGTATTCTATTGAACTTTTTGTTTATTGCATTATGCTTCAGTTTGGTCTGTTAAGTAATTCAATAAAAAAAAAAAAAAACTATTTTACTTTTATTCAAGTTTGATAAATCCATCAACATTTTCAATTGGCATTTAATTTGTAAAACTCCACTTTAAAAATAATCTATGTAAAATTGTAAATGTATATGTACTAATATGGAAAAAAGAAAAGATTTTCAGTATTATATGCATATTATTTGGAATGCACTTTTTGAGGCAGACAATCTTGGAAAGGAGGGGGGAATGACATTCTGACATATGGTAAAAGGGGTGCATGGGGCAAACAAGGTTGAGAACCACTGAGATAGTGTGTGTGTGTGTGTGTTTGTGTGTGTGTGTGTGTGTGTGTGTGTGTGTGTGTGTGTGGTTATGTGTGTGTGTGTGGTGGTTGTGTAGTGAGGTAGGTAGGTAGAGACGTGGTTTTAGACAGACGAGTAATTTGTGATTTTTTTCCCACATGGTAATTTTAACAATGCACGTCTTGTTGTTGTTGTTGTTGTTGTTCTCCTTGTTGTTGTTTTGCTGTTCTCATGTTGGCTGAGTGCTTCTTCCCATTTCATGTCGAGTCTTTTGTTTTCAGAGACATTTTTCCTCCTTTCAGTACAACCTTTCTGTTTATGTCACATCTGAGTCTCTTGCTTTACATCCCAACACAATATTTCTGCTAACACACACACACACACACACACACACACACACACACACACACACACACACACACACACACACACACGCGCGGCTGTATATAAAAGATGACCTTTGTCTTTAGTTAAAAAGCGATAACCTCAAGTACAGATTGATGCTTACTTTTATATTATTCTCGGATGTCACTTCACCCTTCTCTCCTGATCTCATCCACCTTTCTGACTTCTTCATCTCCCCCTGACCTCCATCCACCTTCCTGACTTCACCCATCTCCCCCCTGATCATCCACCTCCTTCCTGACCTCATCCACTTCCCTCCTGACCTCATCCACCTCCCTCCTGAGCTCTCCCATCCACCTCCCTCCTAACCTCATCCACTTCCCTCCTGACCTCATCCACCTCCATCCTGACCTCATCCACCTCCCTACTGACCTCACCCATCTCCCTCCTAACCTCATCCACCTCCCTCCTGACCTCATTCACCTTCATCCTGACCTCATCCACCTCCCTCATGACCTCATCCACCTCCCTACTGACCTCACCCATCTCCCTCCTAACCTCATCCACCTCCCTCCTGACCTCATCCACCTTCATCCTGACCTCATCCACCTGACTTACACAGCTCCGCCACTCCGGCCTCTGATCTTACTGTCACAACAAACTGAGGAAACGTCATTGAACGCCTGCAGCCATCAAACACGCCATCATGTTATCTCCCTCACGAGCAAGGTAGTTCCTCCAACAACACGCTATCATGTTATCTCCCTCACGAGCAAGGTAGTTCCCTCCAACACGCTATCATGTTATCTCCCTCACGAGCAAGGTAGTTCTCTCCAACACGCTATCATGTTATCTCCCTCACGAGCAAGGTAGTTTTCTCCAACACGCCATCATGTTATCTCCCTCACGAGCAAGGTTTCCCCCACGTAGTTCTCCAACACTCCCCCACAACACGCTCATGATCTCTACCTTACATCCTCACACACACACACACACACTCATCAATATTCCACGTTCACAGCCAACCATAACTCTCAACCATCTCTGTAAATCAACGTATTCTCCCAACTTGTCAAAGGTGGTGTGAAATGTAATACTGTACTGCTCTCTCTCTCTCTCTCTCTCTCTCTCTCTCTCTCTCTCTCTCTCTCTCTCTCTTCTCTCTCCTGTCCAGTGTGTCTTCTCTCGATGCTTCCAAGGTCGACCTCACACTTGAAGATTTTTCCACTGTAATGGTGGTGCTGGTCCTCCTCCTCCTCCTCCTCCTCCTCCTCCTCCCTCACAACCCCTTCTTGAACTCGATAACAATGACAACAATCTCAAGTTTCACGTCTCTCATTCTGTATTCGTTGTGTTGATCCTCCTCCATCATCCCTCCACCACACAGCTTCCTTCACAACCCGGACACACTCCATCACAACCCTCCCCCTCACAACACACAGCCCTCCTCCACCTCACACACACACAACCCTCCTCCTCACAACACACAGCCCTCCTCCTCACAACACACAACCCTCCACCCTCGAACACACACAACCTCCCTCACAACACACAGCCCTCCTCCTCACAACACACACACAACCTCCACCCCCTCACAACACACACACAGCCCTCCACCCCTCACACACAGCCCTCCCACCCTCACAACACACAGCCTCCACCCTCACAACACACAGCCTCCCTCACAACACACAGCCTCCACCTCACACAACACACACACAGCCTCCACCCCTCACAAACAGCCCTCCACCCTCAAACACACAACCCTCCTCCCTCACAACACACAGCCCTCCTCCTTCAACACACACAACCCTCCACCTCACAACACACAGCCTCCACCTCACACACACACAGCCTCCACCCTCACAACACACAGCCTCCACCCCTCAACACACACAACCCTCCCTCACAACACACACAGCCCTCCTCACAACACACAGCCTCCACCCTACAACACACAGCCCTCTCCACCCTCACACAACACACAGCCTCCACCTCACACAACAACACACAGCCCCCCACCCTCACAACACACAGCCCTCCACCCTCACAACACACACACACCTCCTCCCTCAACACACACAGCCTCCATCACAACACACAGCCTCCACCCTCACACAACACAGCCTCCTCCACCCTCACACACACACAGCCCTCCTCCCTCACAACACACAGCCCCTCCTCCTCACAACACACAGCCCTCCACCCTCACAACACACAGCCCTCCACCCCACAACACACAGCCCTCCACCCTCACAACACACAACCCTCCCCTCCTCACAACACACAGCCCTCCTCCTCACAACACACAACCCTCCTCCCTCACACACACACAGCCCCCACCCCACAACACAGCCCTCCACCCTCACAACACACAAGCCCTCCTCCCCACAACACACAGCCTCCACCTCACAACACACAGCCCTCCACCCTCACAACACACACAGCCTCCACCCCTCACAACACACAGCCCTCCACCTCACAACACACAGCCCTCCACCCTCACACACAGCCCTCTCCTCACAACACACAGCCCTCCACCACAACACACAGCCTCTCCTCACAACACACAGCCCTCCTCCCCACAACACACAGCCCTCCACCCTCACAACACACAGCCTCCACCCTCACACCACACACAGCCCTCCACCCTCACAACACACAGCCCCTCCCTCACAACACACAGCCCTCCACCCCTCACACACAACAGCTTCCACCTCACACACAGCTCTCCACCTCACAACACACAGCCCTCCACCTCACAACACATCTCCACCTCACAACACAGCTTCCACCTCACAACACACAGCCCTCCTCCCTCACAACACACAAGCCTCCACCCTCACAACACACAGCCTCCACCTCACAACACACAGCCCCACCCTCACAACACACAGCTTCCACCCCACAACACACAGCCCTCCTCCTCACAACACACAGCTCTCCACCTCACAACACACAGCCCCTCCTCCTCACACAACACACAGCCCTCCACCCTCACAACACAGCCCCTCTCCACCTCACAACACACAGCCTCCTCCTCACAACACACAGCCCTCTCCTCACAACACACAGCCTCACCCTCACAACACACAGCCCTCCACCTCACAACACACAGCCCTCCACCTCACAACACACAGCCCTCCACCCCAACACACAGCCTCCACCCTCACAACACACAGCCCCTCCACCTCACAACACAGCCCTCCACCTCACAACACACAACCTCCACCTCACAACACACAACCTCCCTCCTCACAACACACAGCCTCCACCTCACAACACAGCCTCCACCCTCACAACACACAACCTCACCCTCACAACACACAGCCCTCCTCCTCACAACACACAACCCTCCTCCTCACAACACACAGCCCTCCTCCTCACAACACACAGCCCTCCTCCTCACAACACACAGCTCTCCACCTTCACAACACACACCCCTCACAACACACACCTTCCACTCACAACACACAGCTCTTCACAACACACAGCCCTCCACCTCACAACACACAGCCTCCATCCACACAACCCTCCTCTCCTCACAACACACAGCCCTCCACCTCACAACACACAGCTCCACCCTCACAACACACAAGCCCCTCTCCTCACAACACACAGCCCTCCCCTCACAACACACAGCCCTCTCCTCACACAACACACAGCCCTCCTTCTCACAACACACAACCCCACCTCACACCCCCTGGGTCCTGACACACACACACACACTCACACACACACACACACACGCACACACACACACAGGTGAGTCATTAATTACACTGCTACTGTCAGGAGTTAAAATTATAGTATAAATTAACACGAGGAATCTCATTTAGTTCTGATGATTGTATAAGAGTCAAGTTAAAGCTTAATCTCGTATAATAGTTAAAGCTTAATCTCGTATAATAATCTTATAGCTTAATCTCATATAATAGTTCCTCTTAAAGCTTAATCTCGTATAATAGTTCCTTTTAATTATAATAACGTCAGTAATTGCAGCTTGACTTCACTCGAGTCAGGCGCCAACTCGCCCGGGGCCTATCCTGCTTTTTAAACTACTGTGACCTCGATCTTTGACCTCTTGACCTCAGATTATAAGATATTTGAGGGGTTGTTCTGGAGGATATTTGTACCAAGTTTGAATCCTGTAGGTAGTAGTAATCTGGTGTGTTGTACCAGTAGGTGGAACAAGTTGTACTAGGAGAGGGTACAACAGCGAGTTTTATTTTGAGTTGCTGGAGATCGAACCAGGAGCCTTAGGACAGGGGGTCAATGTTGTGTCCAATCTGCCACCGCCTCCCATCTATTTACTCTGGAGTTTTTTATTACTCATTATTTTTTCATGTTATTCTTTCGTTTGTCAGGTATAAATGACTCACATATATGACTCACACATGCCACTCACATGTGACTTCCATATACAGCTCACATACGACACACACATACAACTCCTCGCCACTAGATACCAGATATTACAAACAGTAGAGATGATTTTTCTTTTTGTAACCAGTCTCTCTCTCTTCACTGTACGAATCCCAGAAATTAATTAGCAGGCTTAAAACACCTGAGTAGGTTGTCATTCACCACATTTGCAATTTTCAAAACGGAGGAGAAAAATTTTGGTCGAGTAAAATTTGGTTGAGTTTACAAGCCGAATTAAAACCTGACTTTACTAACTATATAAACGTAACTCAGTATAAAGTGTAGATGATAGTGAATGTAGTGTGTGTGTGTATGGTGGTGGTGGTGTGGTGTGTTGTGGTGACGGTGTGGTGATGGTTGTTGTGATGTTGTGTTGTGTGCTGGTGTGGTGTGTTGTTGTGTTGGTTGTGTTGTGATTGTATGGTGTTGTTTGATGGTGTGTTGTGGGGATAATTGTTTTTGTGTTGTGTGATGGTTGTTATAGTGTGGTGTGATGATTGTGTTGTTGTGTTGTGATGGTGTGTCGTGGTGGCGTATAATCTTGATAGTCTACCTCACCTGAATGTTTAATTAAAGATAAATACCTGTAATAAGCGAGATAAGATTTAAGAAGTAGTTTACATAAGACTATGATAAGTAAACCACAGACTTTTAACAATTAACTTGATATTTAACATGGTAATTGTGAATGCGTGTTAGTTAAAGAATAGATATTACCAGACAAGTGGAGTGATGATTATAAATGATGCGCCACTATACATGTTCTTCAGAGACTTAATGGCTCAGGAGTTGGACAGTGACCAGACACCATCACACCTGAGGCTAAGAATGAACGTCTAAGAAGGTTAGGTTAGGTTAGGTTAGGTTAATGAGGGAGAAGCACCTTGTTTTGTGTGTGAGGCGGGGAAGAGTTTTGTTGGGTATGACAGAATGATAACATACATCTTTACGTTATGGTATAAAGATTCGTTATAATTAGTGTTGTTATAGGAGACCCTAGACCACGTGTGACGCCTGGTGTTATAGTTATTATTTTATAGTAAATATCCGTAATCAGGAAATGCATGTGTCCCGATTCACTCAATAATTTCACGTATTCACTAAAAATGCTAATGGATACGTGTTTCTAATATTAAGGACTAGGTAATTTATGTATTTCCTGATAAGATAAACCTTGGATATATTTATCAAAACATTGACATTAAAATTATTACACTGTTTCATGTAACTGAGTAATGGGATTTTTTTCGTACAGTTTATGTTGTTATGACATCTAGAATTACATACAAGTTTGGCTTTAAAACTATTTTACAGCGATTTGTCTGACATTTCTCTGGGCCATAGTAGTTTACTGTTCTCTCAGCTTGTCGAAGTTGACCAGAACACGTTATAGATCCCCGCTTATTGATCTGTTCCTTGGCTGGGTTGGGTTAGGTTAGCGGTAGGTTAGGCGAGGTTAGGTTGGCGTTAGGGTGCTTAATTTTCAAGTGATCCCATTTTGTGTTCATGTGGGGGCCCAGCAGACACACACAGACACACACAGACACACACACACACACACACACACACACACACACACACACACGGTGGGGGGATATTGTCCAGGATAAAGTTGAAAATGAAAAACTTGACGGCGATGTTGACCATTCAGAAAACTCCGTCAGCCCCTCCCGACATCCGTAAAAAATATACTTCCAGCAGAGTGTCTTCCTTCATGACAGTGGCGGTATGAACCCTGCTGCCACCACCTGAGTCAGCCACCTCAATTGCTGCCACCTGCCACCACCGGAGTCTGCCATGTCACCTGCTGCTACCTGCTACCACCGGAGTTTGCCAGCTCAACTGCTGCCACCTTCCACCACCGGAGTCTGCCACCTCACCTGTTGCCACCTGCCACCACCTGAGTCTGCCACCTGAACTGCTGTCACCTGCCACCACTTGAATCTACCTCACACACCTCCCTACCAGGCACTCGCGGTGTCTCCCTCACCTGTACACACAATGCCTCGCTCACCGTAAAATAGTGTCTTTCTCTGTCAGCTCTTTTGACTTCAGAAGAGTTAAAGGAAAAACATAGAGGAGTGATATTGAAGGGATGGGAAATATTGGCCTCTGTGTCGCCGTCTGGTCTGCGGGGCGAGGTGTTCTGCCCCGCCACACCACACTACCCCACCAGGGCCACACCACGACGCACTACCCCACCAGGGCCACACCAAGCCGCACTACCCCACCACGGCCACACACGCCGCACTACCCCACCTGGGCCACACCAAGCCGCACTACCCCACCTGGGCCACACCAAGCCGCACTACCCCACCTCCACACACCGCGCCACACTACCTGCTGGAATTTACAATGAAAAGCGTCCTTTGGTGGACCTGTATTTTATTATTGTTGTGGAGAAGGAATTTTGGGTCGTTTTAACGTCGGAGGAAATCTTTTAAATGCGGGAATCAGATTCTGGATGAGAATACGAGATGGCATTTATGTGAATCTCTTGTAGGGAAAATGTTTCAGCTCGAGGCCCGTACACCAGCCGTCGTCAGGGTGATGACGTCACAAGGTTGGCCTATACAGTACAGGTGTATTAGTGTATTAAGCAAAAACACTGTATATTGGGTCAATATTCATCAAATTAAATAAAAAGGTTTTCAAATAAGCGACTTTTTGATAAATTTACTGGAGGACAGTTTTATAAACTGAAATTGATTTACAAGTACAGTACAGTAAATCCTTGGCACGATATAAGTGAGCGGGGCCTCATAGGTCAGACGATGTATACATTTCACTTTACACTTAGCCTTGAGCGTACAAAGAAGCACTGCACTCGGCTGCCTTCCTTTACCCAACTGTAAAGTTAAATACACATTTACAGTACAGCGAAGTGAATTGGGGTGCTCTTAGGTTTAGGGTAGTAGGCAGCTATCAAACAGGGAGGTACTACCATCTAAGATATTAGAAGCATAATGTGTTGTTTAATGGTAGACCCTGTTGCCATATGGCACCACAAAAGTGTGACCAAGTCCCAGGTTGCTGATCTGACTTTCTGCCTCATTTACACACAATTGCAGGGTCTCAACTGTTACTCTTACTATTGACAACACAACATACATATATTGTTTCTCACTATTGATATTTTTATTTTTTGTTTTTAATTTATTCATGGCTCTTTATTATTACAGAATATATTTATATTATTATTATTATTATTATTATTATTATTATTATTATTTTATTATAATTATTTATTAAATATATTTATATTAATTTTATTAATATATATTATTACCATTATCATCATCATTATATAATTTATTATTATTATTGATTATATTTTCCCTGGCTTGATGTGGGTCATTAAAAATGACCCGTGCCCGGGTGGGCTAATTCCCTTAAAGAAAGGAGCAGAGTGCTGTGACCACTCACCCACACCACCACCTGCTCACTCTATACTTACTGTTAATACCAGATTCTTTTAGGCACGTGCGTTAATCTATCCAGTGTACGTTCTTCCTGACTTGACTAATAGAACCCTACGCGAGAGGGGCTGATATGAACGCTGCCGGTGTCCACTAACAAACAGCGTAAAGTAACACCAAAATGAATCACTTCTCAGAATGGTTCAGATCAAACCCAAATTTGTACACCTCTCACACGCCTCAGGGCCCCGGGTTACTGCGCCAGATGAAGGATGGCGCCGGCGGTGCTCTGCAAGTTCTCGTATTTTTCCTCCTGACAGGTTTATTCCCACGACAAACTGCTAATCGATTCACGGGGTGGGAGGAGAGGCCGGGGAGGAGAGGCCGGGTGGAGAGGCCGGGAGAAGAATCCATGGAGAAGAGGCCGATGAGAAAATGCCAGAGAGGAGAGGTCGGAGAGGAGAGGCCGGTGAGAAGAGGCTACAGGAGAAGAGGCCAGGAAGAAGAGGCCAGGGTGGAGAGGCCAGAGAGAAGAGGCCGGGGAGAAGAGGCCAGGGAGAAGAGGCCTGGGAGAAAACGCCGGGGTGGAGAGGCCAGGAGAAGAAGCCCTGGAGATGAGGCCGATGATAAATAGCCGGGGAGAAGAGGCCAGGGAGGAGAGGTCGGGGAGGAGAGGCCGAGGAGAAGAGGTCGTGGAGAAGAGGTCGAGGAGAAGAGGCCGTAGAAGAAGAGGCCGTAGAAGAAGAGGCCGGAGAGAAGAGGCCGAGGTGGAGAGGCCGAGGAGAAGAGGCCAGGGTGGGGAGGCCGGGGTGGAGAGGCCGAGGAGGAGAGGCCGGGGAGGAGAGGCTCAGTGACTCAACTCTTTCCTGCATGGCGACCTACAGGAGTGTTCAACTGTCAATCAGAACGGCTGGTGTGGTGGGGGTGGGCGCCTGGCTCACTCAGATCTGAACCTAATTTATATCTCTAACCTAACCTAACCTAACCTAACCTAACCTAACCTAACCCACTATTACAGTTTAAGTATTCGAGTCAGGTCTTAGGTTTGGGGAGACACTGTACCCCTGACACCACCACCACCACTGGACACCACCACCACTAGGCACCTGGAGGCCACCACCACCACTGTACCCATGACACCACCACCATGTATCCTGACACCACCACCACACCACCACCACCACTGTGCTGACACCACCACCACCACTGTACCCCTGACACCACCACCACACTGACACCACCACCACCTGTACCTGACACCACCACCACCCTGTGACACCACCACAACCACTGCATGCCCTGACACACTACCACCACTGTACCCTGACACCACCACCACCACTGCCCTGACACCACCACCACTGTGCCCTGACACCACCACCACCACTGTACCTGACACCACCACCACCATTGTATCCTGACACCACCACCACCACTGTACCCCTGAAACCACCACCACTGCACCCTGACACCACCACCACCACTGCACCCCTGACACCACCTGCCCTGACACCACCACCACTGTACCCCTGACACCACCACCACCACTGTCCCTGACACCACCAACTGTACCCCTGACCACCACCACCACTGTACCCCTGCCACCACCACCACCACTGCACCCCTGACACCACCACCACCACTGCACCTGACACCACCACCACACACCCTGCACCACTGGACACCACCACCACTGTGCCTGACACACCACCACCACCACTGTGCCCTGACACCACCACCACCACCTGCACCTCTGACACCACCACCACACCTGACACCACCACCACTGTGTACCCTGACACCACCACCACCACTGTGCCCTGACACCAACACCACTGTGCCCTGACACCACACCACCACCACTGTGCCTGACACCACCACCCACCTGTGCCCCACCACCACCACCACTGCACCACCACCACCACCACCCTGACACCACCACCACTGTGACACCACCACCACCACCTGCACCACTGCACCCACCAACACCACTGCACTGACACCACCACACCCTGCACCACCACCACCACCACCACCACACCACTGACTGACCACCACCACTGTACTGACACCACCACCACCACTGCCCCTGACACCACCACTGCACCTGACACCACCACCACTGCACTGCCTGACACCACCACCACTGTGCCCTGACACCAACACCACTGACACCACCACACCACTGTATCCTGACACCACACCACTGTGCCCTGACACCACCACCACTGTACCTGACACCACCACCACTGCACCCTGACACCACCACCACCACCACTGTACCCTGACACCACACCACTGCCCTTGACACCACCACCGTTATACGACTGCCACCATCTCTACCACCACCTCTTCACCATCACCATCCCCATCACTACACCTCTCTGACCATCACCATCCTGCTCACCACACCTCCCCTCACCACCCCCACCCACCCCCTCACCACCCCTCACCACCACCCCCACACCCCCTCACCACACACCCTCCCCACCATCCCCCCACCACACCCCCCTCACCATCCCCCCACCACTCACCACCCTCACCACACCTCCCCCACCATCCCCTCCACATCTCTCCCTCACCATCCCCTCACCACATCTCCCCCATCCCTCACCACACCTCCCCTCCCCACCCCCTCACCACCCTCCACCTCTCCCCACCTCCTCCCACACCATCCCCCTCACCACACCTCTCCCCTCACCATCCCCCACCACATTCCTCATCCCCCACCACCCTCACCATCCTCTCACCACACTTCTCCCCTCACCATCCCCTCACCACATCCCCTCACATCCTCACCACCATCCCCCCACCACATCTCCCCCTCCCATCCCTCACCATCCCCCACCCATCCCCCCACCACATCTCCCTCACCATCCCCTCACACACCTCTCCCTCACCATCCCCCACCACACCTCACCATCCCTCACCACACCTCCTCACCATCCCCACCCCACCACCTCCCCTCTCCTCACCATCCCCACCACCTCACCCCCTCCCCACCACACCCTCCCACACCTCCCCTCACCCTCCCCCCTCACCACATCTCTCCTTCACCATCCCCCTCACCACACCTCCTCCACCATCTCTCCCTCACCATCCCCTTCACCACACCTCTCCCTCACCATCCCCCTCACCACACCTCTCTCTCACACACCACGGATGAGGGTAGAGGACTCTTAGCTAGCTTCCTGTATGAGTCGTGTTCACTTCTGGTTTGAGACTGCGGGTTTGGTCCTGCCATTTGTAAAGGGAGGATGAAACAGCGTCAGTACGAGCAAACAGCTGCGTCTGGCGTTTACATTTCACCCACAATGGTACTTAAGGTAGCTGCGCCTGACGAACATTTAATCGGTTTCTGCCTACAGTGGCGCTGCTGGATAATGTGTGGACGAGATGGTGGTGGTGTTATGCCTCTCACTGTAGCCTCACTGTAGCCTCACTGTAGCCTCACTGTAGCCTCACTCTGTGGCTTCACCTTTTTGTACCCTCACCTTACCTTCACTATACCCCCACTTCACCCTGACCATGCCTCACTATACCCTCACTTCACCGTCACTATACCCTCACTCCTCCCTCACCATACCTCACTATACCCTCACTATACCCTCACTACACCCCCACTCTACTCTCACTCTTCCCTCACCATACCTCACTATACCCTCACTACACCCCCACTATACCCTCACTCCTCCCTCACTATACCCTCACCATACCTCACTATACACCTCACTCCTCCATCACCATGCCTCACTATCCTCCACTTCTCCTGTGCCCCTACTACCCTCCCTCTCCACATACCTCCTATACCTCACTGCCACCTCCTCCTCCTCACCATACTTCACTATATCATTATGCCTCACTATACCCTCACTATACCTCCTCCTCCTCACATACCTCACTATATGTCCTCACTATACCCTTACTATACACACTGAATACTCCTCCTCCTCACCGCCCACCTCCTATATCCCTCACACACCCCCTATACCCCTCCCTCCCCCCCACCTCCTCCCTCACTATACCCTCACTATACCCTCACTGAACACCTCACTCCTCCCTCCACCATACCTCACTATTCCTCCTGTCTCCTCACTTAACACCCCACTATACCCTCCTCCTCCCTCACTATGCCTCACCTATACCCTCACTGAACCTCCTCCGCCCTCTACCCCTCACTATGTCCTCACTATACCTCACTGCCCCCACTGCCCCTCCTCCCACCCTCACTATGCCCTCACTATGCCCTCACTCCTCCCTCACTATGCCCTCACTATACCCTCACTGAACACCTCACTCCTCCCTCACCATACCTCACTATATTCTCACTATACCCTCACTACACCCTCACTATGCCCTCACTCCTCCCTCACTATACCCTCACTATACCCTCACTGAACACCTCACTCCTCCCTCACCATACCTCACTATACCCTCACACGCTCCATGGTCATATAAGACTCACTAGGCACGTCTCTCCTTCAAGTAGTGTAATACAGTGTCTTTATGATGTTACTGCTGGCTGTTCGTGTACCCCCATGCTGCAATATTTACTAACTTAAGCCTTCATTATACTCTATGTCAGCGTAGGTAGAGGCTGATGGTGGTAGTTGATACATATATAAACATTCAACCACAATCACTGTTACTGGTAAATAAGATATATCTATACTTAACCACAATCGCTGTTACTGGTAGATGGGGTGCATAACTGCATATACAATCACTACCACAATCAATGATGGTGGTAGGTGCCGGAATCATGAAGAAACTCGTAGAATTTATTATGCTCCTGAAGAAACCTGTAGAATTAATTATACTCCTGAAGAAGCTCGTAGAATTATACTCCTGAAGAAACTCGTAGAATTAATTATACTCCTTGAAGAAACTCGTAAAATTTGTGTCAAGACTTCCGCCCTTTATAAGTTGGTTTTCTAAGTTATAACTCGTTCATTCATCCTTGACTGTCTCCCACTCTAGCGCCTTAACTCTCACCCTCCGTCGAGTTATAACTTGAGACGAGGAAAGATGATTATATGCAAATAGAATTAACTTATTATTTTACCTGTGACGAGTTATTTTTTTTTCTCCTGCAATATTTAGTCTGGTTTGGTTAGGTTAGGTTAGGTTTAGATTGGGTTGGGTTGGTTAGATTCATTTGTTCTGCCACCCACGAAATTCATTAGTTCTACCACCCACGAGATTTATTTGTTCTGCCACCCACGAGATTCGTTACCCCTGCCACCCACGAGATTCATTACCTCTGCCACCCACGAGATTCATTACCTCTGCCACCCACGAGATTCATTACCTCTGCCACCCACGAGATTCATTACCTCTGCCACCCACGAGATTCATTACCTCTGCCACCCACGAGATTCATTACCTCTGCCACCCACGAGATTCATTACCTCTGCCACCCACAAAGTTCAATGATCCTACTCTCCCCCTTCATCCGCCCCTCCGCCGTGAAGGTCTTGGTGGCCTCAATGGACCTTATGTTCTTTGGAGAGACACCCGGCTCTTGCTTCTCTTCGCCTCGTCTTCTCCACTTCTGTTCTCACTTCATCTTTCTCGCCTTGCCTCTTCTCTACCCACCTCTTCTCACCTCGCCTCGCCTCTTCTTTCCTCGCCTTGCATCTCCCCGCCTGTCGTCTCCTCGCTAATCAGAAAAGTCTTCTTGGTGTAGTTAATATTTTCCGCTGTCTTAAGTCCGTATAGACAGAGGATTCATATCCCAGCACACACACACACACACACAGACAGACAGACAGACAGACAGACAGACAGACAAAATGAGTGAGAGAGAGTAACTAACCTAACCCATGACACAGCCTGAGTTTAATTAACCACTTCACCTCTTAAGACGTCACTTGACCAGCACAAGAACATGTACACAAACTTCATATAATAAAAAAATAATACAAAAAAATAGTCTGTCACAATTTTTTTTTTCATTTGAGTAATTTAAGTTGTCGTAGGCAGACTAATAGGCTATTGATTAACTTTCGGTCGTGCTGCTGCGAGGGAGAGAGAGAGAGCCACACGTATAATATGATCATCAGTGTTAGAATGGGCCCCAGTCCTATACTTTGCATAAACTAATAAAAATTCTTAGATAACAAAAGAGCATCAAGTGTATTGTAACATATATCTTATCTATTTATATAAAACAAAGAAGTATGTCTGTTTGTGTGTGTGTCAGCACGAGAATCTCGGAAACTACTTTACCGATCTGTAGTGATGTTGGGTGGTGTTACATGTAGTGATGATGGGTGGTGTTACATGTAGTGATGATTGATGGTGTTATATGTAGTGATGATGGGTGGTGTTACATGTAGTGATGATGGATGGTGTTATATGTAGTGATGATGGGTGGTGTTATATGTAGTGATGGTGGATGGTGTTATATGTAGTGATGATGGGTGGTGTTATATGTGATGGTGGATGTGGTGTTATATGTAGCCAGTGATGATGGGTGGTGTTATATGTAGTGATGATGGGTGATTATATATGAAAGTGATGATGGTGGTGTTATATGTAGTAGTGGTGGATGATTGTTACCGCTTCATAGTGATGATGGTGGTGTTATATACAGTGATGGTGGATGGTGTTATATGTAGTGATGATGGGTGGTGTTATATGTGATGATGATGGGTGGTATTATATGATGATGATGGTGGTGTTATATGTAGTGGATGGTGTTATATGTAGTGATGATGGGTGGTTATATGATGATATGATGATGATGGATGGTTATATGTAGTGATGATGATGGTGGTATTATATATAGTGATGATGGATGATGTTATATGTATGTTATATGTGATGTGATGATATGTAGTGATGATGGATGGTGTTTTATATGTAGTGATGATGGATGGTGTTATATGTAGTGATGATGGGTGGTGTTATATATGATGATGTGATGTATGGGATGGTGTTATATGTAGTGATGATGGATGGTGTTATATGTAGTGATGATGGATGTATATATGTGATGTGTATGGTGTTATACTAGTGATGATGGAGTGTTATATGATGGGTGGTGTTATATGTATGATGGATGATGTATATGGTGATGATGGATGGTGTTATATGTATGATGATGGATGGTGTTATATGTAGTGATGTGGGTGATGTTATATTTAATGATGATGGATGATGTTATATGTAGTGATGATGGGTGGTGTTATATGTGTGATGATGATGGATGGTGGTTATATACCTAGTGATGATGGATGGTGTTATATGATGGATGATGTTATATGTAGTGATGATGGGTGGTGTTATATGTAGTGATGATGATGGATGGTGTTATATGTAGTGATGATGGGTGGTGTTATATGTAGTGATGATGGATGGTGTTATATGTAGTGATGATGGATGTTGTTATATGTAGTGATGATGGGTGGTGTTATATGTAGTGATGATGGATGGTGTTATATGTAGTGATGATGGGTGGTGTTATATGTAGTGTTGATGGATGGTGTTATATGTAGTGATGATGGATGATGTTATATGTAGTGATGATGGATGGTGTTATATGTTTTGGGGACTGAACAGTGAGACAATGTGGAGCCTCCTGGAGGGTGGCCTAGCGATTGAGCCGCCCGGAGGGCGGCGTTTCTGCTGATACATACATACATACACACATACATACATACATACATACATACATACATACATACATACATACATACATACATACATACTAGTAGTTGCCTTGCTCTGGGAATTTAATAACGCGATATATTATCAGTACTACAATATATTCACTCCACTATAATCAATGTTCCAACCTTATTATTATTATTTTTTGTTCTTACCCCCCGGATTTTTAAATTACTTGGGGTCTTCTGAAGTAGAGTTTGGTCAAATATCCCAACGATGGAAAAAATTGATACGTGGGGTGATACAGCTTGTGATGATTCGACATGGGACGATTGGGATGTTCCTGTGCATTGTCCCGTCTCCCAGGTTCCCTCTTTCCTCCCCGCCCAGGACGATAATGCTCACAACCCAGACACGTCAAGTGCCCTTAGCCACACCCTGGAGCCTGAACCCCTGCCACTCCTCTCCTGGGATCACCTCGAGTGTGGGGACAAGATCGGTTCTGGTCAGTGTGGAGTGACACACCTCGGTATGTTGACGCTGGATGACGGCCGAACCACTGAGGTTGTTGTCAAGATGCTCCACGGTGGAAGCCCCTTGACGGCAGAAGCTCGCACTCTACAAGAGGTGGCAGGGGCAGGTGGCGCACCACTACTGCATGGCGTAGCAACTAACCCAAACGCTCTCGTCATGCAGTACTGCCCCGGGGTAACCCTTCAGGCCATGCTGGAGGAGTACGACCTTCAGCAGTGTTATGACGCCTACAAGGCCACAGTCGAGGCTGTCAACTGTTTCCACACTGCTGGGTTCTATCACCAAGACCTCCACCCCGGCAACATCATCATCAACACCTCTGTCCTCCCCTACACCTCCCACCTCCTCGACCTGGGTTATACACGTCGCTTCACAGGTCAACTTGTCCGCGACGATAATGCCAAGTCTGAGGACCTGTTTTGTCTCAAGCAGATTAAAGATCAGATCGACGCCAAGCACTACTGATCTGTTTTATGTTTTTTACTTCAACCACAACTATACAGAGGACTACAAAACTACTCACCACGCGCTTTTCTGTACTAAATATTTAAAATTTTCTGTATAATATGACCTGGTTTTATCCCGAGTAGCGGCATCAAGGTATGTACTAAAGGTATGACCTAACCTAACCTAATTTTTTTTTTGACGGGGAAGAGCCCACCTGGGCACAGGTCATCGACCCACAACGGGGTCTAGGGGCGAAAAAATAAGAGTCAAAAGAAATTAAAAATAGAAAAGAAAAATACCATATTAATCTACACCACGAAGATGCCGGAAAATCAGCTTTTTAAAATAAGACAGATTATTAGGAGTATGGAAACACAGAAGAAGGCGTAGCACTCCACAGTCTGGCTGTGTGAGGAAAGAAGGATGTACTGTAACGGGTTATTCTAGTGTGACCGACATCCACAGAGAAACGGTGGGCACTGCGGACAAGACGTGTGTTACGAACCCACGGCCTTGCCGGCGGTACACAGGATGCCAAATCCACCGAACATTGCCCGTTAAAGTACCTGTAAAAGAGAGAGAGTGAAGCAACATTGCGGCGAAGAGAAAGGGAAGAGAGATTGTCGACTAAAGGAGGAGATTTAATAAGACGAAATGCCTTTGATTCCACCCTATCTAATAGTTGGACAGAAGAAGAGCCACCCCAGATATGAGAGCAGTACTCCAAGTTAGGACGAATGAATCCCTTATATACTTGAAGCAACTGCTCAGGAGTGAAGTAGCTACGACATCTGTACACCATTCCCAGCTTTTGGGAGGCATCTTTAGCAATTTTGAGGATGTGTGGCTTCCATGACATATTAGAAAAATGGTGAGGCCAAGCACATCTATCTTAGAATGTGACAGAATGATAGCGTCCTGAAATGTGATTGGTGGGAGATCATCTAATTTGGAAAAAGTAATTGGTAAATACTGAGTTTTATTACAATTGAATTTAACCAAGTTTCTACCTCCCCATAAGATTAGGTCACTTTAGGTTGGATTAGGTAAGGTCACATTAAGTTAAGTCAGGGTTAGGATCGGTCACGTTAAGTTAGGTTAGGTTTGGTTAGGTTAGGTTAGGTAATGTCACGTTAGATGAGGTCAAACTCTAATAAATATAATTCGCTTTAATATCATCCATACCGACGTGACATTTCAATTATATTTAGAACACAAACGAGCCCATTTAAAATTATAAATAGATTCTTAAAAAATATTTTTCATCAATTCGTTTCATATAAAATTAATAATGTAATATCGATAGTCGCTTTGGTAATTACTCTCATTAAAAAAAATTACTTTCCCATTACATTAAAAAGAAGTGATGACCTTTTTAGTAATTAAGAGGATAATCACCTAAAGAGAATTCATTAGGTGTTTGTTCAGGCTGGCTGGAATGTTTGGAAGTGCCTGTTATGTGCTAAATTAGATACGCGTCTCTCACACACACACACACGGCGTTGCGCTTTAGTAAATAGATTGTCATTAACCAATCTCTCTCTCTCTCTCTATCTTTGTCTGTTTGTCTGTCTTTCCCTTGTTCTCGCTGTCTGTCTGTCTCTGATTGTTTGTCTCTCTGTCTGTCTGTCTGTCTGTCTCAAAATATCAACATAGCCTACAGTATATCTGATTTAAACTATGATAGTTTGGCTGATATGATTTTAATTTGGTTTATTTTAGTTAACCTGAAAAAAACAACAATAGTCTTACTTTTTTATAATGTTCGTGGTATATCATTAACACTGACCAATTTACCATATTGTAAATACATTGTACAGTAAACATCCACATTTGTACGTACGTAAAAGGAAGTGTATTTAACTAGGAAAATATTTTACTTTACGCACCATTAGATAATATTGCAAGAGTTGTAACTAAAACACTATCAAGTTAATTAATAAAGTTTTCCTTCAGGGCTTCAGGTAATGGACGATGTTGTAAACTACCCTCGGATGGTTGTCAAACTCTTCCTCAAGTTTTGTTGTCAAGGCGAAGCTTTCATCTGTGTCTCTTGGTTAACTTTATATTATTTTTACTTTATGTATTAATATATAACAATATATAACAATAACAACAGCAACGACAACAACAACAACAACAACAACAACAACAACAACAACAACAACAACAACAACAATAATAATAATAATAATAATAATAATAATAATAATAATAATAATAATAATAATAATATATTCCTTCAGTAATTAGGTTTATTTACCATTCGACATCAACTTACAACACATAAAATAATACAACAAATAAACATAGAATTAATGACTAGACGAAAACAAAACAAAACAACAACAACAAGAACAATAATAAAACAACAACAACTCCTCAGGGGAAGCAGTCATTAGGGTTAAATTGTCCCAAGATATACAGTAGCTGTCCTCCACCCCTTGAGTACGATGACTAAATCACTTGAGTACGATGAATTAACCCCCCCCGAGTACGATAACCTAACCCATTGAATATGATGACTTAACCTTTTGTATACAGTGACTTAATTTACTGAGTACGATGCATTAACCCCTATGATAACCTAGCCCCTTGAGTACGGTGACCTAAACCCCCGAGTACTATAATCTAACCCCTTGAGTACGATAACTGAATTCACTGAGTAAGATAAACTAACCCCTTGAGTACGATGACTAAATTCACTGAGTACGATAACCTAACCCGTTGAGTACGATGGCAACTACTTCAGTACGATGACTTAATTAACTGAGTACGATGACTTAACCCCTTGGGGACGATGACTTAACCCCTTGGGGACGATGACTTAACCATTTGAATATGCGGTCCCCCATTCCTCCTCAAGCGCTTATCACGGCCTCTTAATACTGAGGTGTCGAGAGGAATTTCACACTGGGAATCCCAACTAGTCCTGACCCTTTCACTGCCTTCCCGTGACTTATTCCACCCATCACAGTGCCACCTCCACCCCTGTGCCACATCCTGATATGATATGCTGGGAGGGAGGGAGGGGGAGGAAGGAAGGAAGGAAGGAAGGAAGGAAGGAAGGAAGATTGAGGAGTAGCAGAATCACTATGTAAACATTTGTTACTAGTAATCCATAACAACAACAACAACAACAACATCAACAACAACAATAACATCAACAACAACAACAACAACAACAACATCAACAACAACAAAACAACAACAATAACAACAACAACAACATCCGTATCCCCCCATATCTCTCTTGACTGCCTCCTCAGCCAGCCGTGTTCATCAGTGTTCAATGTTGTTATTGCATGACTAGACACCGTGTTTGTACTAGCGGCGTTTACCCTTCCCTGTACAAATACTCACTGCCTCGTGCCTAGGATACCCCCGTGCCTAGGATACCCCCAAGTCGACCCAGCTGTAAATGGGTACCTAACTATACAACTGGGGGAAATGATGGTATTGTATTGTCGACTTTCTACCTGTGGTGTTTACAAAAGTGTCTTAATTTCATTTGGCAAATTACGGGAGTGTAGGAACCAGGTGTTATGTTAGTGGGGTGAGGGAGGGAGGTGAGGGTGAAGTCTTCAATAACAGCTGGGAGGGTGTTTGAGACCAACTGTGATATGGCCTTATGAGCACTGTCTGGCGCACACACACACACACACACACACACACACACACATAAGAACATAAGAACATAAGAATGGAGGAAACTGCAGCGGGCCTATTGGCCCATACTGGGCAGTCCCGTTTACACCCAACCCCTATTGCTCATATGAGCAGCCAACCTATGTTTGAAGCAATTCAGCGTATTCGAGTTAATGATGATATTTGGTAACTTGTTCCATTCATCCACTACTCTGTTTCCAAACCAGTGTTTACCTATTTCACGCCTAAATCTAAATTTGTCTAATTTAAAACCATTGTTACGAGTTCGCTCCTGGTTGGATAGTTTGAGTACCTTTGTAATGTCCCCTTTGTTTAGCCCTGCCTTCCACTTATACACCTCTATCAGGTCGCCCCTCGCTCTACGTCTCTCGAGGGAGTGCAAATTAAGATGCTTTAACCTGTCTCTATACTCAAGGTTCCTAATGCCCGGGATTAGTCTTGTCATTCTCCTCTGAATTCTTTCCAATGATTCTATATCCATTCTGTAATACGGTGACCAGAACTGAACTGCGTAATCCAGGTGTGGTCTCACAAGAGCAAGATACAGTTTTAGGATGACCTCGCTAGTCTTGTAACTAACACTCCTTTGTATGAACCCAAGTACTTTATTAGCCTTGTTACGAGCAAAAACACATTGTTTACTTGGCTTAAGGTTCCTACTTATCATTACTCCTAAATCTCTCTCGCAGTCGGATTTCTCTATGGCATCGTTGTTCATCTGGTATCTGGTTCCCTGTTTACATCTCTTATACTGAGTACTTTACATTTGTCCACATTGAATTTCATCTGCCATTTTTCAGGCCATTCGAAAAATTTGTTTAGATCTTCCTGTAGTTTTGCCGAGTCCTCGTCAGATTTGATAACACATACACACAGACACACGTAACACTACAACACACGTAACACACTACAACACACACGCGTAACACACTACAACACACACGCGTAATACACTACAACACGCGTAACACACTACAACACACACAGGTAACACTACAACACGCGTAATACACTACAACACGCGTAACACACTACAACACGGTAACACTACAACACGCGTAACACACTACAAACACACTACAACACGCGTAACACACTACAACACGCGTAACACACACTACAACACGCGTAACACACTACAACACGCGTAACACACACTACAACACGCGTAACACACTACAACACGCGTAACACACTACAACACACAGGTAGCATTACAACACACGTAACACACTACAACACGCCACATACTACAACACGCGTAACACACTACACCACACAGGTAGCATTACAACACACGTAACACACTACAACACACACAGGTAACTCTACAACACGCGTAACTCACTACAACACACACACACACGTAACACACTACAACACTTGTAACACTACAACACACACACACACGTAACACACAAGGCCTAATATATAAGCGTCTCTATTGGATTATTCTGGGAAAATATCGGTAATAAAAGTTTAGAACGATTTTAATAAAACATGGTGTGGTGTGTAATTGGATGATAGGAGAGCAATATACTTTGTAAGTATCGTGTGTGTGTGTGTGTGTGTGTGTGTGTGTGTGTGTGGAAGGGGAGTTGTATTGTGTGTATGAATGTGGTTGTATCATGTAAATTTGTGTGTGTGTGTGTGTGTGTGTGGTAGTATGGCAGTATGTATGTGTATGTATATTGTTGTAAAAAGTGTATATTTCTGTATAAACTGTGTATTGCAGTAAAGGTGTAGCCCAATGTCGTTGTATAAAGTGTATTTTTTAAAACACCCCGAACACCGCCATGGTCTCTCTATAAAAGCCAAACTCACCATTTATCAGTAACATTTTAAAACACCTAAACTGTATCTAAGAAAAACACCGACTCTTTTTGTTCCAGTTTACGTAATTGGCAATTTGGTGTTTTTTTCATTATTTTTTTTTCTGAATAACTTGTCATGTTGAGGAATAACTGATGAGATGAATGGTAGTGATGTTAAAATAACGGTGGTTGAGTGGTGTGTGTGTGTGTAGTGTGTGTGTGTGTGTGTGTGTGTGTGTGTGTGTGTGTGTGTGTGTGTGTGTGTGTGTGTGTGTGTGTGTGTGTGTGTGTGTCAATAAGTTATATCCACATTATCCCAACCAAATCCTGAGGCCTACGGTACCTTCTTTATTACTGGACCAAAAATATTCACAAAAATTCGATATAGAATTTTTTATTTTTTTTCTTAAATTACAAAGTGTATTTGTTAGCTTAGGTTAGGTTAGGTTAAGAAAAATTAGGTATTTTTAGAATCCTTAAAGGCTAAGTTAGGTTAGTTAGGTCAAGTTAAATCTGTTCAGAATTAAATGCCTTTTGGTTGGAGTTTTACACAAGGTCGCTAGCAGCGGGCAGGTTAATTATGTTAGGTCACTTCAGGTCAAGCCAGGTAGGTCAGGCCAAGTTTGGTATAAATATTCCAATTACATAATATTGGAAGAACAAATACTTATAATGTATGCAGCCTTAACAACATCAACCTAGAGAAGTCGACTTGTGAAAGAGACCTAGGGGTACTTGTAAGCCCGGACCTACGGCCTAGAAAACAGTGCGCTAATGTTCGAAATAAGGCAAACAGAGTATTGGGTTTTATATCTAGAAGTGTAAGTAACAAGAGTGCAGAGGTTTTACTGCAACTATATCTTGCGCTAGTCAGGCCGCACCTCGATTATGCGGTTCAGTTCTGGTGCCCCTATTATAGAATGGATATAAATTCACTAGAGTCGGTGCAGCGAAGAATGACAAAAATGATTCCGGGACTTAGAAACCTTCCATATCAGGATAGGTTAAAGAAACTTAACTTGCATTCCCTAGAAAGACGAAGAGTGCAGGGAGATATGATAGAAGTACTTAAGTGGGTGAAAGGAATCAATAAAGGGGATATAGATAAAGTTCTTATAATATCCGAGCAGGATAGGACTCGGAGCAACGGATTCAAGTTGGATAAGTTTAGGTTTAGGAGGGAGATAGGAAGAAACTGGTTCACAAATAGGGTGGTGGACGAGTGGAACAAGCGTAGCAACTTTGTAGTAACTCTGGAAAGTTTCAAAAGGAGGCTAGATAGATTCATGGATGATAGAGAGTGGTAGTAACTCTCGACAGGAGCTGCCATGCACAGGCCAACCGGCCTATTGCAGACTCCATATTTTCTTATGTTCTTCTGTAATTACATAATATCTATGACATCACACACACACACACACCCTGTACTACTACTCACTACTACTTTGCTGTCACTCGGAATCGAGTATTAGGGATGTCATCCCAGGTGAGGGGGTCGATTTGGCACTTTTTCAGGTTTGTCTTAAAACTATCCTTATACCTTTTCAGTTGCCCGCCAGCATTGCGTTTACTATTCGTTAAGTGACTGTAAAGTAGCTGCTTTGGCAGTCTACTGTCGTCCATGCGGGTAACATGGCCAGTCCAACGTAGCTGTTTATGGATAATGGTAGCCTTGATGCTCCTACGGTTGGTGTCAGCAAGAATACTGGCATTTGTTCTCTTGTCTTCCCAACAAACTCGGAGGATGGAACGTAGACTTCGTTGGTGAAAGTTTTCATGTGCCTTGAGGTGCTTCCTGTATGTGACCCATGTCTCACTGCCATATTGCAGGGTAGGCTGCTCGATATACATGCAGCTTTGTAGCTAATTTCAGCTCCCTACAGCTGAAGACACGGTTTCGGAGTCTGCCAAAGGCTTGAGATGCACATCTGATCCGGTGCTGAATCTCTTCATCAATGTCTGCGGTGGTGGACAGGTGGGAGCCGAGATACCGAAAGTGGGCAACATAGAGAGGGTAGTACCGTTAAGCTGAATGGATGGTGGAGGTGTGGCTGAACCTGGGGCAGGTTGAAAGAGAATGTGAGTCTTATGTACATTCACCTCAAGGCCGAAGTGCACATACGCATTTGCGTAGGTGTTTAGTATCTCTTGTACGTCGTGTTCAGTGTGAGCAACAAGGGTGAGGTCGTCTGCATACTGAAGTTCAGTAATGGAAGCTGCTGACACCTTTGTTCTTGTCTGGAGTCGTCTTATGTTGAAAAGACCCCGCCTTCACCCGGTACTCGATGTCCACCCCGCCGGCTAAATTGGCACTGGCACTAGTAAGGAAGACACCCAAGAAAGTGGAAAAGAGAGTTGGTGCCAGTACAAACCCTTGTTTAACCCCTGTTTGGATGGGGAAGAACTCAGACTGGGTGCCGTTGTGTAGGACACTGCCGTTCATGCCATCATGGAGTTACCTCACAATGGCGATGAATTTTGGTGGGCAGCCAAAACGGCTGAGGGTCCACCAGAGGGCTTCCCTGTTGACCGACTCGAAGGCCTTGGTTAGGTCGATGAAAGCCATGTACAGGTTACGACGCTGTTCTCTGTACTTTTCCTGTATCTGGCGGGCAGCAAAGATCATGTCAGTGGTGCCACGTGATGGTCTAAAGCCACATTGAGATTCTGGGAGGAAATATTCCGCCTCGGGAAGGAGTCTGTTTAGGAGGACTCTTGCTATAATCTTGCCAGCGACGGAGAGCAGCAAGATCCCACGGTAGTTGCCACAGTCTGACCGGTCTCCCTTGTTCTTATAAATATTGACAATGGAACCATCTTTAAGAGCTTGGGGGATTTCCTCCCTTTCCCACATATTCTCCAGGAGAGAGTGGAGACGGCTGGTAAGCAGAGGTCCTCCTGCTTTATACACCTCAGACCCTGAGACTTTGTTATTTTTCATCTGTTTGATGGCAGTAACTACCTCATCCAGGGATGGAGGATAGCTGAGGTGGGTCAACTCTGGATGCTGAGGGACCTGCTAGGTAGTCAGGACATCCACATCGGTGTTTTGGTTGAGCAATGAATAGTAGCGCTCTTTCTAATGTAGTGCTGAAGGAAGCTTTCATCGTCTTTAATTATGAAGTTACCGTCAGATGAATGGAGAGGGGCTGTGCCACGATTGGTTGGCCCATAAAATGTCTTAATGGAATTGGAAAATTCGCGCATCTTGTGCTGTTCTGCATGTTTTGTATTTCACATGCTTTATTTTTAAGCCAGTAATTCTTTAGAGTGTGAAGTTCCCGCTGGGCCGCCGCTTTCTTCTTGCGGAAGGTATCAGCTTTGGTCCGAGACTGAGGGTTTTTCTGCCAGTCAGTAAAAGCAGCACGTTTATCATCGATGAGTACTTTGATCGCTAGGTCATTTTCATCAAACCAGTCCTGGTGTATTTTTTGATCTGGCCGAGGGTCTCTGCAGGTTTTTGTCATAGCAGTGTTGAGAGTATCCCATTGGGCACTGGGATTTGCGTTGTTTGCTGTCGGGTTGTTTATAAGCCCATGTTCGAGCTGCTCTCTGAAAGTATGTGCTACCGCTGGGTCCTCCAGACGCTTAGTATTAAAACCTCTTCTGGAGGCTTGCTGCCTTCGCCGTTTTGGGGCGACGTGAAGTGAGAGCTTGGCTCTGACAGGTCGATGATCAGTGTCACAGTGGTCTGAGCTACGCATGGCACGGGTGATGAGGATATCTCGGCGATCTCTTTCTCTGACAATGATGTAGTCAATGAGATGCCAGTGTTTGGGTCATGGGTATTGCCACGAACCCTTGGAATTGTCGGCCTTCCTAAACAAGGTGGTGGTGATTGTGAGGTTGGGTGCAGCACACATGCTGAGGAGGAATAGGCCGTTAGGTTTACACTTGCCTTGTCTATTCCTCCCTATGGTTCCCTTCCAGATGTTAGCATCTCTGCCAATTCTGGCATTGATGTCACCAAGAAGCACAACCTTGTCCTCTCTGGGGATAGAGGTTAGCACTCTGTCAAGGTAGGCGTGAAAGGCCTCCTTGATGTCATCCTCTGCATCCAGTGTTGGGGCGTATGCACTGATGAAAAAAGCATGACGTGAGTGATTTAGTGGGACTCGAAGCATCATGAGGCGCTCGTTGATCCCAATAGGCATTTCCGTTAGCTTGTGTAGGATGCGTTGGCGGATGGCAAAGCCAACTCCATAAATGCGGTTTCTCTCCACAGCAAGCTTGCCCTTCCAGAAGAAGGTATAGCCAGACCCCCGTTCTGTGAGCTGGCCATCATCTGGGAGCCGGGACTCACTGATGGCTGCTATGTAGATGTTATACCTAGCCAGCTCTTTTGCCACAGGAGCGGTTCATCTTTCAGGATGCTCATTTGTGCCAGTATCCAGAAGGGTCCTGACATTCCATGCAGCGACCATAAGAGGTTGTATGGTTTGTTTTTGTTTTGGTCTTTGATTTTGACTGTTTCCGACCGCATAAGAATGACCTTACTGGATGCGGTTGCCCACTCAGGTTAGGTTTTTCGGCAGGCAATGTTTAGGACACCTTTTCTAGCTCCCTCCCCATATGGGTGAGCAGAGTGGCTCCTTGAAAGGGTTGCTCGGTCGCACAGACAGGACCGGATTGCACTGCTGCCTTGATCCCAATGCAGAAACGATCATCTTATCTGTACCGCCCATGTGCAGAGTTGTGACTAGAGACTCCCGGCAGTCATATCTGCCTGTCCCCGTCGCCACTCGTCCATCGCCATAGGACTTTTGGGGATATAGGGGTTTTGATGATGATGAGTGGTATGATGAACTGGATGATGACTGCGCGTGAGTTGATTTATGTGGTGAGGCAGGAGCGCAGGCTGCAACCACACATCTTGGCTCTCCCTTTTCCTGATCCAGTGGTACAAGTGTTGCAACAACTGGGGAGAGAGGGAGTTGAATGGACTGCCGATAGCCCAGTTTGTAGGGTTTCGCCTTAGTAGCCTGCTCACCAGGCATATCCTTCGTCCGCCGGTGAAGTCGTTGGGTTTCCACGGTGGTCACCTCTTCCGCCTATACCGCCGTTGGGGTCTTGTTGGAGCTCTGTAAGCATGTCTACCTGATACGGGGCTCCACTACAGATTTTTCATTCGGGGATTATTCCCGTAGCCTTATATCTACCAAGATTAATCCGCAAGGCAGCGGCGCAATGGCTGGTAGGCTTTAGAACGTGTCCACATGCCAGTGGGCCTATGCGCCGACCACTGCTAATCCGAGATCCCCTGCTGGTCTAGCCTGGGCCCAAGAGGCACCCAGTTACCGTGTGTTGCCACGAGGAGACACAGTTGGATTTTGATGGTGAAGAGGCTGTGTACGGGCAGGGGAAGACTTGTGCAAGTTGCTTCCCTGTTCACACACACACACACACACACACTTTAATCATCAACAAAGCTATCGACCTCGGGTTTCGAAGAAGTCTTATACCATGGCTTACAGACTTCCTCAGTAACCGACGCCAAGCTGTACGTTTCCGAGAGGCTGTCTCCACCTTTCAGTCACTCACCTGTGGCGCCCTAAGAGAAACCCCTTTTCGTTGGAAATATGTCGACGATTCCACCATTGGGATCAGCGTCAACAATTCTGCTCCCGACTATACCGCCCTTCAGGATTTATTGAACAGTCTCCAAAACTGGGCCACCAACAACCACGTCACCATCAACCATACCAAGATCATGGTTATGCACATCAACCTCTCCTCCGACGTTGTCCCACCCCCTTCCATTACTTTAGATCCGAACACACTCCAGGTTTTAGATTTCACTAAGTTCCTCGGCGTCACCATAGACAACAAACTAAATTGGAAACCACACGTCAGTGAAGATGTCAAGTCCTCCAGTTTCCGTCTCCACCTCCTCCGCCGACTCAAGTCCCTTGGAGTTCCTGCACACGAGCTCCTCAGTGTTTACTCAACATTCATACTTCCCAAGCTCACCTATGCCTCCCCTACCTGGTCTTCCTCCCCAAATGCCACACAACGTAAACACCTAGAAAAAGTGCAAAAGATGGCATGCAAGATTATTCTCTCCCCTTCCTACTCCACATATCAAGAAGCGCTCAACACACTGACCCTCACGTCTCTCTCTGACCATCACCACGACCTCATCTGCAAATTTGGTGAGAAGCTTCTGCACCATCCTCGACACCGGCTCCTACTACCACACACACACA
>NW_024738282.1:42500-80000 GCF_018991925.1 Homarus americanus
GTCGTGTTCATTCCCTCACTAGACACGCCTCCCAAGAACAAAACACAGCCTCTAACGCGACCATTGTTTTGAACCAACCAAACGAGCATCTTAATTAGCTCAACTATTGACCAAAACAACAGGTGATTACAAACGCACCTTGTTATATTAATTAAAATTTATCCTTATCTAAAAAAAAAAAAAACTCTCTAAGAATATATTAAAATTAGGTAAAGATTATATAAACAATTAGTTAAAATTATATTAAAATGTGTTAAATTTATAATAAGAAATTGGGTTAAAATCATGTTAAAAATGGGTTAAATTAGGCAGGTAATATGGCCACCCCAGATCAGCTCAAGTGTCTTCAAGTCTCGGTAAGTCTTGGGAAAAATCAGGTAAGCCTCGGCGCCCACAAGACGGTACTTAGGGAAAATTGCCTCAATACCTGGTGAAAAATATCTTAAATAAAGGTCTTGATCTGATTTTGGTGGGTTAAAGTTGATGATGAGAGGGGCGTATCTCTCAGTCCTGACCGTCTGGCGTGTTTCTCAGTCCCACCTGGCGTGTGTCTCAGCACTATCTGGCTTGTGTCTCTTTTAGTATTTTCTGGCGTGTATCTCTCAGGACCATCTGTCGTGTGTCTCAGCACCATCTGTCGTGTCTCTCAGCACCATCTGGCGTGTCTCTCAGCACCATCTGGCGTGTATCTCTCAGGACCATCTGTCGTGTCTCTCAGGCACCATCTGGCGTGTCTCTCAGCACCATCTGTCGTGTCTCTCAGCACCATCTGGCGTGTCTCAGGACCATCTGTGTGTCTCTCAGCACCATCTGGCGTGTCTCTCAGCACCATCTGGCGTGTCTCTCAGCACCATCTGGCGTCTCTCTGACCATCTGTCTCCAGCACCATCTCGTCTCTCAGCACCATCTGTCGTGTCTCTCAGCACCATCTGGCGTGTCTCTCAGACCATCTGGCGTGTCTCTCAGGACCATCTGTCGTCTCTCAGCACCATCTGGCGTGTCTCTCAGCACCATCTGGCGTGTCTCTCAGCACCATCTGTCGTGTCTCTCAGCACCATCTGGCGTGTCTCTCAGGACCATCTGGCGTGTCTCAGCACCATCTGTCTGCTGCACCATCTGGCGTGTCTCTCGCACCATCTGTCTCTCAGGACCATCTGTCGTCTCTCTCTCCAGCACCATCTGGCGTGTCTCTCAGCACCATCTGGCGTGTCTCTCAGACCATCTGTCGTGTCTCTCTCTGCATCTGTCGTGTCTCTCAGCACCATCTGGCGTGTCTCTCAGGACCATCTGTCGTGTCTCTCAGCACCATCTGGCGTGTCTCTCAGCACCATCTGGCGTGTCTCTCAGCACCATCTGGCGTGTCTCTCAGCACCATCTGGCGTGTCTCAGCACCATCTGCAGTGGCGTGTCTCTCAGCACCATCTGGCGTGTCTCTCAGCACCATCTGGCGTGTCTCTCAGCACCATCTGTCGTGTCTCAGCACCATCTGGCGTGTCTCTCAGCACCATCTGGCGTGTCTCTCAGCACCATCTTCGTGTCTCTCAGCACCATCTGGCGTGTCTCTCAGCACCATCTGGCGTGTCTCTCAGCACCATCTGGCGTGTCTCTCAGCACCATCTGGCGTGTCTCTCAGCACCATGGCGTGTCTCTCAGCACCATCTGGCGTGTCTCCAGCACCATCTGGCGTGTCTCTCAGCACCATCTGGCGTGTCTCTCAGCACCATCTGGCGTGTCTCAGGACCATCTGGCGTCAGCACTGTCTGTTGTTTTGATCTCGATTAACCTGAGATTGACAGTGATTGTGAATTACAGTGACAATGACAGTGAGTGACATTGATAGTGACAATGACAGTGCCAGTGACAGTGAGTGACAGTGATAGTGACAGTGCCAGTGACAGTGATAGTAACAGTGCCAGTGACAGTGATAGTGACAGTGAGTGTCAGTGACAGTACTAGTGAAAGTGCTAGTGCCAATGACAGTGCCAGTGACAGTGCTAGTGACAGTGACAGTGCTAGTGCCAGTGACAGTGCTAGTGACAGTGAGTAACATTGATAGTGACAGTGCCAGTGACAGTGAGTGACAGTGCCAGTGACAGTGAGTGACAGTGATAGTGACAGTGACAGTGATTATCTCAAAAACTATGGAGGGAAAAGTTAATGGCCAGCAACTGGTTAAATGGCCCCCCTCCCAAATCTTTATAGGCACCTGGTCCTAATTAACCTCATTCCCAATTGGCCGCATTCCCATTTGGCAACATTCCTAATTGGCTACATTCCTAATTGGCTCAATCCAAATAGTGAAATGTGGAAGTGGGTGACATAGCTCCGAGGACTCGTTAGGGACAGTGTGGGTACAGGTGTAGAGTTCTCGGTACACAAGCAGGTAGGGTACAGGTGTAGAACAGGTGTAGGTCCTCGGTACACAAGCAGGTAGGGTACAGGTGTGGAACAGGTGTAGAGTTCTCGGTACACAAGCAGGTAGGGTACAGGTGTAGAACAGGTGTAGGTCCTCGGTACACAAGCAGGTAGGGTATAGGTGTAGAACAGGTGTAGGTCCTCGGTACACAAGCAGGTTGGGTACAGGTGTAGAACAGGTGTAGGTCCTCAATGCCTGACAGGTAGGTGCAAATGTGAAACAATTGCTGGGTCCTCAATGCCCCAAGCTTAAGTATGGAAGTGTAGAAACAAGTGTAAGGTCACTCATTTTGAAAGCAGGTAGGTGGGTATGCAAGAACAGGTACTGAGTCCTCAGTACCTGGCTTGAGTTGAGCCACAGGTGTAGAACAGGTGTGGTCCTCAATGCCTGGCTTAAGCAGAGAAATGCAGAGATGCAATTCAGTGTGGATCCTCCAGTACTGGTAAATAAAATGCAGGTGTAGAACAGGTGTAGGTCCTCGGTACACAAGCAGGCAGGGTACAGGTGTGGAACAGGTGTAGGTCCTCGGTACACAAGTAGGTAAGGTACAGGTGTAGAACAGGTGTAGGTCCTCGGTACACAAGTAGGTAAGGTACAGGTGTAGAACAGGTGTAGGTCCTCGGTACACAAGTAGGTAGTGAGACCGGCACGGTACTCGGTTGATGTCAATTCCTCAACTGTAAAATTAGGTACCCATTCAACAGCTGGGTCGACTAAGGGACACCACAGCTTTGCAATAGCGACAAGTTGATTGGGTCTATTGAACCCCTAGTCCTAATGGGCCCCCCGGTCCTAATTGCCTTCAGTCCTAATGGGTCCTATCCTTAGGTTCCCTAGTGCTAATGGGTCTCACTCCTATTAGTGCCCATTTCAGGTGCTTAGGTTAGGTTAAGTTAGGCTAAATTAGGTTAAATTAAATTAGGTTAGATGATGTTTGTTTAGGTTAAGTTGATATCTGTTAGGACTAGATTTCATTTCACCTACAGACAGACAGACAGACCGACAGACAGACAGACAGACCAGAGAACAAGTTTTCATAAACTATAAACCTCTCCTACACTTAAACTTAACCCTCAATACATAAAATAAAAACAAAAACTAAAACTAAGATCTGTTTACCCATTTTCCCTGACCGTGAGCCTTACCTCTGGTCGATCTCCACCACCAGGGAAAAATACCAAATGGTTTTCCAGGGAACGTAATTGACGAGGATTGCCGTAATTCCTCTAGGAAAAAATGTCTCAGTTGAAGGTCGTAATCTAATGTGAAAATTGGGATGGAGGGATTTTTTTTGGGAGGGGGGGGGGGGACTTAAAACCCGACTGCATGGGTGAAGTTTGTCCCTGTCGCCTCTGGGTTTAAACTAAGACGAAAGGAAACGAGACGAGACGCAAGGATTATTTTATTCAGGGAAATTCTTGTAAATCTTGTTCGTATTATATCCTAAAGCTGTTTAATCGGTTGGATATTAAAGCCTCTCCGTGATGCCTTACAGAATGTTACTGAGATCGCTTCACTAACTCACTCGATAGAAAGAATATTTTTTGGGGGGTGATAATTCATTTTTCATTACTAACGATGCGACGACCATCTGCGACCAGGTGAAAATTAATGATCTTTTTAACACCTGTTGATTGATTAAGTGTTGATGGGTTGACTTTAATGGTTAATATATGACTATTATCATCTATAGTGTTTAGGTGATAGGGACCAGACCAGAGGGAGAGTTCTGTAATGTTATTAATTTTTTGTCAGAAGGAAACGTGATGTTTAATTCAGTGTATTGATGTGTGTGTGTGTGTGTGTGTGTGTGTGTGTGTGTGTGTGTGTGTGTGTGTGTGTGTGTGTGTGTGTGTGTGTGTGTGTGTGTGTTGTGTTGTGGTGGTACTGTGTGTATGTTAAGTAGCCGTACAGTAACCATGGCTAACCCAAGACACAGGGATATACCAACATAAAGAGGACATTATCCATCCATTAACTTACACAACAAGTAAATACCTCATAAATATATATTATAATTACCTTCCCAATGTTACCTTGGTGTTAATAGAGGTCACTTTCACAACCTTCAAACGATCTTACGGTAGAATGTATTTAAATCAGCCTAGGAACATTCACAGCCGTTCTTGTTGACACGCCTCACTCAACAGACATTTGATATATATAAGCGTGAGGCGTTCAAGGAATGTTTGGCAGAGGGGTGTTCAACGTGACGTGGGTCCACACACACACACACACACACACACACCACACACACACAATACACACACACACACACTGCCGGAAAAATGTTGAAACCCTGGTCACCGAATGTGTGTATTAGCCTCAGTTGTGTCTACAGGGTATGTCGGTGTGTGTGTGTGTGTGTGTGTGTGTGTGTGTGTGTGTGTGTGTGTGTGTGTGTGTGTGTGTGTGTGTGTGTGTGTTGTGGTACTGACTAGGTGTACAAGGCATGTAAATAAACCAATATACCTGCACCTAGTTACTGGTCACTCTGTATACCAATATAACACAATGTTCAAAAGTAACCCTGTGGGCACTTAATATATGTCTTAGGGAACAATTAAGACCACGAACGGTAATCAGTAACTAATTATAGAGTCCAAAATCCCTCGTTATATAGCGTATAATTCAAGCCTCGTGTGTTACTATCAAACTTTACTCTGGGTTGGTTGAGTCCTGTTATTGGTATGATATTCTCTGCAATATTCACAACTGTTATATCTTGGCAATTGGGAGGTTAGGTTAGGTTAGGATAGGATAGGTTAGTTTAGGTTAGGTTAGGTTAGGTTAGGTTATCAACGAAATAAGCGGTGGGCGAGGGGGGGAGACTAATCCACAGATGACCCAAAACTTACCTTGTCTTTCCCACCACCATATTACTCAACTCTGTACATCAGGTTCCCAGCGCTGAGTTTTTATCCCAAGTTCGTCTTCGTGGTCCTGTACAGCTCAGCTTCTTTCCTGACGCTCACCTCACGTCCTGTAAGGTTCCTCAAGTTTTATTACATCACGAGGTAACAAACAAGTCGCTGCAGGTATACAGATTGTCTTGTTTGTCTGTGTTCTCTGAGGAGCTGCCTGAAGGAGAGTTGGCTACTGCGGGGTGTGTTTTTTCCTCCTTTGTCGTGTCAGGTGTGTGTGTGTGTGTGTGTGTGTGTGTGTGTGTGTGTGTGTGTGTGTGTGTGTGTTTGTGTTTGTGTGTGACCCTCAGCTCCACACACTGACCTGGCATTAACACTCTACTGAACACTAAAGCGCTCATGGTGAACTTGTTTGGCATATGATACAATTCTTGTCTGTCTTAGGAGTCAGTGAGTTGGGGAGTCAGTAACTGTACCACTACCTCAGTCAGTAGCTATACCACTACCCGAGTCAGTAGTTATACCACTACCTGAGTCAGTAGCTATACCACTACCCGAGTCAGTAGCTATACCACTACCCGAGTCAGTAGCTATACCACTACCTCAGTCAGTAGCTGTACCACTACCTCAGTCAGTAGCTATACCACTACCCGAGTCAGTAGCTATACCACTACCTGAGTCAGTAGCTATACCACAACCTGAGCCAGTAGCTATACCACTACCTGAGTCAGTATTGCGCCACTACCACCTGAGTCAGTGAGCTATACCACTACCTGAGTCAGTAGCTATACCACTACCCGAGTCAGTAGCTATTCCACTACCTGAGCCAGTAGCCATTCCACTACCTGAGTCAGTAGCTATACCACTACCTCAGTCAGTAGCTATACCACTACCTGAGTCAGTAGCTATACCACTACCCGAGTCAGTAGCTATACCACAACCTGAGCCAGTAGCTATACCACTACCTGAGTCAGTAGTTGCGCCACTACCCGAGTCAGTAGCTATACCACTACCTGAGTCAGTAGCTGTCCCACTACGCGCGTCAGCATTACCACTACCCGAGTCATTAGCTATACCACTACCCGAGTCATTAGCTATACCACTACCTGAGTCAGCAGCTATACCACTACCCGAGTCATTAGCTATACCACTACCCGAGTCATTAGCTATACCACTACCCGAGTCATTAGCTATACCACTACCTGAGTCAGCAGCTATACCACTACCCGAGTCATTAGCTATACCACTACCCGAGTCATTAGCTATACCACTACCTGAGTCAGCAGCTATACCACTAGTTGAGTCAGTAGCTGTACCACTACCCGAGTCATTAGCTATACCACTACCCGAGTCATTAGCTATACCACTACTTGAGTCAGTAGCTGTACCACTACCTGAGTCAGTAGCTATACCACTACCCGAGTCAGTAGCTATACCACTACCTGAGTCAGTAGCTGTACGCCACTACCTGAGTCAGTAGCTGTACCACTACCTGAGTCAGTAGCTATCCACTACCCGAGTCAGTAGCTATACCACTACCCGAGTCATTAGCTATACCACTACCCATGGTGCAGCATATCCACTAGTTGAGTCAGTAGCTGTACCACCACCCGAGTCATTAGCCATACCACTACCTGAGTCATTAGCTATACCACTACTTTGAGTCAGTAGCTGTACCACTACCTGAGTCGTAGCTATACCACTACCCGAGTCAGTAGCTATGCTACCACTGCCTGGAGTCAGTAGCTGTACCATTACCTGAGTCAGTAGCTGTACCACTACCTGAGTGTCAGTAGCTATACCACTACCTGAGTCAGTAGCTATACCACTACCCGAGTCAGTAGCTATACCACTACCTGAGTCAGTAGCTTAACTACCTGAGTCAGTAGCTGTACCACTACCTGAGTCAGTAGCTATGCCACTACCCGAGTCAGTGGCTGTACCATCACCTGAGTCAGTAGCTATGCCACTACCCGAGTCAATAGCTGTACCACTACCTGAGTCAGTAACTGTAACTACCTGAGTCAGTGGCTGTACCACTACCCGAGTCAGTAGCTATACCACTACCCGAGTCAGTAGCTGTACCACTACCTGAGTCAGTAGCTATACCACTACCTGAGTCAGTAGCTGTACCACTACCTGAGTCAGTAGCTATACCACTACCTGAGTCAGTAGCTATACCACCTGAGTCAGTAGCTGTACCACTACCTGAGTCAGTAGCTATACCACCTACCTGAGTCAGTAGCCATACCACTACCTGAGTCAGTAGCTATACCACTCACCTGAGGTCAGTAGCTATACCACTACCTGAGTCAGTAGCTATACCACTACCTGAGTCAGTAGCTACCACCCGAGTCAGTAGCTGTACCACTACCTGAGTCAGTAGCTGTACCACACTACCCGAGTCAGTAGCTATACCACTACCCGAGTCATAGGCTTCTACACTACCTGAGTCAGTAGCTATACCACTACCTGAGTCAGTAGCACCCACTACCCGAGTCAGTAGCTATTCCACTACCTGAGTCAGTAGCTATACCACTACCTGAGTCAGTAGTTGTGCCACTACCCGAGTCAGTAGCTATACCACTACCTGAGTCAGTAGCTGTACCACTACCCGAGTCAGTAGCTGTACCACTACCCGAGTCAGTAGCTATGACCACTTACCCGAGTCATTACTGTACCACTACCTGAGTCAGTAGCTGTACCACTACCCGAGTCAGTAGCTATACCACTACCTGAGTCAGTAGTTGTGCCACTACCCGAGTCGGTAGCTATACCACTACCTGAGTCAGTAGCTATACCACTACCCGGAGTCAATAGCTGTACCACTACCTGAGTCAGTAGCTACCCCACTACCTGAGTCGAGTAGCTGTACCACTACCCGAGTCAGTAGCTATTCCACTACCTGAGTCAGTAGCTATACCACTACCTTGAGTCAGCTCACCTGAGTCAGTAGCTATACCACTTGTCCCGTCAGTAGCTGTACCACTACCCGAGTCAGTTGTACCACTACCCGAGTCAGTAGCTATACCACTACCTGAGTCATTAGCTATACCACTACCTGAGTCAGTAGCTGTCCCACTACCCGAGTCAGTAGCTATACCACTACCTGAGTCAGTAGTTGGTGCCACTACCCGAGTCGGTAGCTATACCACTACCTGAGTCAGTAGCTATACCACTACCCGAGTCAGTAGCTATACCAATTACCTGAGTCAGTAGCTGTACCACTACCCGAGTCAGTAGCTGTACCACTACCCGAGTCAGTAGCTGTACCACTACCCGAGTCAGTAGCTATACCACTACCCGAGTCATTAGCTATACCACTACCTGAGTCAGTAGTAGCTGTACCACTACCCGAGTCAGTAGCTATACCACTACCTGAGTCAGTAGTGTCACTACCCGAGTCGGTAGCTATACCACTACCTGAGTCAGTAGCTATACCACTACCCGAGTCGGTAGCTGTACCACTACCCGAGTCAGTAACTGTACCACAACCCGAGTCAGTAACTGTTCCACTAGCCGAGTCAGTAGTTGACCAATAAACACCGTCCGTTGCCACGAACAAAATGAAGGAAAAACTGAAATAAAAAAAAAATAAATAAATTGCTTCTGTTGTGTGCAAATTTAATCTTCGTCGCTCAAAAAGTGGCAAAGATCACGCCCGCCCGCCCGAGCCAAGAGACAAACACACGGAACACCAACTGAGACAACGCTTAAGGAACACTTACCCTCGGGAACAGCCTTCACGTAGCACCTGGAGATGGCGTGGGAGGGGAGGGGGGGAGGAGGAGAGGAGAGGGATTAGTATGTGAAGATGGTGTGGGAGGAGAGGGAGTGGGGGAAGTACTTGGAGATGGAGTGGGAGGGACAGAGGAAGAGGAGAGAGGGTAAGAAGTAAAAAAAAATTACCCTTTCTTTAAAACTCCCACTATAGTGACGTCATATCTTCAGTTACACGAACAGTACGGAAGATTTTCACCTCTTTTAAATATTACACCATAAAGTATCGTTCATAAAGTGCGATAGCTTAAACCATCGTCTTCAAAGCCTTACATCACTCAAATAGGACGAGAAATATTGACACATAAACGATACATTATTAAGTCGCTGTGTTGTTTAGGAGGTCATGATATTTACATAAAACGTGACGTAAATGTAAAGACCAGATCAAGAGGTAAACAAATCGGGTAAATATGTAGAACAGGAATTAAACTGATGTTGACAAGTCCATAATATGTCATGTTAACAGTAGAGGCAGGTTGGGGTGGGATGTGTGTGTGTTAGGCAGGTTGGGGTGATGTGTGTGTATGTTAGGCAGGTTGGGGTGGGATGTGTATGTTAGGCAGGTGGCGGGATGTGTATGTTAGGCAGGTTGGGGTGGGATGTGTGTGTGTTAGGCAGGTGGTGGGATGGTGTGTTAGGCAGGTTGGGGTGGGATGTGTGTGTGTGTTAGGCAGGTGGTGGGATGTGTGTGTTGTGCAGGTTGGGGTGGGATGTGTGTGTGTTAGGCAGGTGGTGGGATGTGTGTATGTTAGGAGGTGGTGGGATGTGTGTTAGGCAGGTGGTGGACCGTTATGAGGCAGATGGTGGGATGTGTATATGTTAGAGGTGGCGGCACGTACACTATATGAGGCAGATGGCGGCACGTGCACATATGAGGCAGGTGGTGGCACGTACACATATGGGGCAGATGGTGGGATGTGTGTATGTTAGTGGCGGCGGCACATATGAGGCAGATGGCGGCACGTGCACATATGGGGCAGGTGGCGGCACGTACACATATGGAGAGATAGTGGGATGTGTGTATGTTAGGCAGGTGGCGGCACGTAAATATGGAGATAGCGCATGCATAGGCAGGTGGCGGCACGTGCACATATGAGGCAGATGGTGGGATGTGTGTGTTGGTGGGTGGCACGTACACATATGAGGCAGATGGTGGGATGTGTGTATAGGCAGGTGGCGGCACGTACACATATGAGGCGTGGCGGCACGTCACATATGAGGCAGGTGGCGCACTTACACATATGGAGGCAGGTGGCGGGATGTGTGTAGTATGTTAGGCAGGTGGCGGCACGTACACATATGCAGGTGGGCGGCACGTACACATATGAGGCAGGTGGCGGCACTACACATAAGGAGGCAGGTGTGGATGTGGTATGTTAGGCATGTGTACCACAATATGAGGCAGGTGGCGGGATGTAGTATGTTAGGCAGGTGGTGGCACGTACAATTGAGGCAGGTGGCGGATGTAGTATGTTAGGCAGGTGGCGGCACGTGCATATGAGAGGTGCGGGTCGTACACATATGAGGCAGGTGGGGTACTTACACATATGAGGCAGGTGGCGGGATGTGTGTAGTATGTTGGGCAGGTGGCGGCACGTACACATATGAGGCAGGTGGCGGATGTGTGTAGTATGTTAGCAGGTGGCGGCACGTACACATATGAGGCAGATGGCGGGATGTGTGTATGATGTTAGGCAGGTGGCGGCACGTACACATATGAGGGCAGATGTGGGATGTGGTATGTTAGGCAGGTGGCACGCATAATATGAGGCAGATGGCGGGATGTGTATATGTTAGGCAGGTGTGGCACGTACACATGAGCAGGTGGCGCACGCACATGAGGCAGGTGGCGCACTTACACATATGAGGCAGGTGGCGGAACGTACACATATGAGGCAGGTGGCGGGATGTGTGTAGTATGTTAGGCAGGTGGTGGCACTACACCATATGAGGCAGGTGGCGGGATGTGTGTGGTGTTAGGCAGGTGGTGGCACGTACACATATGAGGCAGGTGGCGGAACGTACACATATGAGGCAGGTGGTGGCACGTACACATATGAGGCAGGTGGCGGGATGTGTGTAGTATGTTAGGCAGGTGGTGGCACGCATAATATATGAGGCAGGTGGTGGCACGCACACATATGGAGGCAGGTGGCGGGATGTGTGTAGTATGTTAGGCAGGTGGCGCACTCACATATGAGGCAGGTGGTGGCACGTACACATATGAGGCAGGTGGCGGATGTGTGTGTAGTATGTTAGGCAGGTGGTGGCACGACAAATATGAGGTGGTGTGTGTGCATGTGTGTAGTATGTTAGGCAGGTGGCGGCACTTACACATATGGAGGCAGGTGGTGGCACGTACACATATGGCAGGTGGCGGGATGTGTGTAGTATGTTAGGCAGGTGGTGGCACGTACACATATGAGGCAGGTGGCGGAACGTACACATATGAGGCAGGTGGTGGCATGTACACATATGGAGGCAGGTGGCGGGATGTGTGTAGTATGTTAGCAGGTGGCGGCACTTACACATATGAGGCAGGTGGCGGAACGTACACATATGAGGCAGGTGGTGGCACGTACACATATGAGGCAGGTGGCGGGATGTGTAGTATGTTAGGCAGGTGGTGGCACGTACAATATATGAGGCAGGTGGCGGCACATACACATATGAGGCAGGTTGCGGAACGTATACATATGAGGCAGGTGGTGGCACGCACTATGAGGCAGGTGGTGGCACGCATACGAGGCAGCTGGCAGCACGAATGACACCTACTCTGGAAAACTAAAGAAGAGTCGAAATGGACTTTAGTGCCACTGGGACCATCATTTACAAAAAACACTCGCGTCTTTGACTGAGAGAAAAGAATTTGCATTTTAGCTGTGTTGACTTGTAGATGCAACCCCGTCGCTGAAATGTGAAAATAATGGAGACATCTGCTCTCGGTTAAGCGTGTGTGTGTGTGTGTGTGTGTGTGTAATAATAATAATAAATAACGTTTATTAATAGAGTTGCAGCCGGTGGCTGAAAATATACAAACTTACATGTGCAGTAGTCCACTGCCAATCCTTGCTAGTGCTTGGTGGTGGAGGTCACTGAGGGATAGCATTTCCAGGGTTGAGAGTGTGTGTGTGTGTGTGTGTGTGTGTTAGTAGGAGGCGAGCCGGTCCACTGTCTTACTGGGAGGCAAGCTGGTCCACTATCTTACTAGGAGGTGAGCCGGTCCACTGTCTTACTGGGAGGCAAGTTGGTCCACTATCTTACTAGGAGGCGAGCCGGTCCACTGTCTTACTGGGAGGCAAGCTGGTTCACTATTTTACTAGGAGGCGGGCGTCCACTGTCTTAGTGGGGAGGCAAGCAGGTCCACTATTTTACTGGAGGCGAGCCGGTCCACTGTCTTAGTGGGAGGCAAGCTGGTCCACTATCTTACCAGCAGGCGAGCTGGTCCACTGTCTTACTGGGAGGCAAGCTGGTCCACTATCTTACCAAGCAGGCGAGCTGGGTCCACTGTCTTATTGGCGAGCTGGTCCACTATCTTCAGCAGGCGAGCTGGTCCACTGTCTTACTGGGAGGCAAGCTGGTCCACTATCTTACCAGCAGCGAGCTGGTCCACTGTCTTACTGGGGGTGATCCACTATCTTACCAGCAGGCGAGGCTGGTCCACTGTCTTACTGGGGGCAAGCATGATCTTGTATATTAGGCAGGAGCCGGTCCACTGTCTTACTGGGAGGCACAGCTGGTTCACTATTTTACTAGGAGGCGATCCGTCCACTGTCTTACTGGGAGGCAAGCTGGTTCACTATTTTACAGGAGGCGAGCCGGTCCACTATCTTACTGGAAGCTGGTCCACTATTTTACTAGGGAGGCGAGCCGGTCCACTATCTTACTGAGGCAAGCTGGTTCACTATTTTACTAGGAGGCGAGCCGGTCCACTATCTTACTGGGAGAAGCTGGTTCACTATTTTACTAGGAGGCGAGCCGGTCCACTGTCTTACTGGGAGGCAAGCTGGTTCACTATTTTACTAGGAGGCGAGCCGGTCCACTATCTTACTGGGAGGCACGCTGGTTCACTATTTTACTAGGAGGCGATCCGGTCCACTGTCTTACTGGGAGGCAAGCTGGTTCACTATTTTACTAGGAGGCGAGCCGGTCCACTATCTTACTGGGAGGCACGCTGGTTCACTATTTTACTAGGAGGCGCCGGTCCACTGTCTTACTGGGAGGCAAGCTGGTTCACTATTTTACTAGGAGGCGAGCCGGTCCACTGTCTTACTGGGAGGCAAGCTGGTCCACTATCTTACCAGCAGGCGAGCCGGTCCACTATTTTACTAGGGGGGAGCTGGTTCACTATTTTACTAGGAGGCGAGCCGGCCACTGTCTTACTGGGAGGCAAGCTGGTTCACTATTTTACTAGAGGAGGAGCCGGTCCACTATCTTACTGGGAGGCACGCTGGTCCACTATCTTACCTGGAGGCGAGCTGGTCCACTATTTTACTAGGAGGCGAGCCGGTCCACTATCTTAATAGGAGGCGAGCTGGTCCACTGTCTTCCTGGGAGGCACGCTGGTTCACTATTTTACTAGGGAAGGCCATCCACTGTCTTAATAGAGGCAAGCTGGTTCACTATTTTACTAGGGAGCGATCCGGTCCACTGTCTTACTGGGAGGCGATCCGGTCCACTGTCTTACTGGGAGGCACGCTGGTCCACTATTTACTAGGAGGCGAGCCGGTCCACTATCTTAATAGGAGGCGAACTGGTCCACTATTTTACTAGGAGGCGAGCCGGTCCACTACTTAATAGGAGGCGAGCTGGTCCACTGTCTTACTGGGAGGCACGCTGCCACTATTTTACTAGGGAGGCGAGCCTGTCTTAATAGGAGTGCTTGGTCCACTGTCTTACTGGGAGGCACGCTGGTCCACTATTTTAACTAGGAAGGGCCGGTCCACTGTCTTAATAGGAGGCGAGCTGGTCCACTGTCTTACTGGGAGGCACGCTGGTCCACTATTTTACTAGGAGGCGAGCGGTCCACTATCTTAATAAGGCAAGCTGGTCCACTGTCTTACTGGGAGGCGATCCGGTCCACTATTTTACTAGGAGGCGAGCCGGTCCACTATCTTACTAGGAGGCGAGCTGATCATCTGTCTTACTGGGAGGGAAGCCGGTCCACTGTTTTACTGGGAGGCGGCCAGTCCACATCATTTACTAGGAGGCGAGCCGGTCCACTATCTTACTAGGAGGCGAGCTGATCACTGTCTTACTGGGGAGGGGAGCCCACTTTCTTACTAGGAGGCAGGCTGGTCCCACTATCTTACTAGGAGGCGAGCTGATCACTGTCTTACTAGGAGGCGAGCTGGTCCACTATCTTACTAGGAGGCGAGCTGGTCCACTATCTTACTAGGAGGCGAGCTGATCACTGTCTTACTAGGAGGCGAGCTGGTCCACTATCTTACTAGGAGGCGAGCTGGTCCACTTATCTTACTAGGAGGCAGAGCTGATCACTATCTTACTAGGAGGCGAGCTGGTCCACTATCTTACTAGGGAGGCAGTTGTCCACTGTCTTACTGGGAGGCGAGCTGATCACTGTCTACTAGGAGGCGAGCTGGTCCACTATCTTACTAGGAGGCGAGCTGGTCCACTATCTTACTAGGAGGCGAGCTGATCACTGTCTTACTAGGAGGCGAGCTGGTCCACTATCCTACTAGGAGGCGAGCTGGTCCACTATCTTACTAGGAGGCGAGCTGATCACTGTCTTACTAGGAGGCGAGCTGGTCCACTATCTTACTAGGAGGCGAGCTGGTCCACTATCTTACTAGGAGGCGAGCTGATCACTGTCTTACTGGGAGGAAGCCGGTCCACTATCTTACTAGGAGGCGAGCTGGTCCACTATCTTACTAGGAGGGCGAGCTGATCACTGTCTTACTAGGAGGCGAGCTGGTCCACTATCTTACTAGGAGGCGAGCTGGTCCACTATCTATTGGGAGGAGCTGATCACTGTCTTACTGGGAGGATGCTGGTCCACTGTCTTACTAGGAGGCGAGCTGGTCCACTATCTTACTAGGAGGCGAGCCGGTCCACTATCTTACTAGGAGGCGAGCTGGTCCACTATCTTACTAGGAGGCGAGCCGGTCCACTGTCTTACTGGAGGGAAGCCGTCCACTATCTTACTAGGAGGCGAGCTGGTCCACTATCTTACTAGGAGGCGAGCCGGTCCACTATCTTACTAGGAGGCGAGCTGGTCCACTATCTTACTAGGAGGCGAGCTGATCACTGTCTTACTGGGAGGAAGCCGTCCACTGTCTTACTGGGAGGAAGTTGTCCACTGTCAGGAGGACAAGTAACAGTGGACTAGAAAGAGGTATGAGGCCCCGCGAGACACAAGGGAGGCGGGAGCATGAGGCGTGAAGGTGGGGAGTGTGGAGGAAGATCTGAGATACAAGACTGTGTGTGTGTGTGTGTGTGGGGTGTGTGTGTGTGTGTGTGTGTGTGTGTGTGTGTGTGTGTGTGTGTGTGTGTGTGTGTGTGTGTGTGTGTGTGTGTGTGTGTGTGTGTGTGTCTGAGCAGTGTGAGCAAGTGAGATAAAAAGCTGAAATAAAGATGAGGATAAATGCAATAGAGGTCATGTTGAATAGATGAGATGGTGGTGGTCGTATGGTGGTGGTGGTGGTGGTGGTAGTAGTGGTGGTGATGACGGTGTTGGTGGTAATGCTGGTGGTGTTGATAGTGGCAGTGGTGTTGGTGCTGTTGTTGTAGGAGTACTGTACCAGGGGTGGCAGTGGTAACAGTCACATAGGCAACGGTGGGCAGGGTGGGTGGCAGGGTGGCGGTGGCCAGTGGGTGGGGGGTAGGCAGGGTGGGGGTGGGAAGGGTGGGGTGGCAAGTGTGGGGGTGGCAAGGGGTGGCAGGGGTAGGGTGGCAAGGGTAGGGTGGTGGCAAGGGTGAGTGGGTAAGGGGTAGGGGTGGCAAGGGTGGGGTGGCAAGGGTGGGGTGGCAAGGTGGGGGTGGCAAGGGTGGGGGGTGGCAAGGGTGGGGGGTATGGGTAGAGTGTGGCAAGGGTAGGGGTGGCAAGGGTAGGGGTGTATGGTGGGGTGGCAAGGTGGGGATGGCAAGGGTGGGGGGTGGCAAGATGGGGGTGGCAAGGGTAGAGGTGCAAGGGTAGGGGTGGCAAGGGGTAGGGGTGGCAAGGTGGGGGTGGGCAAGGGTGGGGTGGGGCAGGATGGGGGTGAAGGGTGGGGTGGCAAGTGTGGGGGGTGGCATGGTAGGGGTGGCAAGGGTAGGGGTGGTAAGGGTGGGAAGGATGGGGGTGGGATGTGGGTGGGGTATGTGGGGCAGCAAGGGTAGGGGTATAAGGGTGGGGTGGCAAGTAGGGGTATATGGGTGGGGGTGGCAATGGTGGGGGTGGTAAGGGTAGGGGGAAGAGCAAGGGTCGGGTGGGCAGAATGGGGGGTGAAGGGTGGGTGGCATGGTAGGGGTGGCAAGGGTGGGGTGGCAAGGGTGGGGGGGGGTAAGGGAAGGGGGTGATGGGTAGGGGTAGCAAGGGTGGGTGGGCAGGATGGGGGTAAGGGTGGTGGGGTGGCATGGTGGGGGGTGGCATGGGGGGTGGCATGGGTGGGGGTGGCAAGGGTAGGGGTAGCAAGGGTAAGGTCGGGGTGGGCAGGATGGGGGTGGAAGGGGGTGGCAAGGGTGGGGTGGCATGGTGGGGTAAGGGGTGGGGGCAGGGGTAGGGGGTGCAAGGGTGGGAGTGGGCAGGATGGGGTTGGGATGGTGGGGTGGCAAGGGTGGGGGCAAGGGTGGGAGTGCAAGGTGGGGTAGCAAGGGGTAGGGGTAAGGGAAGGGTAGGGGTGGCAAGGGTGGGGGTGGGTAGCAAGGGTAGGGGTGGCTAAGGGTGGGGTGGGGCAGGATGGGGTGGAAGGGTGGGGTAAGGGGCGGTGGGGGTGGTAAGGTGGGGGGTGGCAAGGGTGGGGGTGGTAAGGGTAGGGGTGGCAAGGCAAGGGTGGGGGGGCAAGGATGAGGGTGAAGGGTAGGGGTGGCAAGGGTCGGGTAAGGGGGTGGGGCAAGGGTAGGGGGTGATGGTGGGGGTGGCAAGGGGATGGCAAGGGTGGGGGTGGTAAGGGTGGGGTGAAGGTGGGCAAGGGTAGGGGTGGCGGGTGGGGGGGTGGCAAGGTGGGGTGGCAAGGGTGGGGTGGGCAAGGGCAGGGGTGGAAGGGTAGGGGTGGCAAGGGTGGGGGGGTGGCAAGTGTAGGGGGTGGCAAGGGTGGGGTGGCAAGGGTGGGGGGGTGGCAAGGGTCTACAGCAGCAGTAAAAGTGCACGCTTCTCTCTGATGGATTTTCAAAGGGATGTGGCAGAGAGAGAGGCGACCAAGTGTGTGTATGAAAGCGGTCCTGCTCTGAAAAGTCGTAGAGCTAAAGGAAAGAGAATGAAAAGTGCATTGGTGTTCTGAGAGAATGAAAGAGAAGAAATTGACTGTGAAGAGCACGAATATAGTGAAAGAGTCACTGCCAACTGAAGTGACGAGATACGTGGGGAAGAAAGGCACAGGTTGCCTCAGGTGTGTGGCAGCCAGGAGGCACTTGGAAACCCACTCTCACCCCAAGCTGGAGAGACACTTTATTTTAATTAAATATATTGGTAACTGCATTCAATATTCTGCTGGTTATATGTACTCAAATTTGTGCTGGTAACATGTACTCAGTTTTATGCCTCAAATGGGGGTTAGGGTGTTGTCTTCGGCCCTAACTGTCTGTTTTTCTGTATGTCCTCAAACTCGAGAATCGGCTTGTATATTTGCACCAAACTTAGTAAATCTGACCAAAATGTAACAAGATCTACATAATAAACTTCTGCTTCGATTCTCTCCCAATTTATCGAGTATTAAAGAAAACGGTGACATGGGATAGTCTCCAGCGGTGACTATATTAATTTACTGTAGCAGCGTCATTAGTTCGGTATTCATCCTGTCATATAACATACACACACACACACACACACACACACACACACACACACACACACACACACACACACACACACACACACACACACACAGAAAATATTTTGAGCCGGGAGCAGTGAGTTCCTATTAAGCATATTAGAGTGACCTGTAAAGTGGTGTGGAAATGGTGAATCTCCGAGGGTAGCAATATAACGAGGGGATATGAAAGGCACCAAACCAAAGGGCGGTGCTGCGGGTGTTGCTGTGTAGTGCTGTGTAGGCGTGTGTGTGTATGTAGTGCTCTGTGTAGGCCGGTGTGTAGTGCTGTGTGTAGTGCTGTGTAGGCGTGTGTGTAGTGCTGTGTGTAGTGCTGTGTAGGCCTGTGTGTAGTGCTGTGTAGGCTGTGTGGGCGTGTGTGTGGTGCTGTGTGTAGTGCTGTGGGCCTGTGTGTAGTGCTGTGGTAGTGCTGTGTAGGCGTGTATGTAGTGCTGTGTAGACGTATGTAGTGCTGTGTAGACGTGTATGTAGTGCTGTGTGTAGATCTGGAGGCCTGTGTGCAGTGCTGTGTAGGCCTGTGTGTAGTGCTGTGTAGGCTGTGTGTAGGCCTGTGTGCAGTGCTGTTTAGGCCTGTGTATATGCTGTGTAGGCCTGTGTGTAGTGATCTGTGTAGGCCTGTGTGTAGTGCTGTGTGTAGTGCTGTGGAGGCGTGTATGTAGTGCTCTGTGTAGTGATCTGTGTAGGCCTGTGTTTTACTATGTAGTGTTATGATCAGGAGGTGTCTGAGATACCTGGTTAAGGAGTATATACAGTATATATTTCAGCTGTTTAACTTTAGCAGGATAATATTTAGGGAGTCTTTTGTGTGTACAGGAGGTGTTAATAGTGTCTGTGTGTAGATGTTAATAGTATATCTTGCACACACACACACACACACACACACACACACACACACACACACACACACACACACAGCGCGCTAACTAATATATGCAGCGTCACGTGTTGTGTTGTTTCAAAACGCCTCCACACACGAGTGAGTTATGAGGTGATCACGTGGCTTACTCCAGTACGTGTAAATGCTGATAAAAGGCAACAATAGTAAGATTTTTCTGTGTGTGTGTGTGTGTGTGTGTGTGTGTGTGTGTGTGTGTGTGTGTGTGTGTGTGTGTGTGTGTGTGTGTGTGTGTGTGGGGTTTCAGGAAGGGAGGGAGGAAGCAGGCAGGGAAGGAGGGAGGTAGGGGGAGAAAGGGGAAGGGAGGGAGGGAGGACGGAGGGAGGAGGGAGGGAGAAAAGGAAGGAGGAAAAAATTGGATGGAGGAACGGAGGGGAGAGAGAGGAAAAAGGAAGAGGATTAGAGGGAGGAAACGATGGAAGGAAAGGAGTGCGCAGTGCGGCAGTGCGCTTGTGGCCTCACCCCTTAATTAGTGGGTCCCTGGATACCTGTCAGAAATAAGGACGGTTATAGTTATCCAGAGTCCCTGTGTGTGTGTGCGCTAGTTGTTAGGGTCTTGACATCCAGCTCTCACTTGACCAATGGTTTAAACCAGTACACAAACTCACCACAAGTGGGGTGGAGTTACAGACTGGCTTACAAGACTTTATTTTGATACAAGTAACACAGGTGTACATGGAGGTGCCTTCTCTACAGGTGTACATGGAGGTGCCTTCTCTACAGCTGTACATGGAGGTGCACTCTCTACAGGTGTACATGGAGGTGCCTTCTCTACAGCTGTACATGGAGACGCCTTCTCTACAGCTGTACATGGAGGTGCCTTCTCTACAGGTGTACATGGAGATGCCTTTTTACAGCTGTACATGGAGGCGCCTTCTCTACAGGTGTACATGGAGGTGCACTCTCTACAGCTGTACGTGGAGGTGCTTTCTCTACAGCTGTACATGGAGGTGCCTTCTCTACGAGTGTACATGGAGATGCCTTCTCTACAGCTGTACATGGAGGTGCCTTCTCTACAGGTGTACATGGAGTGCACTCTCTACAGCTGTGCTTGGAGTGCTTTCTCTACAGCTGTACATGGAGGTGTCTTCTCTACAGGTGTACATGGTGCACTCTCTACAGCTGTACATGGAGGTGCTTTCTCTACAGCTGTACATGGAGGTGCCTTCTCTACAGGTGTACATGGGTGCACTCTCTACAGGTGTACATGGAGGTGCCTTCTCTACAGGTGTACATGGAGGTGCCTTCTCTATGGTGTACATGGAGGTGCACTCTCCACAGCTGTACATGGAGGTGCTTTCTCTACAGCTGTACATGGAGGTGCCTTCTCTACAGGAGTACATGGAGTGCACTCTCTACAGCTGTACATGGAGGTGCCTTCTCTACAGCTGTACATGGTGCCTTCTCTACAGGTGTACATGGGGTGCCTTCTCTACAGCTGTACATGGAGGTGCTTTCTCTACAGCTGTATATGGAGTGCCTTCTCTACAGGTGTACATGGAGGTGCACTCTCTACAGCTGTACATGGAGTGCTTTCTCTACAGCTGTACATGAGTGCACTCTCTACAGCTGTACATGGAGGTGCCTTCTCTACAGCTGTACATGGAGGTGCCTTCTCTACAGCTGTACATGGAGTGCCTTCTCTACAGCTGTACATGGAGGTGCACTCTCTACAGCTGTACATGGAGGTGCCTTCTCTACAGCTGTACACATGGAGGTGCCTTCTCTACAGCTGTACATGGAGGTGCCTTCTACAGCTGTACATGGAGGTGCCTTCTCTACAGCTGTACATGGAGGTGCCTTCTCTACAGCTGTACATGGAGGTGCCTTCTCTACAGCTGTACATGAAGTGCCTTCTCTACAGCTGTACATGGAGGTGCCTTCGCTACAGCTGTACATGGAGTGCCTTCTACAGGTGTACATGGAGGTGCCTTCTCTACAGGTGTACATGGAGGTGCCTTCTCTACAGGTGTGACATGGAGTGCCTTCTCTACAGGTGTACATGGAGGTGCACTACAGCTGTACATGGAGGTGCCTTCGCTACAGCTGTACATGGAGTGCCTTCCTTACAGCTGTACATGGAATGCCTTCTCTACAGGTGTACATGGAGGTGCCTTCCTACAGCTTCATGGAGGTGCCTTCTCTACAGCTGTACATGGAGTGCCTTCTCTACAGGTGTATGAGGTGCCTTCTCTACAGGTGTACATGGAGTGGCTTCGCTACAGCTGTACATGGAGTGCCTTCTCTACAGGTGTACATGGAGGTGCCTTCTCTACAGGTGTACATGGAGGTGCCTTCTCTACAGGTGTACATGGAGGTGCCTTCTCTACAGGTGTACATGGAGGTGCACTCTCCCACAGCTGTACATGGAGGTGCCTTCCTACAGCTGTACATGGAGGTGCCTTCACACAGCTGTACATGGAGGTGCCTTCTCTACAGGTGCACATGGAGGTGCCTTCACTACAGCTGTACATGGAGGTGCCTTCTCTACAGCTGTACATGGAGGTGCCTTCTCTACAGGTGTACATTGAGGTGCCTTCTCTACAGAGTGTACATGGAGGTGGCTTCGCTACAGCTGTACATGGAGGTGCCTTCTCTACAGTGTACATGGAGGTGGCTTCTCTACAGCTGTACATGGAGGTGGCTTCTCTCTGTACATGGAGTGCTTCTCTACAGCTGTACATGGAGGTGGCTTCTCTACAGCTGTACATGGAGGTGGCTTCTCTACAGCTGTACATGGAGGTGGCTTCTCTACAGGTGTACATGGAGGTGGCTTCTCTACAGCTGTACATGGAGGTGCCTTCTCTACAGGTGTACATAACAGACACTGGGGAGTCACCTCTTGCTTGTGTCGTCATCATATTCACTAGGTAATTATTGTTTGTGTTTTCGATAGTGTTTTTTATTTTTGTATTTCCTGGACCTGAAAATTGTTGACATATTTAGAGCTCTGTGGTAATTGTTGGATTTGAGTAATTAGTCATCGATTAATGCCACTCTGAGATAATTATCAGATATATAGATTGAATGACTCGATGTTGACAGTGAAGAAGTAATCTTGTTCACTGCAGGAAAATCACCCACGGAAAGACGACCTCAAGTAGCACTCATTTCACTGGTGGAAATTCCCTTCAAGAGAGTGAGTGACCTTCATTGTTCCTGGTGCTTATCACTGCGCCTGATGGATGGCCAAAAGAATTTATTGCCTAAAAATTTACTTATTCCGCAGTCAGATCTCGATGCTTATGAAAAACAAACTGGCAAGAGCATTAATATATTTGCCCTTACATTCTACATAAAAGCTTGGCACAGTGCACCACATACGCGTGATGCTCCACACACGACCTCAGACTAGCAGTCACAACAGAGAACTTGTAGAAAGTGGACACAGAACTCTCTCAGTGTGCATCAAGAACTGTTTCAAAGTCTGCAAAACCACAAAAAGAAAAACGAACTACGGAGATGTGAAGGCAAAAGGATTAGTGACTTCAAAGGCAAAGGAATTTAGCAGATTTTGTCACTCGTAGATTACTGAGCCATTTCAAGGTTCATAAATTCGATGAAAAGTTTTTACAGACAGATTCAGTTGCATGGAGGGAGCAGCCCACACACCGACCTGCCAGAGACCTTGTGCACCATCTGGAAGTCGTCATTGATCGTACAGTAAAACTCACCACAGATTTCAATGCCACCCTCACGACCGACGATGATTTTTTTTTTATTAGAAGCTTTGCGTAGTGTCTTAAATGATCCTCAAATATCACATTATTTCCTAGTGTTACTTCTTTCGTTAATTGTCATGAAATAAAAGCCTATGAAATATCTATAATTTTTCCCATTCATTTTTAGAACTCTCGTTATCATCATTGTCATGGTCATCAACATCATCTTCATAATCATTATCATTATTATCATTATCATCATCATAATCATATCATTGTTATCATTATCATCATCATAATCATCATCGGGGCCATCATCATCATAAATATCATCATTGTCATCATCATTATCATCATCATAATCATCATCGGGGCCATCATCATCATAAATATCATCATTGTCATCATCATTATCATCATCATAATCATCATCGGGGCCATCATCATCATAAATATCATCATGGTCGTCATCGTTGTTATTCTGTTCAGTTTTTATATTTCGTTCAATAGCCTTAAACAGAGGAGCGGTGAATCCACTGACTGTATCCCCTTTTATTTACCAACCGGGAGTGGAGGGGCGAGTCAGGAGAGGGGGAATGGTGAGGAGGAGGAGGGAGGGAGGAGGAGGGTGAGGAGAGAAGGGTAAGGGAGGGGAGGGAGAAATGATGAGGGACTGTTAGGGAGGAGGGGGGAGTGTGGTGAGGGTAGATGGGGGAGTGAGGGAGAGAGGGAGACTCAGAAGACTCGATAAATTACACCACCACCACCACCACCACCACCACAGGCTCCTGCATTAATGTGTTCATGTCATGATGTATTACTGCGCTTCAACAACTAACTACCGCATGGTCTTTAAGCTCATGTTCTAAGTCAGTAAGTACAGTAGTTATCAATTAAAAAATGATAGCTAATGGCACTGTCTCCCTGGCACCTGTATCCGTCTCCCTGGCACCGTCTCCGTCTCCCTGGCACCGTCTCCGTCTCCCTGGCAATGTCTTCCTGGCACCGTCTTCCTGTCACTGTTTCTCCTGGCACTGCTCCTTTCCGGCACTGTTTCCTGGCACCGTCTCACTGGCATTGTCTTCCTGGCACTGTCTTCCCGGCACTGTCTCCCTGGCACCGTCTCACTGGCATTGTCTTCCTGGCACTGCCTCTCTCTCCCGGCACTGTCTCCTGGCACCCACTCCTCGGCATTGTCTTCCTGGCACTGTCTCCCTAGCACTGTCTTCCCGGCACTGTCTCCCTGGCACTGTCTCACTGGCATTGTCTTCCTGGCACTGTCTCTCAGCACTGTCTCCCCGGCACTGTCTCCCTGGCACCGTCTACTGGCATTGTCTTCCTGGCACTGTTCTTCCTGGCACTGTCTTCGCACTGTCTCACGTATGTCTTCCTGGCACTGTCTTCCGGCACTGTCTTCCTGGCACCGTCTCACTGGCATTGTCTTCGGCACTGTCTCCCTAGCACTGTCTTCCTCCGGCACTGTCTCCCTGGCACCGTCTCACTGGCATTGTCTTCCTGGCACTGTCTTCCTGGCACTGTCTCCTGGCACCGTCTCACTGGCATTGTCTTCCTGGCACTGTCTTCCCGGCACTGTCTCCCCTGGCAACTTCCCACTGGCACCGTCTCCGTCACTGTTTTCTCCTGGCACTGTTCTCTTCCTGCTACCGTCTCATGGCACCGTCTCACTGGCACTGTTCTCCTGGCACTGTCTTCCTCCGGCACTGTCTCCCTGGCACCGTCTCACTGGCATTGTCTTCTGGCACTGTTCCCTAGCTACTGTCTCCGGCACTGTCTCCTGACACCGTCTCACTGGCATTGTCTTCTGGCACTGTCTCCCTGACACGTCTCACTGGCATTGTTTCTGGCACTGTCTCCCTGGCACCGTCTCTCTGGCATTGTCTTCCTGGCACTGTTCTCTGACACCGTCTCACTCTTCGGCATTGTCTCCTGCATCCTTCTGGTTCTCCCCACCTTCTCTGTCTTCCCGGCACTGTCTCCCTGACACCGTCTACTGGCTTATCTTTCCTGGCACTGTCTCCCTGACACCGTCTCACTGCATTGTCTTCCCGGCACTGTCTCCCTGGCACCGTCTCACTGGCATTGTCTTCCCTGGCACTGTCTCCTGACACTGTCTCACTCTGCACACCTTGTTGTCTCCCTGGCCCGTCTCACTTGCATTGTCTTCCTGGCACTGTCTTCCTAGCACTGTCTCACCTCATTGTATTGTCTCCGTTGCACTGTCCCCGGCACCGTCTCACGGCATTGTCTTCCGGCACTGTCTTCCTCCCAGCACTGTCTTCCCGGCACTATCTCCCCTGCACCGTCTCACTGGCATTGTCTCCTGCATTGTCTTCGCACTGTCTCCTCTAGCACTGTCTTCCGGGCACTGTCTCCTGGCACCTCGCCTTCATCGGTACTTCTTCCTGGCATTGTCTTCTCGTATTTCTCCCTAGCACCGTCTTCCGCATCTCCCCTGGCACGTCAACCTGGCATTGTCTTCTGGCACTGTCTCCCTAGCACTGTTCCTCCCTGCACCTCCTCCCTCTGGCACCGTCTCACTGGCATTGTTCTCTCGCACTGTCTCCTCAGCACTGTCTCACTGTTATTCGTCTTCCACCGAATTGTCTCCTGGCTCCGTTCACTCCCAGCACTGTCTTCCTGGCACTTCTTCCGGCACGTTCTCACCCTGCACTGCTTCCTCCAGCACTGTTCCTGGCACCGTCTCACTGGCATTGTCTTCCTGGCACTGTCTTCCTAGCACGTCTTCGGCACTGTCTCCCGGCACTGTCCTCAGACTGTCTTCTTCCTGGCATTGTCTTCTGGCACTGTCTCCTCCAGCATTGTCTTCCCGGCACTGTCTCCCTGGCACCGTCTCACTGGCATTGTCTTCCTGGCATTGTTCGGCACTGTCTCCCTAGCATTGTCTTCCCGGCACTGTCTCCCTGGCACCGTCAAACTGGCATTGTCTTCCTGGCACTGTCTCCCTCACTGTCTTCCCGGTACTGTCTCCTCTGGCACCGTCTCACTGGCATTGTCTTCCCTGGCACTGCCTAGCACCGTCTTCCGAGCACTGTTCTCTGGCAACGTCTCACTGGCATTGTCTTCCTCATTGTCTTCTGGCACTGTCTTCCGGCACTGTCTCCTGGCACCGTCTCACTGGCATTGTCTTCCTCTGGCGTGTCTTCTCCTGGCACTGTCTCTCCTGGCACCGTCTCACTGGCATTGTTCCTGGCACTGTCTCCCAGCACCGTCTTCCGCAGCACTGTCTCCTGGCACCGTCTCCACTGTCATTGTCTTCCCGGCACTGTCTCCTGGCACCTGTCTCACTGCTATTGTTTCCTGGCACTGTTCCTCTTCCTGCACTGTCTCACTCACTGGCATTGTCTTCCTGGCACTGTCTCCCTAGCACTGTCTCTCCCGGCACTGTCTCTGGCACCGTCTCACTGTCATTGTCTTCTCGGCACTGTCCTCCGCACTGCCTCTCCTGGCACCGTCTCACTGGCATGTCTTCTGGCACTGCTCCCCAGCACTGTCTTCCGCACTGTCTCCTGGCACCGTCTCACTGGGTATGTCTTCGGCACTGTCTCCCTAGCACTGTCTTCCCGGCACTGTCTCTTGGCACCGTCTCACTGGCATTGTCTTCTGCACTGTCTCCTAGCACTGTCTCCGGCACTGTCTCCTTGGCACCTCTCCGTCCTGCATCTGCTCTCTGGCACTGTCTCCCCAGCACTGTCTCCGGCACTGTCTCCCTGGCACCGTCTCACTGGCATTGTCTTCCTGGCACTGTCTTCTCCCGCACTGTCTTCCTGGCACCGTCTCACTGGCATTGTCTTCTCGCACTGTCTCCCCAGCACTGCTCCTGCACTGTCCCCTGCACCGTCTCACTGGCATTGTCTTCTGGCACTGTCTCCTTAGCACTGTCTTCCCGGCACTGTCTCCTTGGCACCGTCTCACCAGCATTGTCTCCGGCACTGTCCCCGCACTGTCTCCCGGCACTGTCTCCTGGCACCGTCTCACTGGCATTGTCTTCGTTCACTGTCTCCCTAGCACCGTCTCCCGGCACTGTCCCCTGCAACCGTCTCACTGGCATTGATTTCCTGGCACTGTCTCCTAGCACTGTCTTCCGCACTGTCCCCGGCACCGTCTCACTGGCGTACTTAGTCTCCTGGCACTGTCTCCGGCACTGTCTTCTGGCACCGTCTCACTGGCATTGTCTTCCTGTAACTGTCTTCCCCGGCACTGTTCCCCTGCACCGTCTTCCACTGGCACCGTCTTCCTGTCACTGTTCTTCCGGCAATGTCTCTTCCGGCACTGTCTCCCTGGCATCAAGTTCCCCACTGGCATTGTCTTCCTGGCACTGCTCTCGGCATCTGTTCTCTGCACCGTCTCACTGGCATTGTCTTCCTGGCACTGTCTTCCCGGCACTGTCTCCCTGATACCGTCTCACTGGTATCGTTTTCCTGCAATTGTCTTCTAGCACTCGTCTTCGGCACTGTCTCTCTGGCACTTTCACTAGCATTGTCTTCCTGCAATTGTCTTCTCGGCACTTGCCTCATACCTTTCGTCTCACTGGCATTGTCTCTCTGGCACTGTCTTCCTAGCACTGTCTTCTCTGGCACTGTCTCCCTGCACCCGTCTCACTGGCATTGTCTTCCCTGGCATGTCTTCTGCATCGTCTCCCTAGCACCGTCTTCCCGTAATTGTCTCCTGGCACCGTCTCACTGTATTGTCTTCCTGGCACTGTCTTCCCGCACTTCTCTCCCGGCACTGTCTCCCTGGAACTGTCTCACTGGCATTGTCTTCTCAGCACTGTCTCCCAGCACTGTCTCCCGGCACTCTGCCCCTGGGACCGTCTCACTGGCATTGTCTTCCTGGCACTGTCTTCCGGCACTGTCTTCCCGGCACCGTCTCACTGGCATTGTCTTCTGGCTACTGTCTCCCTAGCACTGTCTCCCGGCACTGTCTCCTTGGTACCGTCTCACTGGCATTGTCTTCTGCAATGCCTCTCAGCACTGTCTTCCTGCACTATCTCCTGGCACTGTCTCACTGCATTGGTTCCCTGGCACTGTCTCCTAGCACTGTCTTCCCGGCACTGTCTCACTGGCATTGTCTTCCTGGCACTGTCTTCCTCCTGGCAATGTCTTCCTGCACCGTCTCACTGGATCTGTCTCTCTCTGGCACTGTCTCCCTAGCACTGTCTTCTCGGCACTGTCTCCCTGGCACCGTCTCACTGGCATTGTCTTCCTGGCATTGTCTCCCCAGCAATGTCTTCCCGGCACCGTCTCACTGGCATTGTCTTCCTGGCACTGCCTCTACAGCACTGTCTTCCCGGCACGTCTCACTGGCATTGTTTCCTGGCACTGTCTCCCGGGCACTGTCTCCTGGCTCCCTGCCCTCTCCCGGCACCGTCTCACTGGCATTGTCTTCCTGTCACTGTCTCCCTAGCACTGTCTCCTGGCACCGTCTCTCACTGGCATTGGCTTCCTGGCACTGTCTTCCTGGCACTGTCTCCCTAGTGTCTTCCCTGCACCAGCCTCACTGGCATTGGCTTTTGCACTGTTGTCTTCCTGTCACTGTCTCCTAGCACTGTCTTCCCGGCACCGTCTTACTGGCATTGGCTTCCTGGCACTGTCTTCCTGGCACTGTCTCCTTGCACTGTCTTCCCGGCACCGTCTCACTGGCATTGGCTTCCTGGCACTGTCTTCCTGGCACTGTTTTCCTGGCACTGTCTCCCTAGCACTGTCTTCCCGGCACCGTCTTCCTGTCACTGTTTCCCTGGCACTGTCTTCCCGGCACCGTCTTCCTGTCACTGTTTCCCTGGCACTGTCTTCCTGGCACCATCTCTGGCACGCCTACCCTTAAAACCTACAGCGGGAGAGATAAGTGTTTATATACTGTACTGTTGTGTGTCAGACCCACTGTACACTTAGACCTACGTGTTATATAGAGAGAGACAGATGCAGGCGAGGAAGAGGAGGGAATTCCACAGCTGCTCAGGGCTTAAAGGATTAAAAGGAGGGAGGGAGTAGGATGTAGGATATAGCTTATGCATCGTGGGAGTGAGAGGGTGGTGCGCGTGGGCTGGCTGGGTGGCTGGTCATCTGGGTGAGGGAGGGTGTGTGCTGCAGTGTGCACCTCGGGTCCTGGCTGGCTGGTGGTGATAGTGTGAGCGACTCTCTCGGTGTGTGCGTGTGTGTATGTGTGTGTGTGTGTCGGCACAGCGGCTGACGGTCGCCAGCTGCTAGGTTGGTCCTGCTGTTCTCAACGTGCTCCCTACTGACATTCACGCTGACATGATTATACAGTAAAAAAAAAAAAAGAAAATCCTGACAATAGAAAAGTTATATATTATTGACCAAAAAAAAAGAAATTTGAATCTTTTTTTATCATATGCTTAACAAATCCCTTTCATTGTAATCAAATATTCAGTGATTGTTAAATTTAATCTTACAAAGCGTGTCAACAAGAGATAACGATGTTAGTGAACCTACATTACCAATCCCCTGAGGCCAACTGGAACATGACCTTAACGAGCCAATCAGTGCATGTCCCGACACGACCAACCAGATCATCACGTGCTGCTGTGTGTGGGCTTATTGGTGGCTCAGAATGATTAGTGTATATCAGTCACGTTAACCTTGAAAAAATAAAAGCTAAAATACTATCGGTGTATATTTGTCGTATAAACACCATCAATAACACGACATTTTCCCGGCTAAATAAACCGTATCAATCAGAAATTACAGTGAAAAAAAAAATCATCCATGTTTTACTGTAACTAAGAGAGTGTTAGGATCAGTGTATGAGGCAGTATGTTATCCTCTGCTGTGGCTGTGATGGTGACGCTCTGCCTCCCACAGCTCTCCCACAGCCTCGATGATCAAGGTAAGTAATCAGTAGCTCAGGTCACGTCAGGTCAGGTTAGGTCAGATTAAATTGGTTAGGTTAGATTTGGTCAGGATGTATCACTCAGTGTTTATGTATCATTCAGTATGCATGACTCAGTATACATGACCTAATATGCATGGATTACTCAGTATCAATATAAATTAATAATAATAATAATAATTAACGGTTTATTGAAAGAGCTTGGCAGCCAGAAGGCTGAAAATATACAGTTACATATTTGGGGAATGGGTTTCGAATTACAAATAATATACAAGTAACATAAGTGACACAAATAAGACATGTAATAACTACAGTAGATGGGGAAAAGCTCAAACTACAGTTCATTTCAACATAGTGACAGTGCAAGGAGTAGTGTTTACTGGGAGTGAATACACTGGTTTATTACAAGTTACTGATAATTTTTACAATGGTTGGGACTGGGCTGTTCTTATAGCGATCAGTTCGTGCACGCATGGGCTGGATGCGGTTGTGCTGTCGAACAGCAATTCTCGGACTAGGGATCTCAGGTGGTAGTAGGAGCCGGTGTCGAGGATGGTGTAGAAGCTTCTTACCAAATTTGCAGATGAGGTCGTGGTGATGGTCAGCGAGAGTCGAAAGGGTCAGTGTGTTGAGCGCTTCTTGATATGTGGAGTAGGAAGGGGAGAGAATAATCTTGCATGCCCTCTTTTGCACCTTTTATAGGTGTTTACGTTGTGTGGCATTTAGGGAGGAAGGCCAGGTAGGGGAGGCATAGGTGAGCTTGGGAAGTATGAATGTTGTGTAAACACTGAGGAGCTCGGGTGCAGGAACTCCGAGGGACTTGAGTCGGCGGAGGAGGTGGAGACGGAAACTGGAGGATTTGATGTGTGTGTGTGTGTGTGTGTGTGTGTGTGTGTGTATTGGTACTGGTTTACTGAAGTTTCAAAACATCCAACCTCGTATACACAAGTTCCTGCCTATATAGATAAATAATATATATACACAACATAAAGTACAGGTAAAACATACTCTCTGTTCACCTGTGTGTGTACCGTAAATCTCTTATGACCGGTGAGGCATTGTTTACACGTATATAAAAGGAATTTGTAATCTTTCCCAAAACTGGATTATGTGAAGATTATCCCTCTCAAGCTTGTTTCACCTGAAGATTAGCCCCCTCAAGCTTGTTTCCCCTGAAGATTAGCCTCAAGCTTTTTTCACCTGAAGATTAGCCCCTCAAGCTTGTTTCACCTGAAGATTAGCCCTCAACCTGAAGATTAGCTCCTTGCTCACCTGAAGATTAGCCCCTGCTTGCTTCACCTGAAGATTAGCCCCTGCTTGTTTCCTTTCATTGAAGATTTTGTTCTCACTTTCAAGAGAAGAAGCCCCCAAGCTTGTTTCACCAGAAAGATTAGCCCCCTGTTTGTTTCACCTGAAGATTAGCCCCCATGCCTGTTTTACTTGAGATTAGCCCCTTAAGCTTGTCTCACCTGAAGATTAGCCCCATCAAGCTTGTTTCACCTGAAGATTAGCCCCCTCAAGCTTGTTTCCCCTGAAGATTAGCCCCTCAAGCTTTTTTCACCTGAAGATTAGCCCTCTCAAGCTTGTTTCACCTGAATATTAGCCTCCTCAAGCTTGTTTCACCTGAAGATTAGCCCCCATGCCTGTTTTACTTGAGATTAGCCCCTTAAGCTTGTCTCACCTGAAGATTAGCCCCATCAAGCCTGTTTCACCTCATCCATAACTGTCAGCTTACAACCTCATCCACAACTGTCAGCTTACCCCATCCTCAACTGTCATCTTACCCCATCCACAACTGTAAGGTTACAACCTCATCCACAACTGTCAGCTTACAACCTCATTCACAACAGTCAGCTTACCTCATCCACAACTGTCAGCTTACACCCTGAACCACAACTGTCAACTTACATCCTTATCCACAACTGTCAGCTTACAACCTTATCCACAACTGTCAGCTTACAACCTTATCCACAACTGTCAGCTTACAACCTCATCCACAACTGTCAGCTTACAACCTTATCCACAACTGTCAGCTTACAACCTCATCCACAACTGTCAGCTTACACCCTTACCCACAGTTGTCAGCTTACATCATCCACAACTGTCAGCTTACACCCTTACCCACAGTTGTCAGCTTACATCATCCACAACTGCCAGCTTACAACCGACGGTGTCAGCCTTAAGCTCAAACAAAATAATAATACAAACTAAAACAAACCTTCCGCCGCAGGTTTCCTAAACGATTCTTGTAATATTGTAGAGGGAAACATTGCTTTTAATTGGCAACAGTTGGTGAACGTACCCGCGCGTGTGTGTGTGAGTGTGTGTGTGTGCGCGCGCCTGTGTGTGTGTGTGTGTGTGTGTGTGTGTTCTCTGGTAGGGTGAAACTATGGGCAAGTTTCTTTACGCCAATTGCCTCTGTCTACCCAGCAGTAATTGGGGATCTGGGTGTTAATCGATTGGCGGATAGTGCACCAGGGTTATGGATAGTTAGTGCAGTTGGCGAGTTGTCCGGTGTTCCTGGATTATTCCATCAGAGCGGGTCATACAGCTCGTTAAATTCGGGTGTGGTTGTTGTGTTGATGACAGCTTCTATACCTTAAACAAGTTCACGCCTAGGTAACCTTAGGGCTGGCCATCCTTGAACACGACGGGCAACCATTGTCTGTGTGTGTGTGTGTGTGTGTGTGTGTGTGTGTGCTATAACTGTTTCCTAACACAGCCATCACTCATTGGTATATTTACCCTTTTATTCACCTTCAGTATAGAATCAGTTGAACAGGTGAGACTGATTGGGTGGGAGGTACAGGTGAGGCACTCAAAAGAGACTCACAGGTCGGGTGATATAGAAGTAAGGGAGCCAACACATACATATGCTTCACCTGTTATCAGTTTAACCCAACACACCTGGACGCAAGGATTAGTGTGTTTTATATACCCAGATTCCACTATTCCGGTACTGTTGTCTTAAGCATTTCACTGTTCGCTCAAGTATAGTTTCTGATTCAGGTAGGAAGGCTTGCAGGATTCCACTATTCCTGTGCTTGTGTCGTAAAACTACTCAGCGTTACGCTACCCTGAACACTACCCCGTCATTACTGTATGAGGGGCGACTGCCACCTGCATGTACAAGAGCAGTGCTACGTGTTAAGTGATGTTATTACAACACGCTGTAAGGAAAGGGTTAATCTGAAGACAGGTGTGACCACTTGTTAACTCTTAGGGGCTTAGTACAGGTGTGTGTGTGTGTGTGTGTGTGTGTGTGTGTGTGTGTGTGTGTGTTAGAGTTGACTGAGGGAGACTTTGAACAATAAGAAGAACACGTATTTAACCGCCTGAGATGTGAGACTCATGGCCGGAATCGTCCCAGGGGTTCAGAAAGAGACCTGTGGTTAGAGATCATTTGAGGGGTTCAAAGAGAGACTTAAACCTTTAGTCATGACAGGGGTTCGAAGAGACTTATGGCCGGAATCCATACAGGGGTTCGAGTACGGTCAGAATCAATACAGGAGTTCGAAATAAGACTTGTGGTCAGAATCATTGCCGAGGTTCACCAACAGGTCTCTCGTGACTGTGTGGAGACTCTCTCTTTTAGACTCACGCGACAGATAATGTTTGGTGGGTACAGAGACTCAGTGTAACACGGACCCCTAACTTAACCTAACCCAACCCCAAACCTAACCAAACCTAACTTAACCCAACCTGACCCGTAACCTAACCTAACCCCAAACCTGACCCAACATAGCTTGACCTAACCTAACCTCACAATCTCCTCTCTTGGCTAACACTCCCTCCTCACCACCGTACTGTCAGCTCTCGTGATAATCAGCTGACGAAGTAACAAAGACAGAGTAATATCAACTTCACGTACAAAAAAAAAAACCACACACACAAAAAACACACACACATATATTTATACGTCATTCAGGCGTCTATAACACAAACTTGACGTAGTTTTTTTTGGATGTAAAATAGACGAAGTTAATGATGTCACGCTATACAGGTGTGGTCAGCCAGGTGAGGTGTCAGGGGGGGCAGTGTGATGGTTTTGTTACCTGTCCGGTGGTACTGTGACTGTGTGTATGTCATGTGTTTTATGTCATATTGTGTATTTGTCACGTGTGTTTGGTTATGTGTTTGCCATGTGTGTTTGTTATGTGTTTTATGTCATATTGTGTATTTGTCACGTGTGTTTGGTTATGTGTTTGCCATGTGTGTTTGTTATGTGTTTTATGTCATATCGTGTATTTGTCATATGTTTTTGTCATGTGTTTTATGTCAAGTTATGTATTTGTCATGTGTGTTTGTCAAGTCATTAATATGTCACGTTGTTGTAGGGATGATCACCGGATTAAGACTTTAAGCCACAATGATCTCTCGTCTTTGCTACCCTGAAATAAGATTTTCTTAGTATTGTTGCGCACTATAACAGTTAGTGGATGTATTATGAAACTAACTCAGCTTTATAAATACTTTCTAAATCTGAATTATATTAGTATTAGGTTAGGTTAGGGTTAGGTTAAGTTATATTAGATTAAGTACGTTAAGTTATGATATTTTTGGTTAGGCTGGGTTAGGTTAAGTTACATTAGGTTAAGTACATTAGGTTAGGTTAGCTTAGGTAAGGCTGGGTTAGGCATATATTAAGTTACAGTTGTTTAAACTAAGTTAGGTTAGGATAGTTTAACTCAGGTTAGGCTAGTATAATGAAAGTTAGGTTAAATTTGGCTAAATCAAATTTACTAAGGCTAATTTAGGTTCGATCAAGTTAATTTAAGTTAGTTAAGTCAGGTGTATACATCAGGTCTAATAATTATGGAGAATTCAAAAATAAATAAATAAAATGAAATATTCACTATCACTTAATGTACGCTATCTATTTAAGGTATAGTCTCTGTGTAAATTGGACGCCATATTGGAGTTATTTTATCCTGTAGCTTCGAGTCAATTTGTGAGCTGCATTTTTCTATTCCAGATTTAAGGAAAATTCAACAAAGGATCCCCACATTCTGATCTGATTCTCAAAGATTCTTACGTTCAAATTTCATCGTAAGGTGAGATGAAATAACACGTGTAATTGGGTAAAATGAACTAAAGATGAAGAAATATGCCCTAAATGGCTCCATAATTACACAGAGACTCGACCTTAACTAGATACGTGGTTCTGGCTGCAACATCACACTACCTACCTGCCGTGTGTAATCTAGTACCGAGAGAAGCCGTAACTTGTGTGTGGCGCTGCTGTCGAGTCACTAATACAACTGTATCATGTCATGCAGTAAGGTGAGGGAGTGCAGGTGAATCACTGTAACTTATAAAGTGAATCAGGTCATACACTTACCTGGGCTAGTGATAAACATGCTTACTTATAGTGTGTGGCATGTCAAGTACTTGTGGGTGTCATGTCAAGGGCTTTTAGTGTCATGTCAAGGGCTTAATGTTAAGTACGTATAGCGTCATGTCAAAGGCTTATAGTGTCATGTTAAGTACTTATAATGTCATGCCAAGGGCGTATTGTGTCATGTCAAGTACTTATCGTGTCATATCAAGTACTTATAATGTCATGGCAAGTAATTGGAGTGTCATGTTGAGTACTTATTATGTCATGTCAAGTACTTATATTGTCATGTCAAGTGCTTATAGTGTCAAGTCAATGACTTATAGTGTCATGTCATGTACTTATGGTGTCCCGTCAAGTACTTATATAGCTGACATAAAACTTTAAAACTCTTACTTAAATGGTTGACGAGGAGGATTATTACTTACACACTTCCACTTACAAACAGTTATAAATACATTGGGGTAAGATAAAACTCTAACCTAACCTAACCTAACCTAACCTAACCTAACCTAACCTAACCTAACCTAACCTAACCTAACCTAACTTAACCTACCATACACATTACCACGAAGGGGATCATATACACTGGCGATATATATATATGTATAAATAAAGATATAAATTGTGTATTGTTGAACGAAAAAAATATGACAAAGGTGAACAATAACACGTGATATATGGGTACACAACGAGAGGTAACAGTTAATGGTAAACATACTTCCAGATGGGTGTATATTTTGGTACCGTTTTCACTCTAGTTTGTTTTGTTTCAGTTGGACAATATTTTTCTCTACCAGTCTTCAAATATATCACAAACTTGTATTGTTGATTTGGTCCTAGAGTGGGTAAATGTTGGTCCTTTTTAACTGTTTTTCTGTGTGTGTGTGCGTGTGTGTGTGTGTGTGTGTGTGTGTGTGTGTGTGTGTGTGTGTGTGTGTGTGTGTGTGTGTGTGTGTGTTGACAACTTCCTGTCATTTTATACACGTGTCTTCATCATTCTCTCCTTTCCTTCCTTCTAGTGAGATTTCTTTTTATTTTTGATCCACCCTCCTACCGAGAGATACAACACACAACAGGACAGGACACATTAACTTGACTCTAGCCGGTCAGACTCACAGAGTGTTCTCACGCAAGGGCCAAGAGACCTTAGGTAAATATAAGTTGTTATTTACGAGAACAAGAACACGAGAAGAACATTAGTAGAACACAACAAGAACACCGATAGTTACATTATAGGTGTAAGTTGTCACAGCTTCTGGAAGCTGACACACACACACACACACACACACACACACACACACACACACACACACACTTGATGAACGCTTGACATGACCCTTGAAGATTACATCATTTTCCTAAATTAAAAGGTTAAGTCACTCTCTTTGACCTGAGTGAAAGTACTTAGAACAGTGTATAATAAATCTTAAGAAAATATTCCCGGACTTAAATAATCTCAGATCTTCACTATCCTTTATCAACACTTATTATGAATGTTAAAATGGTGGCAGCGGTAGTGGTGGTAGAGGTGGTAGTGGTGGTAGAGGTGGCAGCGTCAGTAGTGGTAGAGGTGGCAGCGGTAGTGGTGGTAGAGGTGGTTAGTTGTGGTAGAGGTGGCAGTGGTGGTAGAGGTGGCAGCGTCAGTAGTGGTAGAGGTGGTAGAGGTGGCATCGTCAGTAGTGGTAGAGGTGGCGGTGGTGGTAGAGGTGCAGCAGGTGGCAGGTAGTGGTGGTGGTGCAGTAGTGGTGGTGGTGGTGTAGTGGTGGTGGTGAGTGTGGTAGGGTGGTAGTGGTGGTAGAGGTGGCAGCGGTAGTGGTGGTGGTGTAGTGGGTAGTGGTGGTGGTGGGTGGTGTGGGTAGGTGGTAGTGGTGGTAGTGGTGGTAGAGGTGGCAGCGGTAGTGGTGGCAGAGGTGGCAGCGGTAGGGTGTGTGGTGGTTGGAGGTGGCAGCGGTAGTGGTGGTAGAGGTGGCAGAGGTGGTGGCGGTAGTGGTGGTGGTCAGTAGTGGTAGGGTGGCAGGCGGTAGTGGTGGTAGAGGTGGCAGTGGTAGTGGTGGTGGGTGGCAGCCAGTGGTGGTGGCGGGTAGGTGGCAGCAGTGGTGGTGAGGTGGCAAGTGGTGGTGGTAGTGGCAGTGGGTGGTAGTAGCGGTAGTAGTGGGCAGAGGTGGCAGCGGTGGCAGTGGTGGTGGTAGTAGTGGTGGTAGTGTGTGGTAGTGGTGGTAGAGGTGGCAGTGGTAGGTGGCAGGTAGAGTGGTAGAGTGGTCAGGTGGCAGGGTAAGGTGGTGGTGGTGGTAGAGGTGGCAGCGGTAGTGGTGGTAGAGGTGGCAGCAGTAGTGGTGGTAGAGGTGGCAGCGTCAGTGGTAGAGGTGCAGTGGTGGTGGTAGAGGTGGCAGTCAGTAGTGGTAGAGGAAGTGGTGTGGTGGTAGAGGTGGGCAGGTGGCAGGTAGTGGTGGTAGAGGTGGTGGTAGTGGTGGTAGAGGTGGCGGTGGCTTGTGGTGGTGGTGGTGGTAGAGGTGGCAGCGGTAGTGGTGGTAGAGGTCAGTGGTAGTGGTGGTAGAGGTGGCAGTAGAGGTGGCAGTGGTAGGTGGGTAGAGGTGGCAGCGGTGGCCAGGTGGCAGTGGTGGTAGAGGTGGCAGTGTGTGGTAGAGGTGCGCAGGGTGGTGGTAG
>NW_024738282.1:85000-113324 GCF_018991925.1 Homarus americanus
CGAATCAGTGGACAAGGGGCACAATTATAAGAACATAAGAACATAAGAAAATAAAGAGTCTGCAATAGGCCGGTTGGCCTGTGCATGGCAGCTCCTGTTTAGAGTTGCAACCACTCTCTATCATCCATGAATCTATCTTGCCTCCTTTTAAAACTTTCCTGCGTTCCAGCACTTATGATGTGGTATATCTCGACTTTAGCAAAGCCTTCGACAGAGTCCCCCTCGAAAGACTAATTAGAAAGGTAGAAGCACATGGCATCAAAGGTGACATCCTTAAATGGATTAGGGCGTGGTTACAGGACAGGAAACAGCCAGTGAGCATTAACGGCACTAAATCCGATTGGAGTAACGTCACTGGTGGAGTTCCCCAAGGCTCAGTACTTGGACCATTATTATTTATTATATACATAAACGACATAGATATCGGCGTTGACAGCAACATAAATAAATTTGCTGATGACACTAAAATAGGACGTGTAATTAAATCTGACGAGGACTCAGCAAAACTACAGGTAGATCTAAACAAATTTTTCGAATGGTCTGAAAAATGGCAGATGAAATTCAATGTGGACAAATGTAAAGTACTCAGTATAGGAGATGTAAACAGGGAAACCAGATACCAGATGAACAACGATGTTATTGAGAAATCCGACTGCGAGAAAGATTTAGGAGTTATGATAAGTAGGAATCTTATGCCAAATAAACAATATGTATTTGCTCGAAACAAGGCTAATAAAGTACTTGGGTTCATACAAAGGAGTGTTAGTTACAAGACTAGCGAGGTCATCTTAAAACTGCATCTTGCACTTGTGAGACCTCACTTGGATTACGCAGTTCAATTCTGATCACCGTATTACAGAATGGATATAGAATCCTTGGAAAGAATTCAGAGGAGAATGACAAGACTAATCCCGGGCATTAGGAACCTTGAGTATAGAGACAGGTTAAAGCATCCTAATTTGCACTCCCTCGAGAGACGTGAGTGAGGGGCGATATGATAGAGGTGTATAAATGTAAGTCAGGGCTGAACAAATGTGATATAATAAAGGTACTGAAACTATCGAACTAGGAGCGAACTCGTAATAATGGTTTTAAATTATACAAATTTAGATTTAGGCGCGAAATAGGTAAACACTGGTTTGGAAATAGAGCAGAGGACGACTGGAACAAGTTACCAAATATCATCACTAACTCGAATACGCTGGATAGCTTCAAACATAGGTTGGATGTATATATGAGCAATAGGGGTTGGGTGTAAATGGGACTGCCCAGTATGGGCCAATAGGCCCGCTGTAGTTTCCTCCCTCATTATTATTATCATCATCATCATCATCATCATCATCATCATCATCATCATCATCATCATCATCATCATCATCATCATCATCGTCGTCGTCGTCGTCGTCGTCGTCGTCGTCGCCGTCGTCGTCGTCGTCGTCGCCGTCGTCGTCGTCGTCGTCGTCGTCGTCGTCGTCGCCGTCGTCGTCGTCGTCGTCGCCGTCGTCGTCGTCGTCGTCGCCGTCGTCGTCGTCATCGTCGTCGTCGTCGTCGTCGTCGTCATTATAATAATAACACTTCCATTATCTTTAAATAATTTAGGGATCACAGTGCCGATGATCTAGACTAGCTGTGATATTATCTGTTTACTTCATCTCCACGTAAACATTGTGAGAGAGAGTTAAATTACAAACTTCAGAATCTCTGCTTTTCGGAGTGGGTGTTATGTGTCACTCTCATTGTTTGAAATTAATGAAGCAGGCTGTGTGAGGGAGAGAGGGAGGAAGGGAGCGAGGAGGTGTGAGGCAGGGTGGGAGAGAGGGAGTGTAAGGGTGAGGCAGGAAATGGCGGGAAGAAGGGTGTATGAGGGAGGGAGACGGCGGGTTGGAGGGAGTGTAAAGAAGGGAAGGGGCAGTGTGGAGCAGCAATAGGGAGGGAGGGAAGCAGTATGAGGCAACGTAGGGGAGGGAGGGAGGCAGTATGAGGCAACAGTAGGGAGGGGAGGGAGGCAGTATGAGGCAACATTAGGGAGGGGAGGCAGTATGAGGCAACATTAGGGAGGGAAGGCAGTATGAGGCATTAGGGAGGGAGGAGGCAGTATTAGGGGGAGGAGGTAGGGGGCAGGGAGGAGGGAGGCAGTATGAGGCAACAGTAGGGAGGGAGGGGCAGTACAGGCAGCAGTAGGGAGGGAGGGAGGCAGTATGAGGCAACATGGGGAGGGGAGGGAGGCAGTATGAGGCAACATTGGGGAGGGAGGGAGGCAGTATGAGAGGCATTAGGAGGGAGGAGGCAGTATGGGGCAACATTAGGGAGGGAGGGAGGCAGTATGAGGCAACATTAGGGAGGAAGGGAGCAGTATGAGGCAGCAGTATGAGGCAACATTAGGGAGGAGGAGGCAGTATGAGGCAACATTAGGGAGGGGGGAGGCAGTATATAGGCAACATTAGGAGGAAGGAAGCAGTATGAGGCAACATTAGGGAGGGAGGGAGGCAGTATAAGGCAACATTAGGGAGGGAGGGAGGCAGTATGGGGCAACAGTAGGGAGGGAGGGAGGGAGGGAGGCAGTATGAGGCAACATGGGGAGGAGGAAGCAGTGTGAGGCAACATTAGGGAGGGAGGAGGCAGTATGAGGCAACATTATGGAGGGAGGGAGGCAGTATGAGGCAACATTAGGGAGGGAGATAGGACAGGAGGGAGGCAGTGTGAGGCAGTAGTAGGGAGGGAGGAAGGGAGGGAGGTAGTGTGAGGCAGTGGGGAGGGAGGGAAGGGAGGGAGGGTGTGTGAGGCAGTAGTAGGGAGGAGGAAGGGAGGGAGGTGGTGGGGAGGCAGTAGTAGGGAGGGAGGAGGGAGGAGTGGTGTGAGGCAGTAGTAGGGAGGGAGGAGGAGGGAGGTAGTGTGAGGCAGTGAGGGAGGAGGAAGGGAGAGGGAGGAAGGGAGGGAGGGAGTGTGAGGCAGTAGTAGGGCAGTAGTAGGGAGGGAGGGTGAGGCAGTAGTAGGGAGGGATAAAGGAGAGGGAGACAGACCACGGCAGTTTCAACTACCTCATCATCATCATCATCACCAGAGGGCGTCAGGGGTGACCGTGGCCTGGACCCCCTGACAGGCAGAGGTCACTGACTCAACATGCTGACACAGGTAGTGGTGACCACCATGACCCTACACAGGCACTGAGGTCACTGACTCACCATGACCCCCACTCACAGGTAGGGTCACTGACTCACCATGACCCCGTCTGTACACAGGTAGAGGTCACTGACTCACCATGACCCCACTGTACACAGGTCACTGACTCACCATGACCCCCGTTGTACACAGGTAGGTCACTGACTCCCCATGACCCCGTCTGTACACAGGTGGAGGTCACTGACTCACCATGGCCCACGCTGTACACAGGTGGAGGTCACTGACTCACCATGACCCCCTCTGTACACAGGTAGAGGTCACTGACTCACCATGACCCCCGTTGTGCTGGTAAGTCACTGACTCACCATGACCCCTGTACAGGTGAGGTCACTGACTCACCATGACCCCTCTGTACACAGGTGAGGTCACTGACTCACCATGACCCACGCTGTACACAGGTAGAGGTCACTGACTCACCATGACCCCTCTGTACACAGGTGGAGGTCACTGACTCACCATGTCCCCTCTGTACACAGGTAGAGGTCACTGACTCACCATGACCCCGTCTGTACACAGGTAGGGTCACTGACTCACCATGACCCACTCTGTACACAGGTAGAGTCTGACTGTACACAGGTGAGGTCACTGACTCACCATGACTGACTGTACACAGGTAGAGGTCACTGACTCACCATGACCCCCTCTGTATACAGGTAGAGGTCACTGACTCACCATGACCCCCTGTACACAGGTGGAGTCACTGACTCACCATGACCCTGCTGAACAGGTAGGGTCACTGACTCACCATGACCCCGTCTGTACACAGGTAGGAGTCACTGACTCACCATGACACAGGTGGAGTCACTGTCCTGACCCCGTCTGTACACAGGTAGAGGTCACTGACTCACCATGACCCCTCTGTACACAGGTGAGGTCACTGACTCCTGTGACCCCTCTGTACACAGGTAGGTCACTGACTCACCATGACCCCTCTGTACACAGGTGACTGACTCACCATGACCCCTCACAGGTAGGGTCACTGACTGACGTACACAGGTGAAGTCACTGACTCACCACTCTGTACACAGGTAGGGTCACTGACTCTGTACACAGGCACTGACTCGTCACCAGGGTACACAGGTGGAGGTCACTGACTCACCATGACCCCGTCTGTACACAGGTGGAGGTCACTGACTCACCATGACCCCCTCTGTACACAGGTAGAGGTCACTGACTCACCTGACGTGCCTCTTCTTATCTCCTCTACAGTCAGACTCCATTATCATTCACCTCCTTCACTCCTCCCAGTTCCCCTCGATAAACTTTCCTGGTCTCAGATTTTTTTCAACTCTATCTATCTATCTATCTATCTATCTATCTATCTATCTATCTATCTATCTATCTATCTATCTATCTTTCTATCTATCTATCTATCTATCTATCAACCAGTGTCCAGAGCAGAATTATCCCACTAAGTCTCTATTGCAGTCATAACATTACGAGAGGTAAAACTCATAAATGAATCATGGAGGTTTAAACTCAGACTGGAAAAACGTGAGATATTTTTTTTTTATCACAGATTGACAATTGGACGTTGATAAAAATTTAATCCTAGTTAAAAAAAAGTAAATCTAATAATATCACAGTTTATTAAATCATGGTTGATAATTATATTCAGTAAAGAGAGGGGGAAGGGAGGGAGGTGAGAGAGAGAGAGAGAGAGAGAGAGAGAGAGAGAGAGAGAGAGAGAGAGAGGGGGGGGAGATGAGAGAGAGGTGAGACAGATAGAGAGAGCTTGGAGTGTCCCCAGCGCGAACCAGTGACCCCGAGGAGAGGAAGTGAACGCTGTACCCCACCCGGCCACCGCAACTCTCCTCCAAATTGTTTAAAACAAAAATAGGTACCTAACTTTACAAGTTTGGGAAGTGAATGCGGTAGAGAGCAGTACCGGCCATGCTGTCTCCTTGTGTACCGAAGGCTCAGTATACAATGTGCTATACCTTCACTGTCCCTAACGATCAGTCATACCTATGGGACCTACTTTTAATTTTTAAGTATCCTCATAACCCATTGTAGTAGTGTTAAGTGTGGTAAGTGGTTTAAGTAGATGGTAGAAAGCCTTACCTGGAATCTACCTACCTTCACTTTACCTATTCCTCAAACTGTGGATCAATACAGAGGAGGAATACAAGGGAACTGATACCCCTCACACCTTGTTTAGCGCCGTTATCTCGCAATTTATCGTCGGAAATCACTTAGTGTAGCGCCATTACAGCCGCCAGAGTGAGTGATGTATGCCAAGGTGTCACACAGGTAGATCATTAACGATACAAAACAGGTGTTAAAAAAAAACCTTGATTGTCAATATGGTCAGAGAATGGTGGGGAAATGTAGGTCTCTTTCATGACACACACACACACACACACACGCACACACACACACACACACACACACACACACACACACACATACACACACACATAAATATAGTGAAGGAGAGGAGACACCGAGTAGAATGTATCAATTACAGCAAAAAACAATGACTGACAGAGAGTAAAAAGTGACTGTATGTGTGTGTAGCCAATGGCCAACTAATATATATATGTATATATATATATAATATAACTAATACAATAATAATATGTATGTATGTGTGTATGTAGAAGTAGTAACTGCAGCACTGTAACTGTATACTTACAACTATTTCAAGCTACAGTCTAGAACACACACACACACACACACACACACACACACACACACACACACACACAGTCACCAGTGCTAGGTAAGTTCACATCATAATTCAGGTCATTTATTCTCCCGAAAAAAATACTTCATGCAGTTATAAAATTCTTTCAAACTCTTCATTCCGTTATTAAAATTTCCATTAGCCGCTTCATTCAGTCATCAGTGTGTCTATTAAGCGCTGCATTCACTTGTAAAGCGTACATCAATTATTTCTTTCCTTGTGAAACAGATATTACAAAGCATTTCTTTCTTTCTTTCACGTTTCTTTCAGTCGTTTCATCTTTCATCTGTTTCAGTCATTTGTATTGATAATGAATGTTTCTTTCATCTATAAAGGTTCTATCATATACTTCTTTCACTCAGCTTAATGCAATGTTACAGTGTGTGGTGGTTGCAACGTGTTTTAACTTGTGGTACAGTGTGTGGTGGTGTAGCGTGTTGTAACTTGTGATACAGTAAGTGGTGGTGTAACGTGATACAGTGAGTGGTGGTGTAACTTGTGGTACAGTGTGTGCTGTTGTAACGTGTAACTTGTGATACAGTGTGTGGTGGTGTAACGTGATACAGTAAGTGGTGGTGTAACTTGTGGTACAGTGTGTGGTGGTGTAACTTGTGGTACAGTGTGTGCTGTTGTAACGTGTAACTTGTGATACAGTGTGTGGTGGTGTAACTTATGGTACAGTGTGTGATGTTGTAACGTGTAACTTGTGATACAGTGTGTGGTGGTGTAACGTGATACAGTAAGTGGTGGTGTAACTTGTGGTACAGTGTGTGCTGTTGTAACTTGTGGTACAGTGTGTGGTGTTGTAACGTGTTGTAACTTGTGGTACAGTGTGTGGTGTTGTAACGTGTTGTAACTTGTGGTACAGTGTGTGGTGTTGTAACGTGTTGTAACTTGTGGTACAGTGTGTGGTGTTGTAACGTGTTGTAACTTGTGGTACAGTGTGTGGTGTTGTAACGTGCTGTAACTTGTGGTATAGTGTGTGGTGTTATAACGTGTTGTAACTTGTGGTACAGTGTGTGGTGTTGTAACTTGTGGTACAGTGTGTGGTGTTGTAACGTGCTGTAACTTATAATACAACACTTAAAAACCTTAGTTCTGGGTCGAGTAACAAGGTGTCGAATCTTTCTCTCAATGTTCCTCCTTAGCTCTGAGTCTCAAGGTGTCGATTCTGTCTTAATCTTCCTCCCCAACCACCCGGGATAATAATGTCGACACAATTGTAAGGAAAATGTCTAAACTCTCCAGGAACATTGTGTCTTTGTTTAGTCTTTGTTGAGAAAATATCCATCTGGGATCTTTATCAGTGTATTTATTTTGCTCTTTAGTCTCGCGGTGGACCAAGAGAGGATCAGTAAGCTCAAAGACGAGAGAAAATAATTGGAAGGAGAATTGCTAGGTGTAGATTGTGATAGGAAATTGCTAAGACAAGAGAGATATCTGGTTAGGTTTTGGTTTGGTTAGATTAGGTTAAGTGTTTAATCATCAGAGATCATCGTACTCAAGGTTTTAAGTCATCGTACTCAAAGTGTTTAGGTATTGTACTCATGATATTCAGAAAATAAAGTTACCTAAATAAGAGAGAAAGATATAATGTAAAAATAGATAAACACATAAATAAGTTAGCGTGAGAGAGAGAGAGAGAGAGAGAGAGAGAGAGAGAGAGAGAGAGAGAGAGAGAGAGAAGGGAAAGCTGAGAGAGAGAGAGAGGAGAGAGAGAGAGAGAGAGAGAGAGAGAGAGAGAGAGAGAGAGAGAGAGAGAGAGAGAGAGAGAGAGGCAGTTGTCATTTTGTAAAGTTTTGGTCAACTCTCACGCTGTTTGTCTTTCTCACAAGAAGTTTTGGTGCACAATTGTGTTAAATATTACCTCCTTGGGCTTGATGTTATGTAGTGCGGATGTTATGTAGCGGTGATGTTATGTAGCGATGATGTTATGTAGCGATGATGTTATGAAGCGATGATGTTATGTAGCGATGATGTTATGAAGCGGTGATGTTATGTAGCGATGATGTTATGTAGCGGTGATGTTATGTAGCGATGATGTTATGTAGCGATGATGTTATGTAACGATGATGTTATGAAGCGGTGATGTTATGTAGCGGTGATGTTATGTAGCGGTGATGTTATGTAGCGATGATGTTATGAAACGGTGATGTTATGCTTGGTGATGTTATGTAGCGGTGATGTTATGTAGCGGTGATGTTATGCTTAGCGGTGATGTTATGTAGCGGTGATGTTATGTAGCGGTGATGTTATGTAGCGGTTATGTTATATAGAGGGGATGTTATGTAGGGGATGTTATGTAGTGGTGATGTTATGTAGTAGCGATGTTATGTAGAGGATGTTATGTAGCGGTGATGTTATGTAGCGATGATGTTATGCTGATACTGTTAATATGATGTTAGGTAGCGGTTATGTTATATAGAGGGGATGCACTATGTAGGGGATGTTATGGCGGTGATGTTATGTAGTGGTGATGTTATGTAGTGGTGATGTTATGTAGAGGGGATGTTATGTAGAGGGATGTTATGTAGCGGTGATGTTATGTAGTGGTGATGTTATGTAGAGGGGGATGTTATGTAGCGGTGATGTTATGGGCGGTGATGTTATGCTTGAGGGAGGATGTTGTTATGGGCGGGGGATGGAGAGAGGAGGGTGGTGGTGCATGATCAGGGGTGGGAGAGAGGCTGCTGGTGGTGGTAGGTGGGGTGGGAGGTGGTGGTAGGTGAGGCTGCTGAGGTGGTGGTAGGTGAGGGTGGGAGGTGGTGGTAGGTGAGGGGTGGGGGGTGGTGGTAGGTGAGGGTGGGAGGTGGTGTAGGTGAGGGTGGGGGGGTGGTGGTAGGTGAGGGTGGGAGGTGGTGGTAGAACATACAGGGGTAAACAGACACACACCCTCCCCTGTGTCTCCTACCTATAAATGTTACTCATTAATATCTCCTCCTTCCCCTTCCTCCCCTCTTCCCCCTTCTCCTCCTCCTCCTCCTCCGTAAGTATTTTTACCAAGTAACTAATTTTTCTCTTTATTAATAATATCCAGTGTATCTCTTGTTCTACTCAGCCTTAGGAGTTCTTCATTTGTTTTTCCTTCAGTATAACTTTATCATTATCATCCTCCTATTCCAGCACATCTCTTAAGTTCTTCAGTTTTTAAGTTTTTCAGTTATTAAGTTCTTCAGTTATTAAGTTCTTTAGTTCTTAAGTTTTTTAGTTCTTCAGTTTTTAAGTTCTTCAGTTTTTAAGTTCTTCAGTTCTTAAGTTCTTTAGTTCGTCAGTTCTAACACATCCCCACACTGGGGTTCTAACGCGGGAGATAAAAACAAATTAAATACCTAACAAGAACTAGTATATTAAACCTCACCAACTTGGCCTGAGTATGAAACTGTGTGGCGGAGACGTGACTGTTGTTGGTGGTAGTGGTGGTGGTGTTGTTGTTGTTGGTGGTGGTGGAGGGAAGGTTTATGGTGGTGGAGGGAAGGTTTGTGGTGGTGGAGGGAAGGTTGGTGGTGGTGGAGGGAAGGTTGGTGGTGGTGGTGGTGTTGGAGATGTTGATGGTGGTGGTGGAGGGAAGGTTTGTGGTGGTGGAGGAGGGAAGGTTGGTGGTGGTGGTGTTGGAGGTGTTGGGTAGTAGTGGTGGTGGTGGAAGGGAAGGTTATATTGGTGAGAGGAAGGTTGTGGTGGTGGAAGGGAAAGGTTGTGGTGGTGGAAGGGAAGGTTGCTGGTGGTGGTGGTGTTAGAATGATGCTGGTGGTGGAGAAGGTTTGGTAGAGTGGAGAGAAGGTTGGTGGTGGTGGTGGTGTTGGAATGTTGGTGGTGGTGGTGGAGAAGGTTTGTGGTGGTGGAGGAGGAAGGTTGGTGGTGGTGGTGTGGAGGTGTTGGTGGTAGTGGTGTGGTGGAGGGAAGGTTTATGGTGGTGGAGAAGGTTGTGGTGGTGGAGGGAAGGTTGGTGGTGGTGGTGGAAGGGAGGAAGGTTTGTGGTGGTGGAGGAAGGTTGTGGTGGTGGAGGAAGGTTAGTGGTGGTGGTGGTGGTGGTGTTGGAGGTGTTGGTGGTAGTGGTGGTGGTGTTGGAGGTGTTGGTGGTAGTGGTGGTGGTGGGGGAGGGTTTATGGAGGCGTTGATGGTGGTGGTGGTAGTGTTAGTGTAGTGGTGTTAGTGGTGGTGGTGGTGATGGTGTTAGTGGTGGTGGTGTTTGTGGTGTTGGTGGTGGTGGTGGTGGTGTTAGTGGTGGGGATTAAGACAGTGTGTTGGAGGTAAAATATGATAAAATATGTGGATGATATGACCTGATGGTGGTGATGATGATAGTGATGGTGATGATTATGTTGGTGGTGGTCGTGGTGTTGGTGGTTAGTGAGGGTAGTGATGGTGGTGATAATAGTCATGATAACACCACACCCACCTCTCGTTTAATTAAAAAAAAGCATCATTTTAAATTTGTCTGATTTCTCAAAGTAAACAGCTTCATGGTAGATATTAGAGCCCTTTGTTTTATAAGTAAGGATTATTTATCGTGTGTGTGTGTGTAGGTGTGTGTGGGGGGGGAGCTGTGGGTGGGGTGTGTGGGGGAAGGTGTGGGTGTGTGTGTGGGGGGGGGAGGTGTAGGTGTGTGTGTGTGGGGGTGTGGGTGTGTGTGGGAGGGTGGGGGTGTGGGGTGTGTGTGTGGGGGGGGTGTGGGTGTGTGTGTGGGGGGGGGGGGTGTGGGTGTGTGTGGGGGGGTGTTGGTGTGTGTGTGGGGGGGGAGGGTGTGGGTGTGTGTGGGGGGGTGTGGGTGTGTGTGGGGGGGAGGTGTGGTGTGTGTGGGGGGTGTGGGTGTGTGTGGGGGAGGTGTGGGTGTGTGTGGGGGGGTGTGGGTGTGTGTGGGGGGAGGTGTGTGGGTGTGTGTGTGGGGGGAGGTGTGGTTGTGTGTGGGTGTGTGTGGGGGGGTGTGGGTGTGTGTGGGGGGGGTGTGGGTGTGTGTGTGTGTGGGGGGTGTGGGTGTGTGTGTGTGTGGGGGGGGGTGTGGGTGTGTGTGGGGGGGTGTGGGTGTGTGTGGGGGGAGGGTGTGGGTGTGTGTGTGGGTGGGGTGTGGGTGTGTGTGGGTGTGTGTGGGGGGAGGTGTGGGTGTGTGTGTGTGGGGGGGTGTGGGTGTGTGTGGGTGTGTGTGGGGGGGTGTGGGTGTGTGTGTGGGGGGTGTGGGTGTGTGTGGGGTGTGGGTGTGGGGAGGTGTGGTGTGTGTGGGGGGTGTGGGTGTGTGGTGTGGGGTGGGGGTGTGGGTGTGTGTGGGGGGAGGGTGTGGGTGTGTGTGTGGGGGGTGTGTGGGTGTGTGTGGGGGGGTGTGGGTGTGTGTGGGGGGGTGTGGGTGTGTGTGGGGTGGGGGGTGTGGTTGTGTGTGGGTGTGTGGGGGGTGTGGGTGTGTGTGTGGGGGGTGTGGGTGTGTGTGGGGGGGGGGGGGTGTGGGTGTGTGTGGGTGTGTGTGTGGGGAGGTGTGGGTGTGTGTGTGGGGGTGTGGGTGTGTGTGGGGGTGTGGGTGTGTGTGGGTGTGTGTTGGGGTGGGTGTGTGTGTGTGGGGGGAGGTGTGGGTGTGTGTGGGTGTGTGGGGGGAGGTGTGGGTGTGTGTGTGGGGGGTAGGTGTGGGGTGTGTGTGTGGGGGGGTGTGGGTGTGTGGTGTGGGGAGGTGTGGGTGTGTGTGGGTGTGTGTGGGGTGTGTGGGGGAGGTGTGGGTGTGTGTGGGGATGTGTGGGTGTGTGTGGGGATGTGTGGGTGTGTGTGTGTGTGGGGATGTGTGTGTGGGTGTGTGTGGGATGTGTGGGTGTGTGTGTGGGGGCTGGTGTGTGTATGTGTGTGGGTGGGTGTGGTGGTCGTGGGTGTCTGTGTGTGTGGGGGGTGGGGAAGGGTGTGTGTGTGTGTGTGTGTGTGTGTGTGTGTGTGTGTGTGTGTGTGTGTGTGTGTGTGTGTGTGTGTGTGATATATATATATGTGAAAGCATGGCTGAAATATGATTATAATTGGGAATGGGTCATGATTTACAATAATATACAAGTAACATAAGTGATACAAATAAGATATATAAAACTAGGTGGGGAGCTCAAACTACAGGGCACTTCAACATAGTGACAGTGCAAAAGTAAGATTGACTGGGAGTGAATACACTGGTTGATTTCAAGTTATTGATAATTCAATGGTTGGGACTGGGCTGTTCTTATAGCGGTCAGTTTCGTGCTCATGGGCTGGATGCGGTGTGGTGTCGAACAGCAATTCTCGGACGAGACCTTGGTGGTAGTAGGAGCCGGTGTCGAGGATGATCAAGCCTCTCCAAATTTGCAGATGAGGTCGGAGTGATGGTCAGTGAGAGCCGGAGGGTTAGTGTGAGCTTTGATATGTGGAATAGGAGGGAGAATAATCTTGCATGCCCTCTTTTGCACTTTGTGTGTGTGTGTGTGTGTGTGTGTGTGTGTGTGTGTGTCAGCAAGCAGGTTAAATGAGCTGACACTTCCTCTCACCATTTATCAAGTGTGTGTCAGGAAGAAATGAATTCTTATCTGCTGACATTTACTTGTTCTTTATGCTTCTTGTCTCCACCTGTGTTATGTATGTGTCAGCTATTACCTCATCGATATTTATTCCAGGAGATATTTGTATAAACATTCGCTCACCATTAACATGTTTTCATATATAACATTTGTGCATTCATATGATTTACATATTGTAACATTTTCACAACCATAACTGTTACACATTCATATTATTTACACATCCACAACATTCCCAACCACGGGTAAGTAAAATAAGGACATGTGAGTGTGTGTGTACATATATCTAGAAACACGTGTACCCTGTCCCAGCGGTGTTGGGAGGCAGTCACCACAGAGCTGTCTGGCGTAGGGCTGCCTGGCGTAGAGCTGCCTGGCGTATAGGGGTGCCTGGCGTATAAACCTACCTGGCGTATAGGGCTGCATGGCTTATAGAGCTGCCTGGCGTATGGGGTGCCTGGCATACTCGCCTGGCGTGTAGGGCTGCCTGGTGTGGGTACCTGGCGTGGGATTGCCTGGCGTATAGGGCTCACAGAGTAGGACCCTCACAGATCCGAGATGGCTAACAGAAAGTGGTTATTTGATTCATAATTGAGGTCGTGTGTGTGTGTGTGTGTGTGTGTGTGTGTGTGTGTGTGTGTGTGTGTGTGTGTGTGTGTGTGTGTTTGTGTGTGTGTGTGTGTGTGTGTGTGTGTTTGTGGTTGTTGGTTGTTGGTATTGTATGTCAGGATAACAAAAGTGTGAGGGAGGAGTGAATGTTAACCTAACCTAACCTAACCTAACCTAATCTACACAACCATAGCCAAGGAAGCTCTATATACGTGTACGATAATGGCACTTGTAGCTGCTGGTTGGAAGGGTCGCCCAGCGGATTGTTTCAGGCGATATGTATTCATGATTACACAAGCCTGGGGGAGAGTGGTGGTGAGTGGGAAGGGGAGAGTGGTGGTGAGTGGGAAGGGAGGTGGTAGTGAGTGGGAAGGTGATGGTGATGGGGTGATGGTGGGAAGGGAGGGAGGGATGGTGAGTGGGAGTGCAGAGTGACGGTGGGAAGAGGAATTGGGATGTGTTGAGGAGGGAAGAGAATTGGGAGAGATGGTGGTGGTGGTGAGTGGTGGTGGTGTGGTGTGGTGGTAGGAGGTGGGGGTAGGAGGTGATGGTGGTGGTGATTGATGTAGATGATGTTTGCAATGTCCACAACAATCACACACACACACACACACACACACACACACACACACACACACTTAAGTCCAACTCTTGTTTATCCCCCACTGTAAGATCACACACGCCACCAGCACCACATCCTTACCCCCCAAAAAATAATTTAGTGTTGCTATCTTCTCATTTACGCACACCACTTCTTAATGGCAATAATAGTGAGAAGTGTAAGTGTGTTCTGTAGGCCGGACTGCCCATTTTTTAGTAGTTGAATGAGGGTGCGCCAAGTCCGTAGACTTGTTAATGATAGGGATGATGTAAATACAGCACATTGTTTACTACACCAGAAGGTACAGTCTCCTTCACTAGTGCGTTTACAGGGGCTCGTCAGGTTTTGTGCTGTGTGGCAGAGCTGTGTTTGTTTACATTCGACGGAAGGAAACCCGCGTTAGTAAACATACTATAGAATCAAATTAAAACAATATTAAAACAAATATCTTAAAGATAATGATTTGTGTAATGTTTATATGGCGAGCCCCTGTAAACGCACTAGTGACGGGGACTACAGTCACTCCAAAAGGTGTCTTCACGGTGGGGTCCGATGAATTTCAAAATGAACACTACGACTCCTGTTGTCTCGGGAGGGTTGTCAAAATCCTTTGTCCGTAGTGTCATTATTGTCTCACACAAAATCGTTTAGATACCTTTTTGGGGTAACTACATCGTGGCCGGCACTGTACTCGATCACTTTGACTTCCCTAGCTTATACTTTTGGTACCCATTACCGCAAGGTGGAATAGAAGTGACCCTGTCCCGAACCACCGACCCCTGAGATAGGAGGCGAGCGTTATACCCACTCGATCACCGCTGCACTCCTTGATAATAGTAACCATGAATAAATAGACCCGCCAGGTTTATGAATCGATTAAAGTCGGAAAAATCCGATACAATCCCGATATCCGGACGCCTCAAACCGGTCCCTGGGCATTTCCTGAGGAGTTACCCGGCCTTACTCTCTGGCCACAAGTGCTGTTTTTGAAAATTTCTCCCGAGAAAAATGACCCGACAATCGCCACTTTCAATCGGATTCTGTCTTTTATCGTGTCTCTCGGAGCTCTTGCGGGAAGGAATGTCTCTGGCAAGTTTCAGGAAAATCGGTAAATCCCTCCAGGAGTTACGGTGAGAGGAGGAGACGGCAGTGATGTGTGGTGATGTGTGGTGTTCCAGTGATGTGTGGTGATGGGTGCTGAAGTGTAGTGAAGTGTGACGTGTGGTATTATGTATTGATGAGTGGTGATAATGGTGATGTATGATGATGTGTAGTGATGTGTAGTGTTCCAGTGATGTGTGGGGATGGGTGCTGAAGTGTAGTGATGTGTGACGTGTGGTATTATGTATTGATGTGTGGTGATGTGTGGTGTTCCAGTGATGTGTGGGGATGTTTGGTATTGTAGTGGTGTGTGGTGATGTGTGGTGTTCCAGTGATGTGTGGGGATGTTTGGTGTTGTAGTGATGTGTGGTGATGTGTGGTGTTGCAGTGATGTGTGATGAAGTCTGGTGTTGCAGTGATGTGTAGTGATGGGTGCTGTGTGGTATTATGTATTTATGTATGGTGATAATGGTGATATGTGGTGATGTGTAATATTATGCATTGATGTGTGGTGATAGTAGTGATGTATGGTGATGTGTAGTGTTGTGGTGTGTGATGTGTGGGTGATGATAGTGATGGCTAGTGATGATATATAGTGATAATAGTAATATGTAGCAATAGTGATAGTGATATGTAGTAATAATAGTGACAAATAAACAGGAATTTAAGACACAAACGGGAATTTAAGAGATAAAAAAACGAACACTATTAAATATCGTACATTATTGTGCATCTCTGATAAAAAATTCAGTTTTTAATAATAAATGGTGAACTTTTAGTGTGTTATGACTCACGTATGATAGTGAATAATAAATGTACAGCCGGGAATAATAAAATTGATGAAAATATTGATATTGTAATAACATAGTCTGAGGTGTGTGTGTGTGTGTGTATATATACGGGTTGTAATATTGATAATGTAATAATAATAATAATAATAATAATAATAATAATAATAATAATAATAATAATAATAAAAACAAATATAAAAACAATAATAATAACAATAATAACACTAATAACAACAACAATAACAATAATAACAACAAAAATAACAATAACAACAGCAATAACAATAATAATGGTAATAAAAAAACAGACATCAACTCTCAAGTGGGATTCTACCATTAGTCCTTCCCAGCCAGAGAGAGAGAGAGAGAGAGAGAGAGAGAGAGAGAGAATCACAGGAGGAGATATTGAATAGGAGAGCTTAAAGAAGGAGAGACAGTGGCGCTTAAGAGTCGAGAGATAGTAATTAGTGGAGCCTAGAGAGTGAGAGACAGTGGTTAGTGGAGCTTAAGAGTTGAGAGATAGTGATTAGTGGAGCCTAGAGAGAGAGAAAGAGAGAGAGAGAGAGAGAGAGAGAGAGAGAGAATCCACACCATAAAAAGACAAAACTCAAAGAGAAATAAAAAACTACAAAGATAAATGGAATAAAGAGTGAAACACAGAGAATACAGATAATCATAGCGAATAAGACAAAAATAATGAAATAACAGCAAATGATAGGAAAGATTGATGAATGTAGAGAAGATTAACAACGGAATAAACATCAGGTGAAAGGAAGATGGATGAACGAAGGGAATGGCAAAAACAAATTGAATAAAGATAAACCGTAGGGACTTCGATAAACAGGGGGAACAGGACAACAAAGGAATAGAGATGAGAAAGAGAGAGAGGGGGAGGAGTGTGAAGCATCTACCTCGCACATGGTAGCTCTTTCATGGTAGTACTGTACTCTCATGGTGGTGATATTCATGGTGGTACTCTCATGGTGGTACTCTCATGGTGGTGATATTCATGGTGGTACTCTCATGGTGGTACTCTCATGGTGGTGATATTCATGGTGGTACTCTCATGGTGGTACTCTCATGGTGTTACTCTCATGGTGGTACTCTCATGGTGGTACTCTCATGGTGGTGATATTCATGGTGGTACTCTCATGGTGGTACTCTCATGGTGGTGATATTCATGGTGGTACTCTCATGGTGGTGATATTCATGGTGGTACTCACCATGGTGGTGATATTCATGGTGGTACTCTCATGATGGTGATATTCATGGTGTTCTCATGGTGGGCCTATGGTGGTGATATTCTAATGGTACTCTCATGGTATGGTATACTTCATGGTGGTACATGGTGGTACTCATGGTGGTGATATTCATGGTGTAGGTACTCATGGTGGTGATATTCATGGTGGTACTTATGGTGGTGATATTCATGGTGGTACTCTCATGGTGGTACTCATGGTGGTACTCTCGCTTTGGTGGTGATATTCATGGTGGTACTCTCATGGTGGTACTCTCATGCTGGTGATATTCATGGTGGTACTCTCATGGTGGCGATATTCATGGTGGTACTCTCATGGTGGTACTCTCATGGTGGTGATATTCTTGGTGGCACTCTCATGGTGGTACTCTCATGGTGGTGATATTCATGGTGGTACTCTCATGGTGGTACTCTCATGGTGGTGATATTCATGGTGGTACTCTCATGGTGGTGATATTCATGGTGGTTCTCTAATGGTGGTACTCTCATGGTAGGACTCTTACGGTAGTACTCTTATGGTGATTTTTCTATGGTAGTACTCTTATGGTAATACTCTCATGGTACTATTATCATGGTAGTTTTCTCACAGTGATACTATAATGGTAGTACTCTCATGGTAGTATTTCCATGATAGAATTCCCATGGTAGTGCTCTCACGGTATTACTCTCACGGTAGTACTCTCATGGTAGTACTCTCATAGTGGTACTCTAATGGTACCTTCATGGTGGCAGAAAACTCCCCATGTAACTCCATTGTGTCAGCACTAAATGGGAAAATAATCAAGAGGAAGGAGATAGTGTAGAACCTCGCAAATTCTCACAACCGGGGACCCAAACGTGGCGAAATTGGCCGTTTTTGCGAAATATATGACAAAAGTGAGTCAGGCAGATGGCTCGAATCGATTCTAAACTGGAGCTTTTCTGAATCCTTTTTTTTTTATAATCCAAGTTTTGTGGTAGTTAGTTTTTTTGTATTAAGTTCTGCAAATTAAAATAAATTGTAAACTTGAGCTGTACTCATTTTTTTAAACCCCAAATTTGTAATATTTTTTTTTCATATTAAGTTTTGCCCAAAAAAACAAAGAAAACAAAATCCCACGAATTTATTCCGTTGATATTATACCGTTACTGTATAGGTTTATCAGAAAGTTCTATGAGAATTTTTCCGCAGAGCAAATCCCATTTTTATTTTCTATACGTGTTAATGATTTGTGGGATATTGTTTGTGTAGAAGTTTTGTAAAAGGATGTGAAATATGTCCAAACTTTGAGGAATTAGTATTTTTTGTTGGTTCGCCAGCAAATTCCTTGGTATTTTTCTTAATTATCAAAGTCATTAAGTGGGAATTATTAAGGTAAGATTGTAGTTGGTGATTCGTAGGTGGGATATACCGACAGACAGCCATAGCAAGATACTGACAGACAAACACATACAACAGGGATATACAGTATACTGACAGACAAACACACACAACAGGGATATACAGTATACTGACAGACAAACACACACAACAGGGATATACAGTATACTGACAGACAAACACACACAACAGGGATATACAGTATACTGACAGACAAACACATACAACAGGGATATACAGTATACTGACAGACAAACACATACAACAGGGATATACAGTATACTGACAGACAGACACACAACAGGGATATACAGTATACTGACAGACAAACACACACAACAGGGATATACAGTATACTGACAGACAAACACATACAACAGGGATATACAGTATACTGACAGACAAACACACACAACAGGGATATACAGTATACTGACAGACAAACACACACAACAGGGATATACAGTATACTGACAGACAAACACACAACAGGGATATACAGTATACTGACAGACAAACACATACAACAGGGATATACAGTAGGATGCACAGACAAACACATACAACAGGGATATACAGTATACTGACAGACAAACACATACAACAGGGATATACAGTATACTGACAGACAAACACATACAACAGGGATATACAGTATACTGACAGACAAACACACACAACAGGGATATACAGTATACTGACAGACAAACACATACAACAGGGATATACAGTATACTGACAGACAAACACATACAACAGGGATATACAGTATACTGACAGACAAACACACACAACAGGGATATACAGTATACTGACAGACAAACACACACAACAGGGATATACAGTATACTGACAGACAAACACACACAACAGGGATATACAGTATACTGACAGACAAACACACACAACAGGGATATACAGTATACTGACAGACAAACACACACAACAGGGATATACAGTATACTGACAGACAAACACACACAACAGGGATATACAGTATACTGACAGACAAACACATACAACAGGGATATACAGTATACTGACAGACAAACACATACAACAGGGATATACAGTATACTGACAGACAAACACACACAACAGGGATATACAGTATACTGACAGACAAACACACACAACAGGGATATACAGTATACTGACAGACAAACACACACAACAGGGATATACAGTATACTGACAGACAAACACACACAACAGGGATATACAGTATACTGACAGACAAACACATACAACAGGGATATACAGTATACTGACAGACAAACACACACAACAGGGATATACAGTATACTGACAGACAAACACATACAACAGGGATATACAGTATACTGACAGACAAACACATTCAACAGGGATATACAGTATACTGACAGACCAACACACACAACAGGGATATACAGTATACTGACAGAGAAACACACACAACAGGGATATACAGTATACTGACAGACAAACACATACAACAGGGATATACAGTATACTGACAGACAAACACATACAACAGGGATATACAGTATACTGACAGACCAACACACACAACAGGGATATACAGTATACTGACAGACAAACACACACAACGAGGATATACAGTATACTGACAGACAAACACATACAACAGGGAGTATACAGTATACTGACAGACAAACACATACAACAGGGATATACAGTATACTGACAGACAAACACACACAACAGGGATATACAGTATATGACAGACAAACACACACAACAAGGGATATACCAGTATACTGACAGACAGAAACACATACAACAGGGGATATACAGTATACTGACAGACAAACACACAACAGGGATATACAGTATACTGACAGACAAACACACACACAACAGGGATATACAGTATACTGACAGACAAACACACACAACAGGGATATACAGTATACTGACAGACAAACACATACAACAGGGATATACAGTATACTGACAGACAAACACACACAACAGGGATATACAGTATACTGACAGACAAACACATACAACGAGGGATATACAGTATACTGACAGACAAACACACACAACAGGGATATACGGTATACTGACAGACAAACACACACAACAAGGGATATACGAAGTATACTGACAGACAAACACACACAACAGGGATATACAGTATACTGACAGACAAACTACATACAACAAGGGATATACAGTATACTGACAGTTAAACACACACAACAGGGATATGCGACCTGCCACTGACAGACCATTTACATACAACGAGGGATATACAGTATACTGACAGACAAACACATACAACAGGGATATACAGTATACTGACAATTAAGCACCCATACAACAAGGGATATACAGTATACTGACAGACAAACACACACACAACAAGGGATATACAGTATACTGACAGACAACACATACAACAAGGGATATACAGTATACTGACAGACAAACACATACAACAAGGGATATACAGTATACTGACAGACAAACACATACAACGAGGATGCCACAGTATACTGACAGACAAACACACACAACAGGGATATACAGTATACTGACAGACAAACACATACAACAAGGATATACAGTATACTGACAGACAAACACATACAACAGGATATACAGTATACTGACAGACAAACTTACATACAACAAGGATATACAGTATACTGACAGACAAACACACACAACAGGGATATACAGTATGCTGACAGACAAACACACAACAGGGGATTATACAGTATACTGACAATTAAACACATACAACAAGGGATATACAGTATACTGACAGACAAACACACACAACAGGGATATACACAGTATACTGACAAACAAACACACACAACAAGGATATACAGTATACTGACAGACAAACTTTACACACAACAGGGATATACGAAGTATACTGACAGACAAACACACACAACGAGTTATACAGTATACTGATAAATCTGACAGACAAACCTTACACAAAACAAGGGATATACAGTATACTGAAACTGGTGCCTATCTAACAAGGGATATACAGTATACTGACAGACAAACACAACAAGGGATATACAGTATACTAACAGACAAGCTTACATACAACAGGGATATACAGTATACTTGAAACAAACACATACAACGAAGGGATATACAGTATACTGACAAACACACAACAGGGATATACAGTATACTGACAAACACATACAACAAGGATATGCAGTATACTGACAGACAAACACACACAACAAGGGATATACAGTATACTGACAGACAGAAACACATACAACAAGATACAAGTACTGACAAACACATACAACAAGGGATATACAGTATACTGACAAACACACAACAAGGGATATACAGTATACTGACAAACACATACAACAAGGGATATACAGTATACTGACAGACAAACACACACAACAGGGATGTACAGTATACTGACAGACAAACCACACACAACAAGGGATATACAATTATACTGACAGACAAACACACACAATAGGGATATACAGTATACTGACAGACAAAAACACACACACAACAGATATACAGTATGCTGACAGACAAACACACACAACAGGGATATACAGTATACTGACAGACAAACACATACAACAGGGATATACAGTATACCCTGACAGACAAACACACACAACAAGGGGATATACAGTATACTGACAGACAAACACACACAACAAGGGATATACAGTATACTGACAGACAAACACACCTATGAGGGATATACAGGCATACCGACAAACACATACAACAGGGATATACGGTATATGACAAACACATACAACAGGGATACCACACAGTATGCGAGCAAACACATACAATAACAAGGGATATACAGTATACTGACAGACAAACACACACAACAGGGGATATACAGTATACTGACAGACAAAACACACACAACAAGGGATATACAGTATACTGACAGACAAACACACACAACGAGGATATACAGTATACTGACAAACACATACAACAAGGGATATACAGGTATGCTGACAAACACACTGTAGCCAGGATATACGGTATACTGACAAACACCTTACAACAGAGGATATACAGTATACTGACAAACACACACAACAGGGATATACAGTATACTGACAAACACCTTCTAACAAGGGATATACAGTATACTGACAGACAAACACAGCTAACAAGGGGATATACAGTATACTGACAGACAAGAAACTTTTACACACAACAGGGATACTTACAGTATACTGACAGGCAAACCCCACACACAACAGGGATATACAGTATACTGACAGACAAACACACAGGGGATATACAGTATACTGACAGACAAACACATACAACAGGGATATACAGTATACTGACAAGCTTTTACCTAACAGGGATATACAGTATACAGACAAACACATACAACAGGGATATACAGTATACTGACAGACAAACACACACAACAAGGGATATACAATTATACTGACATACACATACAACAAGGGATATACAGTATACTGACAGACAAGCACCACACACAACAAGGGATATACAGTATACTGACAGACAGAAAAACACATACAACAGGGATATACAGTATGCTGACACACACACACAACAAGGGATATACAGTTTACTGACAGACAAACACACACAACAGGGATATACAGTATACTGACAAACACACAACAGGGATATACAGTATACTGACAGACAAACACACACAACAGGGATATACAGTATACTGACAGACAAACACACACAACAAGGGATATACAGTATACTGACAGACAAACACACACAACAGAGGGATAGCAGTATACTGACAGACAAACACACACAACAGGGATATACAGTATACTGACAGACAAACACACACAACAGGGATATACAGTATACTGACAGACAAACACACACAACAGGGATATACAGTATACTGACAGACAACTACATACAACAGGGATATACAGTATACTGACAAACACATACAACAGGGATATACAGTATACTGACAAACACACACCAACAGGGATATATACAGTATACAGACAAACCACATACAACAGGATATACAGTATACTGACAGACAAACACACACAACAGGGATATACAGTTTACTGACAGACAAAACACACACAACAGGGATATACAGTATACTGACAAACACACACAACAAGGGATATACAGTATACTGACAGACAGAAACACATACAACAGGGATATACAGTATACTGACAGACAAACACACAACAGGGATATACAGTATACTGACAGACAAAAAAAAAACACATACAACAGGGATATATATAGTATACTGACAGACAAACACATACAACAGGGATATACAATATACTTGACAGACAAACACATACAACAGGGATATACAATAGTATACTGACAGACAAACACATACAACAGGGATATATACGGTATACTGACAGACAAACACACACAACAAGGGATATACAGTATACTGACAGACAAACACACATACAACAGGGATATACAGTATACTGACGAACAAACACACTACAACAGGGATATACAGTATACTGACAGACAAACACATACAACGAGGATATACAGTATGCTGACAGACAACACACACAACAGGGACGCCACAGTATACTGACAGACAAGCACATACAACAAGGGATATACAGTACACTGACAGACAAAACACATACAACAGGGATATACAGTATACTGACAGACAAACACATACAACAGGGATATACAGTATACTGACAGACAAACACACACAACAGGGATATACAGTATACTGACAGACAAACACATACAACCAAGGAATACTTTGAGTATACTGACAGACAAACACATACCTGTGAGGATATACAGTATACTGACAGACAAACACAGCCACAACAGGGATATACAGTATACTGACAGACAAACACACACAACAAGGGATATACAGTATACTTATGAATATTACACAACAGGGATATACAGCTGATATACTGACAGACAAACTTTACATACAACAAGGGATATACAGTATACTGACGAAGATTAAACACACACAACAGGGATATACAGGAAGTATACTGACAAGAACAAACTACACACAACAGGAGGATATACAGTATACTGACAGACAAACACACACAACAAGGGATATACAGTATACTGACAGACAAACTTTACACAACAGGGGATATACAGTATACTGACAGACAAACACACACAACAGGGATATACAGTATACTGACAGACAAACTACACAACAGGGATATACAGTATACTGACAGACACGCCTAACAAGGGATACTTCACAGAGTATACTGACAGACAAACACACACAACAGGGATATACAGTATACTGACAGACAAACACATACAACAGGGATATACAGTATACTGACAAACACATACAACAAGGGATATACAGTATACTGACAAACACACACACAACAAGGGATATACAGTATACTGACAAACACACTTCTAACAAGGGATATACAATTATACTGACAGACAAACACATACAACAGGGATATACAGTATACTGACAGACACTATACAACAAGGGATATACAGTATTATACTGACAGACAAACACACACAACAGGGATACTACAGTATACTGACAGACAAGCACACATACAACAGGGATGTAGTATACTGACAGACAAACACACACAACAGGGATATACAGTATACTGACAGACAAACACACAACAAGGGATACTTGACATACACGACAGACACATACAACAGAGAATATACAGTATACTGACAGACAAACACACACAACAGGGATATACAGTATGCGACAGACAAACACGCCTAACAGGGGATATACAGTATACTGACAGACAAACACATACAACAGGGATGTACAGTATACTGACAGGCAAACACACACAACAGGAATATACAGTATACTTGACAGACACCTTCTAACAGGGGATAATACAGTATACTGACAGACAAACACACACAATAACAGGGATATACAGTATACTGACAGACAAACACATACAACAGGAGATGTACAGTATACTTGACAAACACGTAACAGGGATATACAGTATACTGACAAACACTATACAACAGGGATATACAGTATACTGGCAAGACAAACACACACAACAGGGATATACGTATACTGACAGACAAACACATACAACAGGGATATACGGTATACTGACAGACAAACACACAACAGGGATATACAGTATACTGACAGACAAACACACACAACAGGGATATACAGTATACTGACAGACAAACACATACAACAGGGATATACAGTATACTGACAGACAAACTTTACACTACAACAAGGGATATACAGTATATTTGACAGACAAACACACACAACAGGGATATACAGTATACTGACAAACACATACAACAAGGATATACAGTATACTGACAAACACACATGCAACAGGGATATACAGTATACGACAGATAAACTTTTAACAGGATATACGGTATACTGACAGACAAACATACAACAGAGATATACAGTATGCTGACAGACAAACACATACAACAGGGATATACAGTATACTGACAAGACAAATACACACAACAGGGATATACAGTATACTGACAGACAAACACACACACAACAGGGATATACAGTATACTGACAGACAAACACATACAACAGGGATATAGTATACTGACAGACAAACACATACAACAGGGATATACAGTATACTGACAGAACAAACATACAACAGGGATAGCACAGTATACTTGACAGACAAACACACACAACAGGGATATACAGATATACTTTGACAAACCCACATACAACAGGGATATACAGTATACTGAAGCAAACATACAACAAGGGATATACAGTATACTGACAGACAAACACACACTAACAAGGGATATATACAGTATACTGACAGACAAACTACATACAACAGGGATATACAGTATACTGACGAACAAACACATACAACAGGGATATACAATAGTATACTGACAGACAAACACACACAACAGGATATACAGTATACTTGACAGACAAACACACACAACAAGGGATATACAGTATACTGACAAAGACAAACTTTTATACAACAGGGATATACAGTATACTGACAGACAAACACATACAACAGGGATATACAGTATACTGACAGACAAACACATACAACAGGGATATTATACAGTATACTGACAGACAAACACACACAACAGGGATATACGAAGTATACTGACAGACAAACTTTACATACAACAGGGATACCTGATATACTGACAAACACTTACACACAACAAGGGATATACAGTATACCGACAAACACATACAACAGGGATATACAGTATACTGACAAACACATACAACAGGGATATACAGTATACTGACAAACACACACAATAAAGAGGATATACAGTATACTGACAAACACTCACAATAAGGGATATACAGTATGCAGCAAACACACACAATAAGGGATATACAGTATACTGACAAACACATACAACAGGGATATACAGTATACTGACAAACACACACAACAAGGGATATACAATTATGCTGACAAACACCTTAACAAGGGATATACAATTATACTGACAGACAAACACATACAACAGGGATATACAGTATACTGACAGACAAACACATACACAACAAGGGATATACAGTATACTGACAGACAAACACACACAACAGGGATACAGCAGTATTCTGACAGACAAACACACAACAGGGGATACAGTATACTGACAGACAAACACATACAACAGGGATATACAGTATACTGACACACACACACAACAGGGATATACAAGTATGCTGACAGACAAACACACACAACAAGGGAGGATATACAGTATATGACAGACAAACACATACAACAAGGGATATACAGTATACTGACAGACAAACACATACAACAGGGATATACAGTATACTGACAGACAAACACACACAACAGGGATATACAGTATACTGACAGACAAACACACACAACAGGGATATACAATGTTCTGACAGACAAACACACACAACAGGGATGCGCCTGAGTATACTGACAGACAAACACACACAACAAGGGATATACAGTATACTGACAGACAAACACACACAACAGGGATGTACAGTATATGACAGACAAAACATACAACAGGGATATACAGTATACTGACAAACACTACCTAACAAGGGATATACAGTATACTGACAAGCACATACAACAGGGATATACAGTATACTGAGCAAACCACACACAACAAGGGATATACAGTATACTGACAAACACATACAACAAGGATATACAGTATGACAGACAAACTTTACACACAACAGGGATATACAGTATACTGACAGACAAACCTTGCCTTACACACAACAAGGGATATACAGTATACTGACAGACAAACACATACAACAGGGATATACAGTATACTGACATACACATACAACAGGGATATACAGTATACTGACAGACAAGCTACATACAACAGGGATATACAGTATGCTGACAAACACACACAACAGGGATATACAGTATACTGACATACCACATACTGAGGATATACAGTATACTGACAGACAAACACACACATCAGGGATATACTGTATACTGACGAGACTAACAAACACATACAACAGGGATATACAGTATACTGACAGACAAACACAACAGGGATATAGTATTCACGACAGACAAGCATACACACACAACAGGGATATACAGTATACTGACAGACAAACACACACAACAGGGATATACAGTATACTGACAGACAAACACACACAACAGGGATATACAGTATATGACAGACAAACCCACATACAACAGGGATATACAGTATACTTGACAAACACACTAACAAGGGATATACAGTATACCCCAGTAAACACATAACAAGGGATATACAGTATATGAAACAAACACACACAACAGGGATATACAGTATACTGACAAACACATACAACAGGGATATACAGTATACTGACAGACAAACACACACACAACAGGGATATACAGTATATACTGACAGACAAACACACACAACAGGGATATACAGTATACTGACAGACAAACACATACAACAGGGATATACGAGTATACTTGACATACACATACAACAGGGATATACAGTATACTGACAGACAAACACATACAACAGGGATATACAGTATACTGACAAACACACACAACAGAGATATACAGTATACTGACATACACATACAACAGGATATACGGTATACTGACAGACAAACACACACATCAGGGATATACTGTATACTGACAGACAACACA
>NW_024738283.1:0-18318 GCF_018991925.1 Homarus americanus
CTTTGGCTGTGCACAGGAGCTCAGGGCGCAGGCGGCGAGGGCGTGAAAAGACTGGTGGTCCTTTGGTTTCGATGTGGTGGAAAATTCCCGACGTAGGTGGTGGGGCTAGGGAGACTCGGGGTGAGAAAAGCTCCTTGAATTCGTTGAGTAGGGAGGAGAACTCGTTGGAAGGCGCAAGACAGGTGATAGTGTCGGTGTGTCTGGCACGAGAACCCTGGATCTTGCGTGCTGTAGGCTCATGGATGAGGCATAGATGACTTGGTTTGACGCCGAGCTTGTGGAAGGTGAGGAAGTCGAAACCAAGGATGGGTTGAGACACGTCTGCTATCACGAATAACCAACTCAGAGTCTTGGGCAGGCCGAGGTCTAAAGCGAGGGTGAGTACGCCGTAGGAGGCGATGGGGGTACCGTTGGCAGCGAACAGGTCATAAGAAGGTTGCTTTGACTTGTCTTGTAGTGAGGGAGGGATGAGGCTTACCGATGAACCTGTGTCGATGAGGAACTTCTTGCCAGAGGTGCGGTCGGTGACGTACAGTAATGAGACGCCTGAAGGGACGGGGGCTGAGGCGTCTACCAGCCTCCGGTGTTGCCGTTTCCCGAATAGGTGCAATAGGGCTCACAGTTTCGAGCATTGCGGCCGAAAGTCTGGTGATACCAGCAGAGGGTATGGTTGTTGTGCTGGGGGCTGGCTGCTGTGTGTCGGAAGTTGTAGGGTGTGATGCGTGAGTCAGGAACTGGCACAGCAGCGGGTAAGGAGGAGCAGAACTGCTCAATGGTGTCCATCCTGCGGTTCAAGGTTTGTAACAGGTCCTTGATATCTTGTGAGGTATTGCTTGGCTGAGGTGTGTTGACCCGGCTTGCAAGTTCGGTGGGAGGTACTGGTGTGACCGAGGCAGCAAGGGGTGCAGAAGTGCACTGGTTGAAAATTCTGTCTGCCGCAGTTGCATATAGCTCAGGTGTCGTAGAGTAATCTACTGCGGACAGGATGTTGCTTACTTCTGTGGGTAGCTTTTGTGCGTGAAGCTGGCGCAGGATAGAGTCAGGAAGTCTGTCTGTGTACCGGGAGTTCACCCTGCACATCTCTTCCCAGAGATGTCCTGGAGTTGAGTTTCCCAGGGAGATGGAAGATAGGTCCTGCAGGATATCGGAGCGGGTCCGTTGGTAATGTGTTCTTAAGGCATTCCGCAGAGTGGCGAATTTGTTGTTCTCTGGAGGGTTGGAGATGAGCGGATCTGAGAGTTTGTTAACGTGGCGCGGATACGTCCGGACACGCCGACCTGCCCCCAGAAACTAAACCTCCTAGTTCTCCAGAAGTTTTTCGAAGCTAATGGGATCGTGGGGGTCACCAAGGTAGAACGCCTAAAGCTCCATGGTGACATCAAGATCACCTTCGCCGAGATGGGCATGCCCGCTCAACTCGCGGAGATCCCAGACATCAACGGCATGCCTTTTAAAATGTTTGCCTTCATGTGGGACAACTTGAAGCTGGGTGTAATCTCCCACGCCGAAATTGCCCACATGGACAAAGCAGAGCTGAGTGAGCTCCTCAAGGAGCAGCAGCTCCAAGTTGTGAAGAAGCTGTCCGACACCACTGCCCTCATCGGACACCACTCCACCCTACCCAAGGAAGCTCAACTGGCGTGGGTAACTATGCCAGTCAAGCCCTACTGCAGACCGAAACGGTGTTACAAATACCAGCACTATGGACACACTGTAAACAAGTGTGAGGCGCAGGAAGACACCTGCTCCATGTGTGGCAGCCCTGGACACCGCTACACGGCCTGCCCCAACACAGAGAAAAAATGCGTTGCCTGTGGTGGCCCACACTCCTCCGCCGACCGGACCTGCCCCAGATGGAAGGAGGAATGCAGGGTAGCCAAGGCTCGTCTTGAGAAAAAACTGAGCTACAAAGAGTCCCTCCTTGCTGTACGCTCCCAAGAAAAGAAAAAACCAGCAGTAAAGAAAAACCAAGAAAAGAAAACTCAACAGAAGCAGCCCACCACACAGAACCAAGAACACCACGTGGCCCGTGGTGCTGAAGCCCACGCGGCCAGTGGTGCTGAAGCCCACGTGGTCAACCTCTCCCTCTCTGAATTCTTCCACACCTATGAGGACTTAAAATACGAGGAAGACGAACAAGAAGACCCAAACACAAACGAATGGACAATTCAAGAGAGCAAGAAGAGAAGGAGAGAGAGAAGAAAATCGACATCAAGCTAAGAAGACCAAGACATCCCCTCCACACAAGAAACCAAAACACAATCAAACCGACCAAGCACTGAACATCCATTGCCCAACCCAACACGCACCTGACGCCTGACCTGACGCTTGACCTGACGCTTGACCTGACGCTAGCCTGGCCTTGTCTTGTCGCCTCCCTGCCGCGTCCAGCCGGGTTGTTGCTGCTGCCCCCATCTTATAATCCCTCACGCAAGCGGTGTTTAGCCACTGCATCTGTTCTCTCCTCCTAAAATTCACTTCAATCCTCCCTTTATTCTTCTCCTGAACCTCCTTCCCCCCTGTCACTAGCATTTTTCGATTCGATTCATTGGAGCATTGGAGCCAGGACCACCACAGAGAGCAGACACGCAGAGCGACGGGGAAGCCGGAGATCAAACAGACATAGCTGATTCGCTAGTTCTGGGACCTCTCCCACCTTCCCACCAACCTTGGAAATCACAAGCACCTGACTCCATTCTCCAACTGACAATTCTGTTGATTCAATCGACACATTGAGCCTCTCCTACAGTATCGGACCTCCCTTAGGAACCCCGAATGCTGCTGAGGGGCTTGGTGTGAAGAAAGAGTCAGCAGTAAGTTTTCAGACTTTTTTCTACCACTCTAACCTTTATCTTCCGTGCCGTGAAAGGACCTATTCCCCTGTCAGTTGACGTACAGGGGAGTATTCGTCTGGAAACGCCCTCTGTCCCCACACCTCGCTAGTGCGTGTTTGTGTGAAGGGCGGGGGGTCAGCACAGCCTGCCGATTCGCCTGGGGACCTCTGTGATAGTGCAGGGCCTCCCCTACGTGAGGGGCGCAGGAAATTAGGGACAATTTGTTAGGGGAGATCTCCATAAATCTCCAATTCCACCAGTTAACATGCCTTCAATTAAACTCAAAGTGGACCGTACCATCCAACAGTGCACAGACCTCGCTTCACTCATTTTTCAGCTGACTTTGATCTTCCAAATACGTTCCTTCACCAATGACGACATTATTAAAGTATTTGTACAGAATGACGAAGACGCCGACCTATTCCACTCCCCAGCATTGAACAAAAAACTAAAAGACAACGGCTTAACGGTCCTCAGCTCACCCGAATACCGCGCAAAATGCACCCTCATATGTAGAAAAATCATCCCCCATATCCTTGACAATCCTAACCTATTGACAGAACTCAACACACACAACACCTCCCAAATGACATATGCAGCCCGGATGGGAACTCTCCCCATGTTGAAAATCACTACAGCTACACAAACTGAAGCCATAAAACTGAAATCCAACGGAATTAAATTCGGCAATAACATCATCCCCTCACATAACATCGAATTCCAACACTACATCCCAGTTCACCAATGCTACAACTGCTATCAATTTGGACATACCACCAACCGTTGCAGTAACTCACTAACCTGTTCAAAATGTGCCAATCAAGGCCACTCATACAGAAACTGCACTGCCACTGTTACTAGATGCTGCAATTGTAAAGGCCCACACTCTGCCGTCAGCAACAAGTGCCAAATCAGACTCAACAACAGCACAACACCTCTCCCTCCCCGCCCACGCCTACTCTCACCTCCCACTGCACCTCCTCCTCCTCCCCACCACTCACTCCCAACTCCCACGACTCTCTCCACCCGCACTTGCTGGACCAACAACCTGACCGCCCCCCTCCCTTCCCCCGACACTGACGCAAAAATCACCACCATCATACTTCTGGCACATTCCCTAAGCAACGGTAATAGATCACTTTTTCTAAATCTGGTTATTGAGGGTTTGAAGGCTAACGGCCTCCCTACCATAAACATTCCTGACTCCTTCAGAACCGGTCCCGACCTCATCTTCCCCACTGCCCCCATCTCCGACCGTACCAACATGCCCCCCCCCACCCCCCAGAGAATCCACTGTCTCCCTCCTCCCCTCCACTTCTGCCATGCCTACACCTGACTTATCTCACCATTCTACCATTACCTCACCCCCCAAAGTAATCAGTCCAAAACATACCGGCCCCTCCACCTCGACCTTGCCTACACCCGACTTCTCCCACTTGACTACGTTGAACTCCCGGACCACGAACACCCAAACCAAACCCGATCCTCCCCTAACACCCCAGACTCCCAAGAATAAAATGGCAGCCCTTCCCCCCACAGAACTAGTGGTTAAGACCCCTAGACCAAAGAGGAAGAACACCTCCCCCCTTTCTCCCTATACACCTGACAGCAAAAGAATTATACAATACACTCATCCAACCAAATCAATAATCAAAGTAAATCTATACGGCACTACCCCAAAGGAAACAGAAATCAACCCCGACACGAACCTAGCACACTCCCCCCAACCTCCCGACTCCCCCACACACAGTCTCGCAACTGCCCTTCCCTCACTTGCATACACAACACTCTCACCACCACGCTCACAGTCACTCGACAATTTAGACCTCATCTCTGCACCCCAGAATTTCAATCTCTTATAAGTAACAAATTATACAACATGATCACCATTATGCAATACAACTGTAGAGCATATCACCCAAACAGACACGCCATCTCTCTCCTCATACAAGAACACAACCCAGACATCCTCCTCCTCAACTCAACATGCACAAACACCAAAATCAAGCACTTCGGCTACACAAGCAGACAATCACCCCACGAACTATACGAGGGCGTTGCAATCCTCATCAGATCCTCCATGAAACACGAATTCATCACCAACTTCGCCTTCAAACACTTCTTGGCCGCCAAGATCGACACTCAACACGGACAGATTATCATCTGCACAACATACTCAAGACCTAACTCGCGTATCCCATTCACAGACCTAAACTCCATCTTTAACAACTCACACCTACCTGTAATACTAATGGCCGACCTCAATGCACACCACACCGCATTCCAACACAACCGCAACGACCCCCATGGCCAACAACTACACGCTTTAGTCACTCACAAAAACCTTCACCACATTGGCCCTTTCTTCCCCACATTCTACGCTCATCACGGAAAAGGCACTCCAGACATGGTCATCACCAACACCCCTGCCCTCCAATTCCAACACTACATCACTCCCGGCCCCCTATCAGGATCAGACCACATTCCCATCACTCTTCACCTCTCCAACAATCCCATCCTCCTCCCAACAACTACACCTCAATACCAGTATCAACACGCAGATTGGGATGCCTTCAAAACCACACTCTCTGAACAACAATACACGCTCAACCTCGAACACCAACCCACTAGGATGATTGAGGAAACCTGGACACACCTTTTCAACACTATCACCACCACAGCAGATACCCACATTCCTAAACACCGGTTCAAGAGAAAATACTCCTTCACACCCTCCATAAGAACTCGACGCCTACTTCACTGCTACAGGACACGATTCGAACTAAACAAACTTAACCTAGCACCAGTTTTCACAGACATCACCACACTAAGAACACACATCATCCACAGCCTCCTTCAAGACCACAACGTTCACTGGGCAAAACTCGTAGAGGCTGCCCAGAAACACAGAACACATAACCCCCGAGAATTTTGGCAAAGAATCGCCAAGCTGAGAGGAACAGCAAAATCCCCCTTTGATCACCTGCTAGTAAATGGTAGGAAAATCAATGAGTCAGCCGACGTAGCACAAACACTAAAACAACACTGGGAACACATTTTCCACCCACACCCCCCCACACAACAAAGGTACATCTTAAACCACATAAACAACATCACCACACACATGCAAACACTTCACGACAGAACAACTCCTGACAACACAATAGATACCTCCACTCTCACACAGGACCACACCCTCACTGCTCCTTTCACCCCTACAGAAGTCAAACAAGCACTAGACAAAATAAAAAAGAAAACACCAGGTGACAGCAATATTGGTCAAGCAATCCTGAAGCACCTGCCCCCAGAACCTGTCACAGCCATCACTTACCTCTACAACACCCAACTGGCTACAGGATACTTCCCAAAACTCTTTAAGACAGCCACAGCCATCATGATACCCAAACCAAACAAAAACCCAACAGATCCACAAAACTACAGACCGATCAGCATACTAGAAGTCTTAGGCAAAACTTTTGAAAGATTATACAACACCCGCCTCAGATACCACCTTGAAGATGAACAACTACTGTCCTACAAGCAGTTCGGCTTCAGAGCACACCACTCAACCCAAGACGCACTCAACATAATGACAAACTACCTCCACATGAACAAAGGTGCATACAAGATAGCACTCATTACAAAAGACGTACAAAAAGCCTTCGACACAGTTTGGCACGATGGACTAAAATACAAGATATGCAACAATTTTAACCTCCCTCATAAATCACAACAATTACTATGTAACTTCCTAACAGACAGAAAAATGAGGATAAAATTCACACCTGCCTACTCTGACCACTTCACACTGCATGCAGGAGTCCCACAAGGATCAGTCCTGTCCCCAACACTATACATTCTCTACACAAATGACTTACCCGATCCCTTACACATCGACTCTCTGACAATACAGTACGCCGACGATGTAACCCAACTAGTCAGACACAGAACTCTTGATCACCTAACGGACAAAGCACACAGGGAACTCGAACAAGTTACACAATGGGAACTCCGATGGCGAATACAAACCAACCCGAACAAAGCACAAATCACCTACTTCGGCACCAAAAGACGACATCCACGTCACATTTACCTAAACCCCTACATCGCCTACCCTTCACCTATAACTGTCAAACGAACCAACACAATCCTAGGAGTCACATTCAACGACACCCTCACCATGACACCACACACCAATATGAAGGCTTTGATCGCAAACAAAACACTCGGGAATATATACAGATTCAGAACCGCATCAATCAAAACCAAAACACACCTATTCAAAGCCCTCATACGCCCACTATTGACTTATGCACCTAACACACTCCAACTAGCACCACCATCAATCGTCAAGAAACTTCAAGTCATACAAAACAAAGCACTAAGATTCATCCATAACACACACTGGTCATCCTTCACCCGAAATAGTTATCTACATGAACTCAGCTCCGTCCCCCCACTTAACATCTACTGGAGACTACTAGGTGACAAACAAATAGAATCTCTCCTCACTACTTACCCTCAATGGCAGGAATATTTCGACAACATCATACTCCCACGCAGATTCAGGGACAGAAATCCCTCCATACTAAACAGACCAAACACTCCCCTCCCACCTCCCTTATATTAATAACTTCCCTATAACCACACCAAACTATCTCTCCCCAAATTAAATCTAACCTCTCCCTAACCCTCACCCAACTATTCCCACCCAACTAATCCAATTCAACCTAACCTAATAACCTAACCTCTCCTCAGCCCACACCCAACGACTCCCACCTAACCTAACTCAATCAACCTAACTTAAGCTTAACCTAACCTCTTCTCAACCCCACACCCAATGATTCCCACCTAACCTTACCTGACCTGACCAATTCCCTTTCCCCCCCCCCTCACTCCAAACCCCACGCCACTCTCAAACTCAAGACCAATCCGACAAAAAAAAAAAAAAAAACTAACCACTCAACCTTACTAACACTCCCCACCAAAAAAAAAAAAAACCTAACAATCCCCCCAAAATAAAAACCTAACATACCCAGCCGTTACTAGCAATCCCACACAAAATAAAAAATTACCATTCTACCATTAACTAACCACACCCTATCACTCCTCCCAAAACAAATACCTAACTTACCCATCCCATACTAACTCAGATGACATGTACGTTTCCCTTAGCCAATAAGGCCGGTGAGAGTTCCACAATGCCTGTACGCAAGCCCTCTCCCTCAAGTCGGAGAGGTGTACCTTATAAAAACGGCACCAACTGCAGACGACATTGAACGCCTCTCTCGGCCAATAAGGTCGGGGAGGGGTGCAATGTACCTGTACACAAACCCTCTCCCTCAAGAATGGGGCCAGAACTCACAATACCTGCAAGAAAGAGTGAATGTAATAATTAACCCAACTCTGCCAACCACTAACAAAACCTATAATCCTCCCAAAAGAAAAACGTAACCCACCCAACCTTACTCACAATCCCTTCAATCCTCCCAAAAGAAAAACTTAACCTACCCAACCTTACTCACAACCCCTCTTAAAATCAATACCAACAATCCTCCCAAAACAAAAACTTAATATACCCGACCTTTCTAACAAGTCCCTTTGACCCTCCTAAAAAAAAAAAAAAAAAAAAAAAAAAAAAAAAAAAACATATGACTCAATACAACTATTCATTGGCAACACAAAACATATCATTCCTAAGTAATCCTACCATACTATAAAATAACCCAAGAACCTCCTAAGCCCGCCTCTCCACTCCTCTCCTCCCCCCCTCCTCCCGACAACCGAACCACACCTGACCTTATAACTTTATCCTAACCCTCCCTCCCTCCCCTTACTACATTTACATACAAACACATACACACTCACACAACAACCCCCCTCAAGCAATTTTAATTCACCTAAAATTAACATACAACCGCCACCCCCATCAATCCCCAAACACAAACTCCCCCCCTCCCACAACCAATCTCCAAACACAACATCCCCCCGTCAGACAAAGCCCCTCTTAACACTACAACTCTCAAAAACCAAATCAAACATACCCAACTTCTATAATCAGCCACCTCGACAAAATCGACTTAACTCAAGACTGAAACTTAACCTATATCTCACTCTCATCTCCGTTCACAATTTGACATAGCTCAAATCTGCCTCCTGCTATTACTAAACAACTCTCCTACGATACACTCATCCTTCCTCACTACGAATACTTTGACATTTCAAACTCAAAGATTCTAAACTCTTCCTCCAACTCCCTCCATTTCTCTCTGACATAGCTAAAAGACCCACAACTCTCAGAACCTAATCAAACATACCCAACGTCTGTGACATCCAATTCTTAATAAAATTGACCTAACTCTAGACTGAAACCACTCAACCTATATCTCATTCTCGTCTCCGTTCATAATTTGACAAAAAAGCTCAAATCTGTCTGCCGCTATTACTAAAAACTCTCCTACGATACGCTCATCCTTCCTTACTATGAATACTTTGACATTTCAAGCTCAAAGATTAAAAAACCCTTCCTCCAACTCGCTCCGTTCCTCTTTGACATAGCTCAAAGACTTTACCTTCATCTCTCTCCAAACAACCCTACGACTAGCAAAATTTCTATATTTTCACCTTCTCTGTTTGATTTGATCGTGTGCTGCCTGTGCGTCCGTCCACCTGCGTTTCTCGGCTTGCGCCGCCGCCGTGGCGGGGCGGTTCTTCCTACGTTTTACCAACACTGCCTGCTAGGACGACAATCAGAACACCCGCGTTGGCCCTTTGCTTGCCCGGACCTGCTCCCGCCCTCCCTCTGCCTCGTCCTGATTGTTGTTGTTGCACCCTCACGGGCATTTTGCCTACCCCCTCACGCAAGCGGTGTTTAGCCACTGCACCTGTTCTCTCCTTCTAAAATTCACTTCCATCCTATCTTTATTCTTCCTCTGAACCTCCTTCCCCCCTGTCACTAGCATTTTTCTAGTTCTAGTTCTAGGCGAAGCCACACCAGGACCACCTGTAGTAGCAACCACAACAACATGACTGGACGAGGCAAAGGAGGCAAGGGACTTGGAAAGGGTGGCGCCAAGCGTCATCGTAAGGTGCTTCGTGACAACATCCAGGGTATCACCAAGCCCGCCATTCGTCGTCTAGCTCGGCGTGGAGGTGTTAAACGTATATCCGGCCTCATCTACGAGGAGACCCGCGGCGTCCTCAAGGTGTTTCTGGAGAACGTCATCCGTGACGCCGTCACCTACACCGAGCACGCAAAAAGGAAGACCGTCACCGCCATGGATGTGGTGTATGCCCTGAAACGGCAGGGCCGCACCCTTTATGGTTTTGGTGGTTAATCAACCTGATGGACGGGCGCACACCACCACCACCACCACGACAAACAAATATACGGACCTAATTTTAGGTCCACATTTAAATCGCTAAAGAGTTGGTTAGACACTGAGTAAATCGTTGAAAATATATCCAATAACATGATCCTCTCTAATTCTGGACTTGTGGTATGAGTATAGGTTGTGCGTGAACGTGTTGGAACCACTTCCTAATAATTGTCAGTCAGTCAGTCAGTCAGTCAACATTCACCTAACCTCCAGGTACCTCACCTAACTTCCTGTAGCGTCACCGAACCTCACGAAATGTAACCCAATGTAGTTTATAATCTATCCTAACATGACATAACATAACCACGCACTATATTACTTCGGTAAGAGTAATGAGTTTTAATACACAAAGTTGCAGTTATCATTCATTCATACATACATACATACATACATACATACATACATACATACATACATGCTAGTGGCAGGGGGGGATTGAAGTGAATTTTAGGAGGATAGAATAGGTGCAGTGGCTAAACAGCGCTTGCGTGAGGGACTTTAAGCAGCAACTCGCCTGGATGCGGCAGGATAGAGTCAGGTCAAGCGTCCGGTGCATGTTGGGTTCCGCCATGGTTTCTCAGTGTTTGGTCGGCTTGATTGTGTGTGTTGTTTTCTTGTTTGGAGGAAATGTCTTGGTATTCTTCTTCTTAGCTTGAAGTTGATTTTCTTCTAACTCTTCTCCTCTTGTTGTTCGTCTTCCTCGTGTCTGCTATCATTCTGTAAAGACTCTATATATGTATGTAGGTATGAGTGAGTAACAGTTGCCGGTTACAGTGATACTTCATATTCGCTGGTGTTGTACTGTATGGCTTCGGTATTTCTTAATATACAAACGGCACCGTTAGGGGATTGAGGTATTTAAAAACCAGCCTGCATTACTTATATATAGAAATAAATAATGTGGCTTGGACAATAATGACGACTACTCTCTCCTACCTTCCCCAAACAAGGGCTTTTCGAAAGTATACATTGGACACAAATGACTTAGTACATCATAAATTGGTGGTTTAACAAAAGCCCTCATTAGAGAAAGGTGAAGGAGCACACAGTGAACATACAGATTAATGTTTGCACGCGTAGATCATGTAAGGTGAGATGTTGAACACCAGACACGTAGTGTAGTAACTCCCTCACAGATGGCGTTATGAGGGGCCTGATGATGTAGCAGTTACCTCACAGATGGTGTTATGAGGAAATTCACATGATGATGCTGTAGCAAAACATTCACTACGTGTTGTCGTAGCATCTTGGGGACACCACGTGGTCGACATGACTCACTCATTCAAGTGGGTGAGGTGTGGTCCCAGGCCTCTCTATCGTGGAGTCTCAGGGGAAGTATAACTGGGTACCTGGGACCTCACTGTGTGAAGGTGGTTAGCTAGCTTGGGTAAGACTCAACTGCCGAGTTGTTTTTCACTGAGTTAAGCACTGTTCACCACTATTCATCACTGGTTCCATTCCTTGGCCAAATGAGATAGTACCTTATGGCAAGAACTTGTTGATAGTCCGCTGGGGAGGAGGGTTCAGGGGAGTGAGTTGGTATGGGCCAACATATAAATAATAATAATAATAATAATAATTAACGGTTTATTGAAAGAGCTTGGCAGCCAGAAGACTGAAAATATACAGTTACATATTTGGGGAATGGGTTACGAATTACAAATAATATACAAGTAACATGAGTGACACAAATAAGACATATAATAACTAGCTGGGGAAAAGCTCAAACTACAGTTCATTTCAACATAGTGACAGTGCAAGGAGTAGTGTTTACTGGGAGTGAGTACACTGATTTATTACAAGTTATCGATAATTTTTACAATGGTTGGGACTGGGCTGTTCTTATAGCGATCAGTTCTTGCACGTATGGGCTGGGCTGGATGCGGTTGTGGTGTCGAAGAGCAATTCTCGGACTAGGGATCTCAGGTGGTAGTAGGAGCCGGTGTAGAAGCTTCTTACCAAATTTGCAGATGAGGTCGTGGTGATGGTCAGTGAGAGTCTAAAGGGTCGGTCAGTGTGTTGAGCGCTTCTTGATATGTGGAGTAGGAAGGGTAGAGAATAATCTTGCATGGCCTCTTTTGCACTTTTTCGAGGTGTTTACGTTGTGTGGCATTTAGGGAGGAAGACCAGGTGGAGGAGGCATAGGTGAGCTTGGGAAGTATGAATGTTGTGTAAACACTGAGGAGCTCGTGTGCAGGACCACCGAGGGACTTGAGTCGGCGTAGGAGGTGGAGACGGAAACTGGAGGATTTGATAACTTCACTGACGTTTGGTTTCTAATTTAGTTTGTTGTCTATATGTATGTGTGTGTGTGTGTGTGTGTGTGTGTGTGTGTGTGTGTGTGTGTGTATACTACTGTACTTTTTAGATCCTCCTACGCAACCTAACCTATTATAGTTAAGTATAGTAGGCTATACACTATTTTGTTAGTATGTGTTATAAAATGAAATTGCATGTTATTATTATTAATATTATTATTATTAATATTATTATTATTATTATTATTATTATTATTAGTAGTAGTAGTAGTATTATTATTATTATTATTATTGTTATTATTATTACATGCTAATATAATACTAAGTTGCCCGCCAGATTTCCTCAGAGATGGGAGGAGCACATTGGCGGCGGTGTTGTTTATACTCCGCCCGATTACTGATTCCTATTCACCGAGCCAGAGCTGGCGGGCGGCGTGTTATGTGCCACGTTTTGTTTCCCATTGGGCGTACCACTCAGCTGGGGAGTAGGAGATTTCATAAAAAGAAAGTTTGAGTGGAGAGCACACCTTTTCCTTCACATACAGTTATCTTAGACCATCTACTAGTATAATAGTTTGCACAAAAATACTCTACACTCTTTCTAGGTTATTGTTATGTTGTTTTTTTTTTTTTTGACTTCTCATCAGATTGTGCATTCAACTAATATACACTATTAGTGTGTTTATTATTATGTTTTATAGTATTATTTCGTATAATATTGGGTAACACAATTAGAGTCACTAGTATAGTATATTATTGGGGTTTATAGCAGTTTGTGGTCTAATAGTATCATGCTTTATGAGTGGTGTTCTATGTAGTGATGATTAGGCAATAAAATATGCTTTGGGGTTTTATAGCAGTTTTTGTGGTCTACTAGTATCATGCTTTATGGGTGGTGTTCTATGTAGTGATGATTAGGCCATAAAATATGCTTTTGGTTTATTGCTAACAAAATATACTTTGCTCTACCGCTGTAGTGCAAAACATGGTGAAACTTACATACACCGTTAATAAAGTATTGATGGAAGAAGAAGAAGAAGAAGAAGAAGAAGAAGAAGAAGAAGAAGACGAAGAAGAAGAAGAAGAAGAAGAAGAAGAAGAAGAAGAAGAAGAAGAAGAAGAAGAAGAAGAAGAAGAAGAAGAAGAAGAAGAAGAAGAAGAAGAAGAAGAAGAAGAAGAAGAAGAAGAAGAAGAAAAAAAAGTACGAGGAAGAATTGTGGAGGGAATGAACAGTGGGACAATGTAAAGCCTCCGGGATGGCGGCAGCGTTTCTGTTATTAATATATAATAAGACAATAGGAAAATATGTTGTTGTCTCTACCTGTATTATTACCTTTGCGATAGCATGGTTCAATTTGGGGAGGACATAGGAAGGAGCAGGAGGTTAGGAAGGGATTTGTAGTGGGAGAGATAGTGTCTGTGATCCTCGGGTCACCACTCCTCGGATTGTGTCAGTTCAAGTTTAGAAGCTCCAACAACTTTCCCTGAATACGAATTGGCAACCTTTCGATTTACAACAGGTACCTACTTACTGCTACAGTAGGTAGGTGAACAGGGACCAAGGGGGCTAGGAAGAGTGTCCAAACAACTTGCTCCTGCCTGCCTGTGTGATGTAGTCGTGGCCAGAATTAGGTTAGGATACAGACACATCTGGCTAGTTAGTAACGCTGTACCCATAAAGGAACACTCAGCATGTAAACTTGGTGATACACCTTTAAAGCACTACTATATTATTGAATGGGACACTGTCAAAGACTTCAGGCCACCTCACTTATTGTATCTTGAACTATGTCATTACTTCATTGAGGACATTACATTCTTGCTCTTTATCCCAAATTGGCTAGCCCACACTGGTAAATGTGTACTGTACTGTCAATGAATCTGATGTATTTATTTGTGTATGAACCTGACTGAAAATAAGGTCGCCTCCCTGGCTGCTGCTGCTGCTGCTGCTGCTGCTTCTTGCGCCCTTCTAAGTCCCGTTTAAGTCCCCCACCCCAGGCCCCCACAACCGCCCTTCACATCTACACCATTCTAAATCAATTTCACTCTATTTCCACAATACTATGCTAATTACACGTAAAATAGAGTGTTATCCTGCAAAACGTTGATGTCGTATATTTCTCTCTTTAAGTGATATCCTGTGGCTCCGAAAGGAGCCTGTTTGGTTAGGTTGTCTTGTGTGAACGAACCTTGGGTTCTTATTTCTTCTCTGTCTTCTTGGGGAGGAGCACAGCTTGGATGTTAGGAAGGACACCCCCTTGGGCAATGGTGACTCCAGACAGGAGCGTGTTCAGCTCCTCGTCATTGCGAATGGCAAGCTGAAGATGACGTGGGATAATGCGGGTCTTCTTGTTGTCGCGGGCGGCGTTACCGGCCAGCTCGAGCACTTCTGCTGCCAGGTACTCCATGACGGCTGCAAGGTACACAGGGGCACCTGCACCAACGCGCTCAGCATAGTTGCCCTTACGCAAGAGACGGTGGATTCTACCCACGGGGAACTGGAGTCCGGCCCTGCTAGAACGGGACTTTGACTTGCCCTTCACTTTGCCTCCCTTGCCGCGTCCTGACATGTTGCTGCTGCAGCTTTTCGTGATAGGAGTTAAATTTCCGCCCGCCACCTTGGTCTTTTATACCAAGCTCAGGATCAGGCCAGGTGGCCGTCTCGCGGACCCAACCAATGTAAGAGAGCCGTAGCTGCAGCCAGTCTGATCCTGAGCGGCCGGCTCGGTATATAAGGAAAAGTTAGTCGGGCCAGTTTTCAATTCTCTCGCTCCGCGCCACGAGTAACTGTGCCGCCATGCCTCCCAAAACTTCCGGAAAGGCTGCCAAGAAGGCTGGAAAGGCCCAGAAGGCCATTGCCAAGGGTGACAAGAAGAAGAAGCGCAGGAGGAAGGAAAGCTACAGCATCTACATCTACAAGGTACTGAAGCAAGTGCACCCCGACACAGGAGTCTCCTCCAAAGCTATGTCCATCATAAACTCTTTCGTGAACGACATCTTCGAGCGCATCGCTGCCGAGGCTTCCCGCCTGGCGCACTACAACAAACGCTCCACCATTACAAGTCGGGAAATCCAGACAGCTGTCCGACTCTTGCTGCCCGGTGAACTGGCCAAGCATGCCGTGTCTGAGGGCACCAAGGCTGTCACCAAGTACACCTCTTCCAAGTAAGAGGTTACTTGTGCACAACAAACACGCCATCCCACTACTACAACTTAATCGGCTCCATCAGAGCCACAGTTACATGTTAAAGAGACAGTTACCGACAGTGATATATTGAGAGGGAAATAAATAAAAAAAAAATTATAATAATCTGCATTCTCTATTGGCGTAGAAACCGGACTAAATCGAAACATAATAAATAAATAAATAAATTCTGCGTGGAGTAGTTGTACACCCACTGCAAAGTGACATACATGGAGTGTGTTTGGGCGTCATTTCTTGTTTGCAGCACGCCTATTTCATGTAAACCATTTTTTTTATTTTTTTTTATTGTATGTTCTTTTATTTTATTTATTTATTTACTTACTTATTCTTTATATATTTATTTGTTACTAGCTCTTGTTTGTTGCACCCACCCACCTCCCGAATTGATGACCTACTATACAATCGTACCTCCACGAATGTTACCAACTTACCGTTAGGCGATTTGGGTAACCGAAATTAACGCTCTCCGACCACCAACCATTTCGATTGTCATGAAAATTATCTTCAGAACAGTTCTTTGGCCTTGAGAAGGGCCGAGTTATAGATGTCTGGTAGGTTTTGTTGTGCTTTTTGTTTTTCCCCAAGGAAGAGGACTTAAGCACGCTCTCCGCGGATGCGCCGGGCCAGCTGGATGTCCTTGGGCATGATGGTAACGCGCTTGGCGTGAATGGCACACAGGTTGGTGTCCTCGAAAAGACCCACCAGGTAAGCCTCAGAGGCTTCCTGCAGAGCCATGACGGCAGACGACTGGAAGCGCAGGTCAGTCTTGAAATCCTGGGCGATCTCACGCACCAGGCGCTGGAAGGGCAGCTTCCTGATGAGTAGCTCTGTGCTCTTCTGGTAACGACGGATCTCACGAAGGGCGACGGTTCCGGGCCTGTAACGATGGGGCTTCTTGACACCACCGGTGGCTGGGGCGGACTTGCGAGCTGCCTTGGTGGCAAGCTTCTTCCGTGGAGCCTTGCCTCCAGTGGACTTGCGGGCAGTCTGTTTAGTACGGGCCATCTCGACGACGAAATAGTCAATACGGGCGGCCCGGCAGGCGGGCGGGCTTATATACAGACATTCTCCACCTCAGTGGCCACCTCATTGGCCACGAGTGCCGCATGCGTCATCCGCAAGCTACGCCCCACCTCCAAGAGGGAGGGACGGCCTTGGATGAACGATACTACCGCTGCGTCCACAGCACGCCACCTACTCCCACCAAACCGTGGGCGAAGCCACACCAGGACCACCTGTAGTAGCAACCACAACAACATGACTGGACGAGGCAAAGGAGGCAAGGGACTTGGAAAGGGTAGCGCCAAGCGTCATCGTAAGGTGCTTCGTGACAACATCCAGGGTATCACCAAGCCCGCCATTCGTCGTCTAGCTCGGCGTGGAGGTGTTAAACGTATATCCGGCCTCATCTACGAGGAGACCCGCGGCGTCCTCAAGGTGTTTCTGGAGAACGTCATCCGTGACGCCGTCACCTACACCGAGCACGCAAAAAGGAAGACCGTCACCGCCATGGATGTGGTGTATGCCCTGAAACGGCAAGGCCGCACCCTTTATGGTTTTGGTGGTTAATCAACCTGATGGACGGGCGCACACCACCACCACCACCACGACAAACAAATATACGGACCTAATTTTAGGTCCACATTTAAATCGCTAAAGAGTTGGTTAGACACTGAGTAAATCGTTGAAAATATATCCAATAACATGATCCTCTCTAATTCTGGACTTGTGGTATGAGTATAGGTTGTGTGTGAACGTGTTGGAACCACTTCCTAATAATTGTCAGTCAGTCAACATTCACCTAACCTCCAGGTACCTCACCTAACTTCCTGTAGCGTCACCGAACCTCACGAAATGTAACCCAATGTAGTTTATAATCTATCCTAACATGACATAACATAACCACGCACTATATTACTTCGGTAAGAGTAATGAGTTTTAATACACAAAGTTGCAGTTATCATTCATTCATACATACATACATACATACATACATAACATGCTAGTGGCAGGGGGGGATTGAAGTGAATTTTAGGAGGATAGAATAGGTGCAGTGGCTAAACAGCGCTTGCGTGAGGGACTTTAAGCAGCAACTCGCCTGGATGCGGCAGGATAGAGTCAGGTCAAGCGTCCGGTGCATGTTGGGTTCCGCCATGGTTTCTCAGTGTTTGGTCGGCTTGATTGTGTGTGTTGGTTTCTTGTTTGGAGGAAATGTCTTGGTATTCTTCTTCTTAGCTTGAAGTTGATTTTCTTCTAACTCTTCTCCTCTTGTTGTTCGTCTTCCTCGTGTCTGCTATCATTCTGTAAAGACTCTCTATATGTATGTAGGTATGAGTGAGTAACAGTTGCCGGTTACAGTGATACTTCATATTCGCTGGTGTTGTACTGTATGGCTTCGGTATTTCTTAATATACAAACGGCACCGTTAGGGAATTGAGGTATTTAAAAACCAGCCTGCATTACTTATATATAGAAATAAATAATGTGGCTTGGACAATAATGACGACTACTCTCTCCTACCTTCCCCAAACAAGGGCTTTTCGAAAGTATACATTGGACACAAATGACTTAGTACATCATAAATTGGTGGTTTAAAAAAAGCCCTCATTAGAGAAAGGTGAAGGAGCACACAGTGAACA
>NW_024738284.1:0-14961 GCF_018991925.1 Homarus americanus
CGAGTATAAAAAGTCCTGATCGAGTATAACAAAGGCCGCTCATCGAGTATAACAAAGTCCATTGGTCAAGTATAAAAAAGTCCCTTGTTCCAGTATAAGAATGTCCTCTGATCGAGTATAACAAAGTCCCCTGGTCGAGTATAGCAAGTCACCTGAGCGAGTTTAACAAAGCCTCCTGGACGAGTATAACAAAGTCCACTGATCGAGTATAACAAAGCCCCCTGCTCGAAAATAACAAAATCCCCTGATCGAGTATAACAAAATCCCCTGATCGAGTATAACAAAGGCCCCTGATCTAGTATAACAAAGGCCCCTCATCGAGTAAAACAAAGTCCCCTGATCGAGTGTAACAAAGGCCCCTCATTGAGTGTAACAAAGTCCCCTCATCGAGTATAACAAAGTTTCCTGATCGAGTATAACAAAGGCCCCTCATCGAGTATAACAAAGTCCTCTGGTCGAGTATAACAAAGTACCCTGATCGAGTATAAGAGAGTCCCCTGGTCGAGTATAACAAAGTCCCCTAATCGAGTATAACAAAGACACCTCATCGAGTAGAACAAAGCCCCTTGCTCGAGTACAACAAAGCCCACTAATCGAGCATAAAAAAGTCCCCTGTTCGAGGATAACATATCGCCTCATTGAGTATAACAAAGTCCTCTGGTCGAGTATAACAAAGTCCCCTGGTCGAGTATAACAAAGTCCCCTGATCGAGTATAACAAAGGCCCCTCAATGAGTATAACAAAGTCCATTGGTCAAGTAAAAAAAGTCCCCTGGTCGAGTATAACAAAGTCCCCTGACCGAGTATAACAAAGTCCCCTGGTGTAGCATAACAAAGTCCCCTGATCGAGTATAACATATCCCCTGATCGAGTATAACAAAGTCCTCTCGTCGAGTATAAAAAAGTCCAATGTTCGCGTATAACAAAGTCCCCTGATCGAGTATAACATATCCCCTGTTCAAGTATAACATAGTCCTCTGGTCGAGTATAAAAAAGTCCCCTGATCGCGTATAATAATGTCCCCTGGTCGAGTATAGCAAAGTCATCTGATCGAGTATAACAACGCCTCCTGCTCGAAAATAACAAAATCCCCTGATCGAGTATAACAAAGGCCCCTGATCAAGTCCAAAAAAGGCCCCTAAGCGAGTATAACAAAGTCCCCTCATCTAGTATAACAAAGGCCCCTGATCGAGTATAAAAAAGGCCAACCATCGAGTAAAATAAAGTCCCCTGATCGAGTATAACAAAGTTGACCTCATCGAATATAACAAAGTCCCCTCGTCGAGTATAGCAAAGGCCCCTCATCGAGTATAATAAAGTCCTCTGGTCGATTTAACAAAGTACCCTGATCGAGTATATCAAAGTCCCCTGGTCGAGTATAACAAAGTCCCCTAATCGAGTATAACAAAGGCCACTCATCGAGTAGAGCAAAGACCATTGGTCAAATATTGGAAATTCCACTGATCGAGTATAACAAAGTCCCCCGATCGAGTATAACAAAGGCCTCTGGTCGAGTATGACAAATTCCCCTGATCGAGTATGACAAAGTCCCCTGGTCGAGTATAGCAAAGTCCCCTGGCCGAGTATAACAAAGCCCCTCATCGAGTATAACAAAGGCCCCTAATTGAGTATAACAAAGTTCCCTGATCGAGAATAACAAAGTCCCCTGATCGAGTATAACAAAGTCCCCTGGTTGAGTATAACAAAGTCCCCTGATCGAGTATAACATAGCCCTTGTTCAAGTATAACAAAGTCCTCTGGTCGAGTATAAAAAAGTCCCCCGATCGAGTATAACAAAGGCCCCTGATCAAGACCAAAAAAGGCCCCTAAGCGAGTATAACAAAGTCCTCTCATCTTGTATAACAAAGGCCCCTTATCGAGTATAACAAAGGCCCCTCATTGAGTAAAACAAAGTCCCCTGATCGAGTATAACAAAGCCGCCTCATCGAATATAACAAAGTCCCCTCGTCGAGTATAACAAAGTTCCCTGATCGAGTATAACAAAGGCCCCTCATCTAGTACAACAAAGTCCTGTGGTCGATTTTGCAAAGTACCCTGATCGAATATAACAAAGTCCCCTGGTCGAGTTTAACAAAGTCCCCTAATCGAGTATAACAAAGGCCCCTCATCGAGTATAGCAAAGTCCATTGGTCAAATATAGGAAAGTCCACTGATCGACTATAACAAAGTCCCCCGATCGAGTATAAGAAAGGCCTCTGGTCGAGTATGACAAACTCCCCTGATCAATTATAAAAAAGTCTCCTGGTCGAGTATAACAAAGTCCCCTGATCAAGTATGAAAAAGTCCCCTGGTCGAGAAAAACAAAGTTCCCTAATCGAGTATAACAAAGCCCCTTGCTCGAGTACAACAAAATCCACTGATCGAGCATAAAAAAGTCCCCTGATCGAGGATAACATATCCCCTGATCAAGTAAAAGAAAGTCCTCTGGTCGAGTATAACAAAGTGCCCTGGTCGAGTATAACAAAGTCCCCTGATCGAGTATAACAAAGGCCCCTCAATGAGTATAACAAAGTCCATTGGTCAAGTATAAAAAGTCCCCTGGTCGAGTATATGAAAGTCCCCTGACCGAGTATAACAAAGTCCCCTGGTCGAGTATAACAAAGTCCCCTGATCGAGTATGACAAAGTCCCCTGGTCAAGTATAGCAAAGTCCTGTGGTCGAGTATAACAAAGCCCCCTCATCGAGTAAAACAAAGGCCCCTAATCGAGTATAACAAAGTCCCCTGATCGAGTGTAATAAAGGCCCCTCATTGAGTATAACAATTTCCCCTCATCGAGTATAACAAAGTACGCTGATCGAGTATAACAAAGGCCCTTCATCGAGTATAACAAAGTCATCTGGTCGAGTATAACAAAGTACCCTGATCGAGTATAAGAAAGTCCCCTGGTCGAGTATAACAAAGTCCCCTAATCGAGTATAACAAAGGCCCCTCATCGATTATAACAAAGCCCCTTGCTCGAGTATAACAAAGTCCACTGATCGAGCATAAAAAAGTCCCCTGATCGAGGATAACATATCCCCTGATCGAGTATAAAAAAGTCCAATGATCGCGCTTAACAAAGTCCCCTGGTCGAGTATAACACAGTCCCCTTATCGAGTATAACAAAGGCCGCTCATCGAGTATAACAAAGTCCATTGGTCAAGTATAAAAAAGACCCCTGATCCAGTATAAGAATGTCCTCTGATCGCTTATAACAAAGTCCCCTGGTCGAGTATAGCAAAGTCACCTGAGCGAGTTTAACAAAGCCTCCTGAACGAGTATAACAAAGTCCACTGATCGAGTATAACAATGCCCCCTGCTCGAAAATAACAAAATCCCCTGACCGAGTATAACAAAATCCCCTGATCGAGTATAACAAAGGCCCCTGATCAAGTTCAAAAAAGGCCCCTAAGCGAGTATAACAAAGTCCCCTCATCTAGTATAACAAAGGCCCCTTATCGAGTATAATAAAGGCCCTGATCGAGTATAACATATCCCCTGATCGAGTACAACAAAGACCTCTGGTTGAGTATGACAAAGTTCCCTGATCAAGTATAAAAAAGTCTCCTGGTCGAGTATAACAAAGTCGCCTGATCGAGTATAACAAAATCCTCTGGTCGAGTATAAAAAAGTCCCCTGATCGAGTATAACAAAGGCTGCTCATCGAGTATAACAAAGTCCATTGGTCAAGTATAAAGAAGTCCCCTGTTCCAGTATAAGAATGTCCTCTGATCGAGTATAACAAAGTCCCCTGGTCGAGTATAGCAAAGTCACCTGAGCGAGTTTAACAAAGCCTCCTGGACGAGTATAACAAAGTCCACTGATCGAGTATAACAAAGGCCCCTGATCAAGTCCAAAAAAGGCCCCTAAGGGAGTATAACAAAGTCCTTTCATCTAGTATAACAAAGGCCCCTGATCGAGTATAACAAAGGCCCCTCATCGAGTAAAACAAAGTCCCCTGATCGAGTGTAACAAAGACCCCTCATTGAGTACAACAAAGTCCCCTCATCGAGTATAACAAAGTTTCCTGATCGAGTATAACAAAGGCCCCTCATCGAGTATAACAAAGTCCTCTGGACGAGTATAACAAAGTACCCTGATCGAGTATAAGAGAGTCCCCTGGTCGAGTATAACAAAGTCCCCTAATCGAGTATAACAAAGGCCCCTCATCGAGTATAACAAAGCCCCTTGCTCGAGTACAACAAAGTCCACTGATCGAGCATAAAAAAGTCCCCTGTTCGAGGATAACATATCCCCTCATTGAGTATAACAAAGTCCTCTGGTCGAGTATAACAAAGTCCCCTGGTCGAGTATAACAAAGTCCCCTGATCGAGTATAACAAAGGCCCCTCAATGAGTATAACAAAGTCCATTGGTCAAGTATAAAAAGTCCCCTGGTCGAGTATAACAAAGTCCCCTGACCGAGTATAACATATCCCCTGATCGAGTATAACAAAGTCCTCTCGTCGAGTATAAAAAAGTCCAATATTCGCGTATAACAAAGTCCCCTGATCGAGTATAACATATCCCCTGTTCAAGTATAACAAAGTCCTCTGGTCGAGTATAAAAAAGTCCCCTGATCGCGTATAATAATGTCCCCTGGTCGAGTATAGCAAAGTCATCTGATCGAGTATAACAATGCCTCCTTCTCGAAAATTACAAAATCCCCTGATCGAGTATAACAAAGGCCCCTGATCAAGTCCAAAAAAGGCCCCTAAGCGAGTATAACAAAGTCCCCTCATCTAGTATAACAAAGGCCCCTGATCGAGTATAAAAAAGGCCAATCATCGAGTAAAATAAAGTCCCCTGATCGAGTATAACAAAGTTGACCTCATCGAATATAACAAAGTCCCTTCGTCGAGTATAACAAAGTCCCCTCATCGAGTATAAGAAAGGCCCCTCATCGAGTATAACAAAGTTCTCTGGTCGATTTAACAAAATACCCTGATCGAGTATATCAAAGTCCCCTGGTCGAGTATAACAAAGTCCCCTAATCGAGTATAACAAAGGCCCCTCATCGAGTATAGCAAAGACCATTGGTCAAATATAGGAAAGTCCACTGATCGAGTATAACAAAGTCCCCCGATCGAGTATAACAAAGGCCTCTGGTCAAATATGACAAATTCCCCTGATCAAGTATAAAAAAGTCTCCTGGTCGAGTATAACAAAGTCCCCTGATCGAGTATGACAAAGTCCCCTGGTCGAGAATAGCAAAGTCCCCTGGTCGAGTATAACAAAGCCCCCTCATACATTACAACAAAGGCCCCTAATCGAGTATAACAAAGTTCCCTGATCGAGAATAACAAAGTCCCCTGATCGAGTATAACAAAGTCCCCTGGTTGAGTATAACAAAGTCCCCTGATCGAGTATAACATAGCCCTTGTTCAAGTATAACAAAGTCCTCTGGTCGAGTATAAAAAAGTCCCCTGATCGAGTATAACAAAGGCCCCTGATCAAGTCCAAAAAAGGCCCCTAAGCGAGTATAACAAAGTCCCCTCATCTAGTATAACAAAGGCCCCTGATCGAGTATAACAAAGGCCCCTCATCGAGTAAAACAAAGTCCCCTGATCGAGTATAACAAAGCCGCCTCATCGAATATAACAAAGTCCCCTCGTCGAGTATAACAAAGTTCCCTGATCGAGTATAACAAAGGCCCCTCATCGAGTATAACAAAGTCCTGTGGTCGATTTTGCAAAGTACCCTGATCGAATATAACAAAGTCCCCTGGTCGAGTATAACAAAGTCCCCTAATCGGATATAACAAAGGCCCCTCATCGAGTATAGCAAAGTCCATTGGTCAAATTTAGGAATGTCCACTGATCGACTATAACAAAGTCCCCTAATCGAGTATAAGAAAGGCCTCTGGTCGAGTATGCCAAACTCCCCTGATCAAGTATAAAAAAGTCTCCTGGTCGAGTATAACAAAGTCCCCTGATCGAGTATGACAAAGCCCCCTGGTCGAGTATAACAAAGTCCCCTAATCGAGTATAACAAAGGCCCCTCATCGAGTATAACAAGCCCCTTGCTCGAGTACAACAAAGTCCACTGATCGAGCATAAAAAAGTCCCCTGATCGAGGATAACATATCCCCTGATCGAGTATAAGAAAGTCCTCTGGTCGAGTATAACAAAGTGCCCTGGTCGAGTATAACAAAGTCCCCTGATCGAGGAAAACAAAGGCCCCTCAATGAGTATAACAAAGTCCATTGGTCAAGTATAAAAAGTCCCCTGGTCGAGTATAACAAAGTCCCCTGACCGAGTATAACAAAGTCCCCTGGTCGAGTATAACAAAGTCCGCTGATCGAGTATGACAAAGTCCCCTGGTCAAGTATAGCAAGTCCTGGTCGGGTATAAGCAAAAGCCCCTCATAAAGGTAAAACAAACGCCCTAATCGAGTATAACAAAGATCCCCTGATCCGGAGTGTAACAAGGCCCCTCATTGAGTATAACAAAGTCCTCCATCGAGTATAACAAAAGAAATTACGCAGTCGAGAGTATAACAAAGGCCCTCATCGAGTATAACAAAGTCACTCTGGTCGAGAACAACAAAAGTACCCTGATCGAGTATAAGAAAAGTCCCTGATCTGAGGATAACATATCCCTGATCAGTATAAAAGTCAATGATGGCGTTTAACAAAGTCCCTGGTCAGAGTATAACACAGTCCCTGTGTATAGATATGTACATACCAAGATATGGGAACACGCCTGACGCCAAGACTCCGTCACCATTCATTGTACCATTTATTCACATGTCTGTATTACTACATATTATTATAGCATGTCTGATGTCTATGCTTATGTCTAATGCCTATGTCCATTTACTATGTCCCGATGTACTATGTCTGTACCGCGCTAGTCGAGTAATTAGAAGACCTCATTTTTTGTCCTAGTAATGTCTAGCAACTCTCCTTGCCTAGCTAGCTAATTTCCCTCAGATCGGCTTCGGCCTGCCTACGACGAGGAGTTCCTTGTGCTGACTCCTGTTCCTGTACCGGTTGGCTATCACGCCAAGTCTTGTACCACTTGTTGAATATATCTACTGCTCGTGCCCTGGAGTTTCAAGAACCTTGTCTAGGATTACATCCACCACACCACATGGCGCAGTTGAGTAGCTCCAACACGACAGTTTACAAGCCTCAAGAGCCGGCCCCCGTCTGTTTCCCGGCCTCGTGTTTCCCGCCCAGAAGATATACTCCACAGTGCCCCTGGATTTAAAGTGCTTTGTGACCTTGTGAAGTGCCCTAAGTGAAGTGCAGTGCCTTTCATGTCTCTTTGCTATGTTTCTGCGGCCCTACAGGTAGCAGACACGCCTCCAGCCCAGTTTCCAAGACAGCACTTCCGGCATACATCCTCCATCCACGCAGGCCCGCAAGCCACTGATTGACTCCCTCCCCTCCACTGAGTCATCACCAGCATCTCGCCCGGGCGCGCGGAGGAATACACCGCCGCCAGCCGCCTCCTCTCACTTCACAAATATTACAGTCAGTACTCTTTGACTTGCCCACCGGTTCCTACACTTAAGCAAATCCATTGACGAAAACATAGCACTTCACCTTATTCTCCTTGTCTTCCCCATCGCAACAATACCAAACACGAGATGTCTGACCACGACGATTTGCTGGGAAATTTATATGAGGATTATGAGGAAGACGACGCCTCACAGACCCTCCCACCCCCCTCACGCCTCACACGCCGGGCGCGCCAAATTCAAAGGATGGGAGCCAGGATATACGTCAGTTAATCCACTTCCTACAAGTTTCCCAAGAGAAGGAAGCCCAAAGACGTCAATTAGAGGAGGAAAAACGACATCAAGAGGAATTGTCAAGACAGTCAGAGGAATCAGCTTACCGTCTTCAACTTCAACAACAACACCAAGCTGATAACCGCAAATTCCTGGACCTATTGGAATTGCTGGCAACGAGGACGACTTCACCAGCTGCCACAACCAATTCGCCAGCTTCAGCCTCTTCATCTATCCTTCAGACAACGCCTCCTCACACGTCACCTATCTCCCCTAGGTATGCCTCAGTGTCTTCTCAACCACCTGTTCCAGTCTCAACTCTCGTCGACCTCTCCGTGCCTCCTCCACCGCCTGCCGTTTCGAGTACACCCCTGCACAGCAAGTCTTCAGTTCCCAGCCCCCCACCTCTTCAATCTGATGCAACATATCAAGTATACCGTCAATGGCGACGTCGTTTCGAAGACTTTGCTGTTATGTCTGACCTCAACCGAATGCCCCCTCGTAAACAACTCATCCAATTAAGATCGTGCATTTCCCTCGATGTTCAACGCCTCCTAGAGCACACGCTAGCCATTCCCCCTGACTCCCCCATGTCAGTGACAGAGGTTTTAAACGCCTTGCAGAGTCATTTCCGAGGCCTCCGACTTCTACGCACGACTTAAGGACCTAGCAGCCGAGGTGGACCTATGTACAGGCGATCCTGTAACCTGTGCTGAGATCCAGCTCAAGATGATCTTGCTGATGGGTGTACGTGACGAGGACCTGCTTCAGAAACTCCTCACCCTCGACGCCGCCTCTTCCCTCACCGACTTCGTCACCTGTTGCAGGTCGTATGAGGCCACAAGAGAGGCTGCCTCAGCTATACACTCATCGCCATCTCAAGTTCACGCCGTCTCCACCTACAAGAGGAATCAACGCCAGATGCAGACGACGTCCTCTCCACAGCCCCCGTCACAGTCACCAGTTTCTTCTCCCGAATCCTGCAGAAACTGTCAGCACCAGCATGGTCCAGGAAAGTGCCCTGCGGCTGATAGTACATGTCGAAACTGTGGGTTTCAAGGCCATTGGCCCCGCACACCTCGATGTCCTGCCAACAAGGTCTCATGCAACGCTTGCAACAAGCCAGGACACTTCGCCAAGTGTTGCAGGTCCACCAAGAAGCCTCCATCTCCAGGTCAAAACGTCTCTTTACAGCCCGACAGAACGTCCACACCACCGTCTCCCAAGAACAACAAAGGATGCCGACGCGTGGATGATGCCTCGAGTGACAGGTCCCCCAAGCCCGTCAATGTTCGTCTGTCCTACGGTACCAACTCTTTCAACCTCCTGATGATACCTGACACGGGCGCGGACATCACGGTGATTGGACCAACACACCTGGACGCCCTCAACATCCCCAGGAGTAGCCTGTCACCCACAGCCATGAACGACGTGCTCACAGCGGACGGGTCCCTGATGTCTCCACCTTTGGGTTGCTTCAAGGCAACACTACAGCTCGGTCCCAAGTCTTGCCTTGCCACAGTCCACGTCCATGAGGGCATCCAAACCCCCTGTCAGACTTCTGGCCATCAAGTTCCCATCCTGTCCTGTTTCAGCCATGACCACACCTGTCAGTTCAGCGACGTCCTTGTCTCCAAGCCCGACCTCCAGAAGACGCCGCTCAAGAAGATGACAGGCCCCCCGATGAGAATCCACCTCAAGCCTGGCGCGACGCCTTTCGCCATCCACACACCCAGGCCTATCCCCTTTGCCATACGGGACAAGGTGAAGGCGGAGCTCGATTCTCTGGTGCAACAGGGGATCATCAGACACGCCGGGGAGGAGCCCTCCGAGTGGTGCCACCCTATGGTCTTGGCACCCAAGCCTGTAGGTGTTCGCATCACAGTGGACCTCACCCATCTCAACTCGCAGGTCTCCCGTCCCGCCCATCCATCGCCTACGCCCATCCAAGCAGTCCGCAGCGTCACCCCGTCTGCAAAGTTCTTTACCACGGCGGATGCACTACATGGGTACTGGCAAGTCGACCTGGCGGAAGAAGATCGCCACCTCACTACATTCATCACGCCCTACGGCCGCTTCCAACACTGCCGCGGACCCATGGGCTTCGCAGCAACGGGGATGCGTACTGCCTCCGTGGGGATATGGCTCTGCAGGGTGTCACCAACTGCGTGAAGGTCGTAGATGACATCCTGCTCTTCGACGATGATCTCCCGGCCCACTTGAACCGAGTTCATCTGATGCTCACAAGATGTCGTGCCCATGGTATCACCCTGAACAAAGATAAATTTGTGGTCGCCGCCCCCCAAGTTAACTACTGTGGCTACAACATCTCGCCAGAGGGGATCTCAGCTGATGAGGAGAAGGTCAAGGCCATCAGGGACTTCCCTACTCCAGCGAACCTGACCGACCTTCGCTCATTTATGGGCCTGGTAAATCAGCTGGCCGACTTCTCCCCTAAAATCACCACATCAGCCCAACCTCTACGCCCCCTCATGAGCCCCAAGCGCTCTTTCCTCTGGACTCCTGACCACGACCTAGCGTTCAGGAACGTTAAGAAGGCGTTGCTGTCACCACCAGTCCTGGCACCCTTCGACCCGTCCTTACCAGTGGTCCTCCAGACCGACGCCTCCCGTCTATACGGCCTCGGATATGCCCTCCTTCAAGACCACGGCCAGGGTAGACTGTGCTTAGTTCAGTGTGGCTCCAGGTTTTGACGGACACGGAGACCAGATACGCCACCATTGAACTAGAGATGCTGGCAGTCGCCTGGGCTATGGCCAAGTGCCGCCTTTACCTGTTCGGCCTTGGGCATTTCACCCTCATGACGGACCATCGCCCGCTCATACCCATTCTTAATCACTACACGTTGGACGCCATCGAAAATCCTCGCCTCCAACGTCTCAAAGAGAAGACCGCCCCTTACGTCTTTACAGCTGTGTGGCGCGCCGGGAAGCTTCTGTGCATACCAGACGCCCTCTCCCGAGCCCCTGTTAGTCGCCCCACACCCGAAGATGAAGTCGACTGTACCATGGCCGCTGCTCACGTTCGGTCTTTAGTGACACACACAGCCACTTCTCTTGCTGACAAGATGACGACGACGCCCTCCATCGAAGACGATAGGACTCTCCAGGAGCTTCGCATCGCCGCCGCTCAAGACCCGGCATACGTCCAACTCCTCGACTACGTCTCCGCTGGATTCCCCACCAACCGCTACGACATTCACGCCTCCGCCCTCCCCTTCTGGAAGCTAAGGGATAGCCTCTATGCGGACGGAGAGCTGGTGTTGTACGGCCCCAGGATCGTCGTTCCCGCTGCCCTCCGCCGGCGCACCTTATCCCGCCTCCATGACAGCCACCGCGGCGTTGAAGCCACCAGGCGCAGAGCCCGTCAGACCGGCTTCTGGCCTGGTATTGACGCCGATATTAAGAGCACGGTTGAGGCCTGTGAGCCTTGCCAGCAACTCCAGCCCAGCCAGCAACAAGAGCCATACCTGTGCAATGACCTCCCAAAGCGGCCCTTTGAGTCCGTGTCCGCCGACCTCTTTAATGTGGCCGGAAAGTCTTTCCTGGTGGTCGCCGACAGGCTCTCTGGATGGCCCGTGGTAGTTCCCTGTGGTCGGGACACCACCTCTTCCAGGGTCATCCGGATGTTTTGTCGCTTCTTCCGGGAAGTCGGGGTGCCTCTCCGCCTCCGAACCGACGGTGGGCCCCCGTTCAATAGCCACGAGTTCAAGAGCTTCGCCGAACGCTGGGGCGTCCACCACATCGTCACCTCCCCTCATTACCCGCAGGCGAATGGCCACGCCGAGGCAGCGGTAAAGTCCGTAAAATACCTCATCCTCAAGACAGCACCGACGGGGAACCTGGACTGCGAGGAGTTCGACAGGGGCCTACTGGAACTCCGTAACACCCCTACCCCTGCCGGACGCTCTCCCGCCCAGGTGTTGTATGGCCGCCCCCTTCGTACTTGTGTGCCTGCCCACCCCCAGTCCTTCTTAGATGAATGGCAGATCAAGGCGGACGAGTGTGACCGCCGTGAGGCTGCCCGGATGGCCCAAGTGACAAGCCACTATGACGCCCAAGCCCGCCCCTTTCCCAGGTTGGCCGTCGGCCAGCAAGTACGAATCCAGGACCCGACGTCACACCGCTGGGACAAGGTCGGGGTCGTCATGGGCCGTGGCGAGTCTCGTTCGTACCAAGTCCGCCTCCCCAGTGGTCGTGTGTGGCGGCGAAACAGACGCCATCTCCGCCCAGTGCCATCCTCTAGTGACGAACCTTCCTCCCCGTCCCCTGTGTCCCCTTGCCCAGACCAGGAACGAAGGTCGTCAGTTGATCCTCCCATTGTCCCTCGCCGCTCCCCCCGACTCATGGAAAAAGAGTCCGTAGCCGCTCGAGATTGCACTACGAGCGTAAAGGGGGAGGGAGGTGTATAGATATGTACATACCAAGATATGTGAACACGCCTGACGCCAAGACTCTGTTACCAGTCATTGTACCATTTATTCACATGTCTGTATTACTACATATTATTATAGCATGTCTGATGTCTATGCTTATGTCTAATGCCTATGTTCATTTACTATGTCCCGATGTACTATGTCTGTACCGCGCTAGTCGAGTAATTAGAAGACCTCATTTATTGTCCTAGTAATGTCTAGCAACTCTCCTTGCCTAGCTAGCTAATTTCCCTCAGATCGGCCCCGGCCTACCTACGGTCCGGGGTTCCTAGTAATCGCTCCTGTATCGGTTGGCTATCACGCCCAGTCTTGTACACTTATTGAATATACCTACTGCTCGTGCTATTGGAGTTTCAAGAACCTTGTCCTGGATTACACCACACCACACCTACCAGGACCTATCCTTGTAGATACTTTCTGTAGTGAGTGTACCTCTATCCCTGCCAGGACCTATCCTTGTAGATACTTTCTGTAGTGAGTGTGCCTCTGTCCCTACCAGGACCTATCCTTGTAGATACTTTCTGTAGTGAGTGTTCCTCTATCCCTGCCAGGACCTATCCTTGTAGATACTTTCTGTAGTGAGTGTGCCTCTATCCCTGCCAGGACCTATCCTTGTAGATACTTTCTGTAGTGAGTGTACCTCTATCCCTGCCAGGACCTATCCTTGTAGATACTTTCTGTAGTGAGTGTGCCTCTATCCCTGCCAGGACCTATCCTTGTAGATACTTTCTGTAGTGAGTGTGCCTCTGTCCCTACCAGGACCTATCCTTGTAGATACTTTCTGTAGTGAGTGTACCTCTATCCCTGCCAGGACCTATCCTTGTAGATACTTTCTGTAGTGAGTGTGCCTCTATCCCTGCCAGGACCTATCCTTGTAGATACTTTCTGTAGTGAGTGTACCTCTATCCCTGCCAAAACCTATCCTTGTAGATACTTTCTGTCGTGAGTGTACCTCTATCCCTGCCAGGACCTATCCTTGTAGATACTTTCTGTAGTGAGTGTGCCTCTGTCCCTATCAGGACCTATCCTTGTAGATACTTTCTGTAGTGAGTGTACCTCTATCCCTGCCAGGACCTATCCTTGTAGATACTTTCTGTAGTGAGTGTTCCTCTGTCCCTACCAGGACTTATCCTTGTAGATACTTTCTGTAGTGAGTGCCTCTATCCCTGCCAGGAGCTATCCTTGTAGATACTTTCTGTAGTGAGTGTGCCTCTAACCCCTGCTTGGGACCCTATCCTTGTAGAATGCTACCCTTGGTAGGTGTACCTCTATCCCTGCAGGACCTCTCCTTATAGATACTTTCTGTGGTGGAAGGTGTGCCTCTATGGGACCTATCCTTGTAGATACTTTCTGTAGTGAGTGTGCCTCTGTCCCTACCAGGACCTATCCTTGTAGATACTTTCTGTAGTGAGTGTACCTCTATCCCTGCCAGGACCTATCCTTGTAGATACTTTCTGTAGTGAGTGTGCCTCTATCCCTGCCAGGACCTATCCTTGTAGATACTTTCTGTAGTGAGTGTACCTCTATCCCTGCCAAAACCTATCCTTGTAGATACTTTCTGTCGTGAGTGTACCTCTATCCCTGCCAGGACCTATCCTTGTAGATACTTTCTGTAGTGAGTGTGCCTCTGTCCCTACCAGGACCTATCCTTGTAGATACTTTCTGAAGTGAGTGTGCCTCTATCCCTGCCAGGACCTATCCTTGTAGATACTTTCTGTAGTGAGTGTTCCTCTATCCCTGCCAGGACCTACCCTTGTAGATACTTTCTGTAGTGAGTGTGCCTCTGTCCCTACCAGGACCTATCCTTGTAGATACTTTCTGAAGTGAGTGTGCCTCTATCCCTGCCAGGACCTATCCTTGTAGACACTTTCTGTAGTGAGTGTTCCTCTATCCCTGCCAGGACCTGTCCTTTGTGAATGCTTTCTGGAAGTGAGTGTTGCCTCTATCCCTACCAGGACCTATCCTTGTAGATACTTTCTGTAGTGAGTGTACCTCTATACAGGACTTATCCTTGTGGGCTTTTCTGTAGTGGGTGGCCTCTGTCCCTACCAGGACCTATCCTTGTGAGAATGCTTTCTGAAGTGGAGTGTGCCTCTATCCCTGTGGGACCTATCCTTGTAGACACTTTCTGTAGTGAGTGTTCTCTATCCTGCCAGGACCTATCCTTGTGAATACTTTCCACAGAGTGAAGTGGCGCCTCTATCCCTCAGGACCTATCCTTGTAGATACTTTCTGTGGTAGTGTGCCTCTGTCCCTACCCAGGACCTATCCTTGTAGATACTTTCTGTAGTAGGTGTGCCTCTGTCCCTACCAGGGGACCTATCCTTGTGATACTTTCTGTGTGGTGTACCTCTGTCCCTTTGGGGACTATCCTTCTAGATACTTTATGTAGTGAGTGTTCCTCTGTCCCTACCAGGACCTATCCTTGTAGGTACTTTCTGTAGTGAGTGTGCCTCTGTCCCTACCAGCACCTATCCTTGTAGATACTTTCTGTAGTGAGTGTGCCTCTGTCCCTACCAGGACCTATCCTTGTAGATACTTTCTGTAGTGAGTGTACCTCTATCCCTGCCAGGACCTATCCTAGATACTTTCTGTAGTGAGTGTTCCTCTGTCCATACCAGGACCTATCCTTGTAGATACTTTCTGAAGTGAGTGTGCCTCTATCCCTACCAGGACCTATCCTTGTAGATACTTTCTGTAGTGAGTGTGCCTCTGTCCCTACCAGGACCTATCCTTGTAGATACTTTCTGTAGTGAGTGTGCCTCT
>NW_024738285.1:0-150000 GCF_018991925.1 Homarus americanus
CTAGGTATTCAGTGTTATCTCCTCCACTGTTGCACTGCTCTCTCCTCTGTTGTACACTGCTCTACTGTTTGCTCCTCTCTGTTGTACACTGCTCCTCTATTGATATCTCTACTGTTGTACGTCTGTTGTCTCTCTCTCACTGTTATATTTCTTTATTGTGCCTCCCACTGTTGCTCCACTGTTGTGTGCATACACTCATTTGTGCTTAATACACTTCATTTGTTGCCTGCTCCCCGTCTGCTGTTGCCTGTCCTCTACTATTGTTGCACTTATACACTCCACTGTGTACACTGTCCCCACTGTTGTACACTGCTCCTCCACTGTTATTACACTGTCCCATCCACTGTTCCTCCCTCTACTCTGTACTGCTCCTCCACTGTTGTACACTGCTCCTCACTGTTGTGCTCCCTCTATACATAACCTCACTGTTGTACATATTTTATATACACTCACTGTTTGTACTGTCCCTCCCTTATTTGTACGCTGCTCACTGTTGTGCTCTCTGTTTTACATATATCACTGTTTATACATATTTATATACATTTCATATCCCATGTTGCTTCCCACTCTGTTGTGTCTGTCCTCTGTTTCTCTGCTATTGTTACCTTCTATTGCTTCCTCTGTTGTGCCTCCACTCTTGTACACTGCTCTATTGTGTCCTCTACTATTGTACCTGCTCCTCTCTCTCCCTCCCCTTATTTTTATTTGTCTCTGTTTGTACACTGTCCTCTGCTGTTGTGCATATACTCTGTTGTTGCACTGCTCTCCACTCCACTGTTGTTACCCACTGTCCCCGTCTCTTCTCCCCTCTACTATTGTGCCTGTCCTCCCCTGTTGTACCTGCTCCTCCCTGTTGTCCCCTCCCTGTTGCCTCCCATCTACTGTTGTACCTCTGTCCTCCCCTATACACTGTTACACTCCCTCTGTGCCTCTCCCTCCCATTGTTGCTCTCCCACTGTTGCTCTTCTCTACATTTCCTTCCTCACTGTTGTGCATATCTTCCCTCTGTCTCTCTCTGTTTGTTGTGTTGCTGTCCTCCCCTGTTAATACACTGTCCTCTCCTGTTGTACCTGCACCCCTCCTGTTGTTACTGCCCCGTCTACTATTGCCTCCCTCTACTGTTATTGCCCCCCTCCCTGTTATTACACTGTCCTTTCACTGTTGTACCTGTCCCCTCCCTGTTGTTACCTGTCTCCTGTACTGTTGTACATTACCCCTCTACTGTTATTACTCTCCCTCTCTACTTTGTACTCCCCTCTGTTGTACTCCTGTCTCCCACTGTTACACTGCTCACTGTTGTACACTGCCTCTACTGTGCTACCGTCCTGTGTTGTACACTGCTGCCTCCTGTTTTGCTCCTCTGTGTACACTGTTGCTCTGTTGTCCCTCCATATTTGTATCATTTCCCTCCACTCGTTGTTACACTTTCTCCTCACTGTTGTTACCTGTCCTCTGTTGTTGCTTCCTCCCTCTGTTATGCTTCCCTCCCTGTTGTATACATCTGTTGTACTCCCCTCACTGTTGTACTCCCTCCCACTATTTGTACTACCTCCCACTGCTCTCACTGTTGTCCCTGTGTGTACACTGTCCCTCCCACTGTTGTACACTCTCTCTGTTGTCTCCACTGTTGTGCATATCTCCACTGTGTGCATCTGTTTTGCATCTCCACTGTTGTTTCTCCTCCACTGTTGTTACCTGTCCCCTGTGCCTGTTATTGCACTCAAGCTTCCCTCCTGTTGTGCCTGCTCCTCCACTGTGCCTGCTCCTCTGTTGCTCTGTGTGCTTCCCTGTTGTCTCTGTTGTGCCTCTCCTCCCTGTTGCTCCTCCCACTGTATGCACTGCTTTACTCTGTTATGCACTGTCCCATCTACTGTTGTGCTCCCATCTGCTGTTTGTGTTGTGCCTCTGTTGTCCCACTGTTATGCATATTACTCAATTGTCCCCGTCTCTTTCATTGTGCACTCCCTCCACTTTCAGTGTGCCTCTCCCTCTACTGTTGTACTCTCCCATCTGTTGTACACTGCTCCCTCTGTTGTGCTGTCTCTGCTCCTCTATTTTACACTCCTCCCACTGTTTGTACACTGCTCCCTCCCACTGTTACACTTCCCTCTGTTGTACACTGCTCCCCTCCCTATTTGTGCCCTGCTCCCTCCCTCTCCCTCCACTGTTTATTTGCCTCACTCACTGTTACACTGCTCCTCTGTTGTGCACTGTTGTGCACTGTTATACTCACTGTTGTTGCACTGTCCCTCTGCTGTTGTTGCTCCTCTGTTGTGCAGCTTCCCTCTGTTGTACACTGCTCTGTTTGTGCTCTCCTCTACTGTTACACTACTCCTCTACTATTGTCCCCTCCCACTGTGTTGTGCCTCCACTGTTATTTCCCTCCCTGCTCTCACATTGTACCTGCTCACTGCTCTCACTGTTGTACACTGTTACTCCCCTCTCCTTTTTATATACATCTCTGTTGTGCACTCTGTTTGTCCCTCTGTATTTGTATATATCTGCTATTTTGCCATATCATCACTTTGTGCACTGCTCCCCTCCACTGTTGTCCCCCCACAACACGCTTCCCTCTACTATTTTACTCTCCACCTGCTCCTCACTGTGCCCTTTCTCCCACTGTTGTACTCCTCCACTGTTGTACACTGCTCCCACTGTTGCCTCACTGTCCTGTTATCTCACACTGTTGTACACTGTCCTCTGTTTCTTACACTGTCCCTCCCTGTTTATACACTGTGTCCACTGTTGTGCACATACACTCCTGCATATCCTCCACTGTTACACACCCTCCTATTTTGCCTCCTCCTCCACTGTTTGTTACCTCTCTCCACTGTTATGCTTACTCCACTGTCTCTACTCTACCTCCACTGTTGTAACACTGCTTCCCACTGTTGCATCCCTCCCTATTTATGCACTGCTTCATCCTGTTATCTGTCCTCACCTGTCACTGTATATATTTGTGAACCTGTCCTCATGTACATAATATCCCCCTGATTGTCAAAATTTCACTCTGCTGCTGTGCCCTCTATGCTCTCATCCACTCACCTGATGTTGTGCACTGCTACCTCTGTCCCTCTGTCACTTATAAACCATCATTTCGTCACATAGTATTTAGTAATACATTTCTTCATCATTTACACACATCTCTCTCACTCCCATCCCCTCCCTCCCCTGTATTCTCCCCCCCCTCACATTCATTATCTCTTCTTTATCTTTCTCCTTCAACCATCCCCATCTCCCCCCTCCCCATGTTGTTTCCTTCTTGTCCTTCCTTCCTCCTCCCCTCATATTCATGTAATTAACCATCCCATAGTCTCCCCAACCTCATCACCTCACTTTTCATCCCCATTCTCAATCCCTCCCTCCTTTGGTTCGTCTCTCTTGTACTCCCACTCTTAAGTCTCCTCCCTTCCATCTACTTGTCCCCTACCTCTCTACCTTGTCTCTACAAACATCCTTCTTGTCTCTTGTCCCTTCACCTCTCTTCTCTCTAGGCTTGTCTCCTTGTCTCTCTACCTAGGCTTGTCCTCCTTCTCTCTACCTGGGCTTGTCCCCTCACCCACATCTCTGCCCTAGAGCTTGTCCCTCCTTCTCTCTACCCTGGGCTTGTCCTCTCACTTACTCTCTACACAGGCATTCCCACCAGCTTGTCCCCTTACCTCTCTATCCTGGGCATCACTCCTCTCACCTGTCTGTCCTGGGGCTGTCACATCTCTCTCTGTCTGGGCCCGTCTTACCTCTCTGCCCTGAGACGTCCCTCCACTTACCCTCTCTACCTAGGCTTGTCCTCACTTACCCTCTCTACCCTGAGCACTTGTCCTCTCACTTACATCTCTCTCTGGAGCTTGTCCCTCCGCCTACTCTCTACCTAGAGCTTGTCCCTCACCTCTGTCACATCCCTCTACCTCTCTACCTGAGAGCTTGTCCTCTCACCCCATCTCTCTCCTGGGCTTGTCCCTTCACCTATCTCTCTGTCACAGGCTTGTCCTCACCTCTCTACCTAGGCTTGTCCCTCCTCACCTCTCTACCTCAAGGCTTGTCCCCTCACCTCTCCCTGGGCTTGTCCCTCTCTGCCTAACGTCCCTCTGCCTGGGCACCTCTGCCCTGGAGCTTGTCCCTCTCTCTCTGCCACAGGCTTGTCCCTTATCTCTCTACCCTGAGCTTGTCCTTCACCCACCTCTCTACCCTAGGAGCTTGTCCCCTCCTGTCTCTACAAACTTGTCCTTCACTTACCTCTCTCTATCCTAAGCTTGTCCCTCACCCCTATCTCTCTACCCTGAGCTTTGTCCTTCACCCCACCTCTCTGCCCTGAGCATCATCTGGGCGTGTCCCTTCACTTACCTCTCCCTGGGGCTTGTCCTCTCTTACATCTCTCCTGAGCTTGTCACCTCACCCTCTCTACACAAGGCTTGTCCCTCTACCTGGGCTTGTCCTCACCCTCTCTACCTAGACGTCCTCTCACCTTGTCTCTCTACCTGGGCTTGTCCCCTCCCTTGTCCCTCTCTGCCTGGGGCTGTCCTCACTTGCCTCTCTACCTGAGACGTCCCCACACTTCTCTCTACCCTGGAAACGTCCCTCACTTATCTCTCTACCCGAAGCTTGTTCTCACTTACTCTCTACCCTCACTTACCTCTCTCAAAGGCTTGTCCTCTTCTCTCTACCTAGGCTTGTCCCTCCCTCTCTCTCTACCTGAGCTTGTCCCTTCTCTCTCTACTAGAGCTTGTCCTCTCACCCTCTCTCTACCCTGAGCTTGTCTCTCTCCCTGAGCTTGTCCTCACTTACCTCTCTACCTAGGCTTGTCCTCTCACTTCTCTCTCTGCCTGAGGCTTGTCCCTCCTTACCTCTCTGCCCTAGGGCTTGTCCCTCTCTGTCCTGGGCTTGTCCCTCTCTACCCTAGGGCTTGTCCCTCCTTCTCTCTGTCTGAGAACGTCCTCACCCCTCTCTGCCTGGGGCTTGTTCCTCACTTACCTCTCTACCCTAGAGCTTGTCCCTCACTTACCTCTCTATCCTGAGAGCTTGTCCTCACCCTCTCTACCTGAGCTTGTCCTCACCTCTCTACCCTGAGCTCCTCCCTCACCTCTCTACCTAGGCTTGTCCCTCCCTTACCTCTCTACCCTAGGCTTGTCCCATCACCTACCTGGGCTTGTCCTTCTCTCTCCTGAGCTTGTCCTCTCACTTATCTCTCTCTCCTGAGCTTGTCCTCCCTCTCTCTAGAACTTGTCCTCTTACCTCTCTACCCCTGAGGGCTTGTCCCTCCACTTACCTCTCTCTTGTCCTCTCACTTTCTCTCTACCTGACCTCATCACCTCTTGCCCTCACTTGCCTCTCTGCCTAGGAGCTTGTCCTCACTTACCTCTCTACCCACAGAACTTGTCTCTCACCTCTACCTGAAACTTGTCCCTCACTTACCTCTCTACCTAAAACTTGTCCTCTCACCTCTCTCTACCTAGGCTTGTCCTCTCTCTAGGCTTGTCCTCTTACCTCTCTACCCTGAGAGGCTTGCCTCACCTCTCTACCTAGGCTTGTCCTCTCCCTCTCACCTCTCTACCTAGGCTTGTCTCTCACTTGTCTCTACCTGAAGCTTGTCCTCCGCCTCCCACCTAGGGCTTGTCCCTCCTTACCTCTCTCTACCTAGACGTCACATCTTACTCTGCCTGAGAGCATTCCTTGCCTCTCTACCCTGAGGCTTGTCCCTCCTTACCTCTCTACCCTGGAGACTTGTCCTCTCCTTATCTCTCTGCCCTCGACATTTCCTCACCTCTCACCTAGAAACTTGTCCCTCTCACCCTTACCTCTCTACCTAGGCTTGTCTCCTTACCTCTCTACCCTGAGCATCACCTATCTACCTGCTTGTCCCTCTACCTGAGCTTGTCCTTCTTACTCTCTACCTAAAGGCTTGTCCCTCACCTTCTCTCTCTACCCTAGAGCTTGTCCCCTCCACCTCTCTCTCTACCTGAGCTTGTCCCTTCCCTCTCTACCTAGGCTTGTCCTCCCCTCTCTCTGCCCTGGGGCTTGTCCCTTCTCACCTCTGTCCTGGACTTGTCCCCTGGGCTTGTCCCTACTTGCCTCTCTGCCTGGGGCATCACCCTGTCTCTCTCCCCTGGGACGTGTCCCTCACTTACCTCTCTACCCTGGACTTGTCTCTCACTTACAGCATCTCTTCTAAAGCTTGTCCTCCCCTACTCTCCCCACAAACATCATCACCCCTCTCTCTAGGCTTGTCCTCCTTACCTCTCTACCTAGGCTTGTCCTCTCTGTCTCTCTACCTGGGCTTGTCCCCTCTGCCCTCTCTACCTGCTTGTCTCACCTCTCTAGGCTTGTCTCTCCTTGCCTCTCTACCCCTGGGCTTGTCCTCCTTCCTCTCTACCTGAGAGCATGTCCCTCACTTGCCTCTCTCTCTACCCTGGGCTTGTCCCCTCCCCTCTCTTGTCCTCCTTCTCTCTGCCCAGACTTGCATCACTTACCCTCTCTACCCTCCTTCCTCTGCCCTGGGACGTCCTCCACTTATCTCTCTACCCTGGAACGGCTCCTCCCCTTCCTCTCTACCTGAGAGCTTGTCCTCACTTCTCTCTACCTAGAGCTTGTCCTCCTTACCTCTCTACCACGGCTTGTCCCCTCACCCCTCTACCTGAAACTTGTCCTCCTCACCTCTCTGCCTGAGGCTTGTCCTCACTTACCTCTCTCTCTACCCCTGAGGCTTGTCTCTCACCTCTCTACCCTAGGGCTTGTCCTCCCTCTCTACCTAGGCTTGTCTCTCTCTCTGTCCTGGGCTTTTCCTCTCTACTTGTCCTTCTCTCTGTCCTGAGGCTTGTCCTCTATCTCTCTACCTGGGCTTGTTCCCTCACTTACCTCTCTGCCTGGGGCGTCTCTTACCTCTCTGTCTGGAGACGTCCCTCCCTTACCTCTCTGCCCTAGAGCTTGTCCTCCTTCTCTCTACCCTAGAGCTTGTCCCCTCCACCTCTCTCTACCCTAGGCTTGTGTCTCTCACTTCTCTCTACCCTAGAGGCTTGTCCCCTCCCCTCTCTCTACAGGCTTGTCCTCCCTCTCTACCCCTGGGCTTGTCCTCTCCTTCCTCTCTCTACCCCAAGGCTTGTCCCCTCCTTCTCTGAGGCTTGTTCTCACCTCCTGAGCTTGTCCCTCTCTACCTAGGGCTTGTCCTCTCCTTGTCTCTCTGCCCTGGGGCTTGTCACTTCCTCTCTGCCTCACTTGCCTCTCTCCTGGGCTTGTCCCTCACTTCTCTCTGCCTGGGGCGTGCCCTCTCTGCCTGGGACGTCCTCCTCTCTGCCTGAGACGTCCTCTCATCTCTCTCTCTACCCTGAGACTTGTCCCTCCTTACCCTCTACCTGAGCATCATCACCTCTCTACCTAGGCTTGTTCTCTTACCCCTCTCTACCCTGAGCTTGTCCTCTCCTTACCTCTCTACCCCTTGTCCTCCTTCTCTCTACCTAGGCTTGTCCTCTCACCTCTCTCTCTACCTGGGCTTGTCTCCTTACCTCTCTACCTAGGCTTGTCCTCTCCTTGTCTCTCTACCCTGGGCTTGTCCTCACCCCTCTCTACCCCTGAGGCTTGTTCCTCACTTACCCTGGCTGTCCCTGAGGCTTGTCCCTTACCTCTCTGCCTGGGCTTGTCCTCTCACCCATCTCTCTCTCCTGGAACTTGTCCTCTCCTTACCTCTCTACCCTAGAGGCTTGTCCTCTCCTCCCTCTCTCTACCTGAGAGCTTGTCATCCCTTCCTGAGAGCTTGTCCTCCTCACCTCTCTACCTGGGCTTGTCCTCACTTCTCTCTACCTGGGCTTGTCCCTTCCTTCTCTAGGGCTTGTCCTCATCTCTCTCTCTCCCTGAGGCTTGTCCTCTTATCTCTCTGCCTGAGAGCTTGTCCTCTACTTACCTCTCTGCCTGGGCCGTGCATCTTACCTCTCTACCCTGGGGCTTGTCCTTCTTACCTCTCTACCTGGAGCTTGTCCTCCTTCTCTCTACCTGGGGCTTGTCTCACTTACCTCTCTCTCTACCACAAGGCTTGTCCCTCACTTACCTCTCTCTGAGGCTTGTCCTCACCCTCTCTCTACCTGAGCTTGTCCTCTCACTTACCTCTCTACCCACAGGGCTTGTCCTCTCCTTATCTCTCTACCTGAAGGCTTGTCCTCTCACCTCTCTACCTGGGCTTGTCCTCACCCTCTCTACCTAGGGCTTGTCCCTCCTTACCTCTCTGCCTGGGCTTGTCCTCACCCTCTACCCTGGGGCTTGTCCTCCTCTATCTCTCTACCTGGGGCTTGTCCTCTCCTTGTCTCTGCCCTGGGGCGCCCTCACTTACCTCTCTCTACCTGGGGCTTGTCCTCTCCTTATCTCTACCCTGGGCTTGTCCTCTCCACCTCTCTCTACCTGGGAGCTTGTCCTCCTTACCTCTCTACCTGAGGCTTGTCCTCACCCCACCTCTCTACCTGGTGTTCTCAAGGCTTGTCCTCACCTCTCTGCCTGAGGCTGTGTCACCCTCTCTCTCTACCTGGGGCTTGTCCTCTCTTGTCTCTCTGCCCTGGGGCGTCCTCTCTTGCCTCTCTGCCTGGAGCACGTCATCACTTCCTCTCTACCCTAAGGGCTTGTCCTCTCACTACACCTCTCTACCTAGGGCTTGTCCTCCTCACCTCTCTCTACCTAGGCTTGTCCTCCACCCACCTCTCTACCTAGGGCTTGTCCTCTTACCTCTCTACCTGAGCTTGTCTCTCACTTACCTCTCTACCTGAGAGCTTGTCCTCTCTATCTCTACCTGGGCTTGTCCTCTCACCCTCTCTACCTGAGCTTGTCCCTCCTTACCTCTCTACCTAGGGCTTGTCCTTCCTTACCTCTCCCCTGGGGCTTGTCCCCTCCTTACCTCCACCTGGGGCTTGTCCTCTCACCTCTCTACCCTGGGGCTTGCCCTCACTTACCTCTCTCTACCCTGGAGGCTTGTCCTCACCCCTACCTCTCTACCCTGAGAGCTTGTCCTCTCACTTACCTCTCTCTACCACAGAGCTTGTCCTCTCACTTACCTCTCTACCCTAGGGCTTGTCCTCACTTACCTCTCTACCTGAGGCTTGTCCTACTTCCTCTACAACGTCCTCCTTACCTCTCTCTACCTGGGCTTGTGTCCTCTCACCTCTCTACCTGGGCTTGTCCTCTCACCTCTCTCTACCCAGGCTTGTCCTCTCCTTACCTCTACCCTGGGCACGTCTCTCACCTCCCTCTACCCCAGAGCTTGTCCTCTCACTTACCCTCTCTACCTGGGGCTTGTCTCTCCACTTACCTCTCTACCTGAGACGTCCCCTCCTTACCTCTCTGCCTGGGGCTTGTCTCTCCTTACCTCTCTCTACCCTGGGCTTGTCCCTCCACCTCTACCTCTCTACCTGGGCTTGTCCTCTCACACCTCTACCCTGGGCTTGTCCTCTCCTTACCTCTCACCTAGGGCTTGTCCTCTCCCCTTACCTCTCTACCTAGAGCTTGTCCTCTCCCTTACCTCTCTCTACCTGGGCTTGTCCCCTCACCTCTCACCTAGGCTTGTCCTCCTCACCTCTACCCTAGGCTTGTCCTCTCCTTACCTCTCTCTACCCACTTGTCTCCTCTCACTTACCTCTCTACCCTGGGCTTGTCCTCTCCTTACCTCTCTACCTGGGGCTTGTCCTCTCCTTACCTCTCTACCTAGGGCTTGTCCTCTCCTTACCTCTCTACCCTGGAACGTCCTCTCACTTACCTCTCTACCCTGAGGCTTGTCCTCTCACCTCTCTACCTAGAGGCTTGTCCTCTCACCCCTCTCTACCTTGTCCTCTCACCCCTCTCTACCCTAGGCTTGTCCTCCCTTACCTCTCTCTACAGAGGCTTGTCCCTCCTTATCTCTCTACCTGGGCTTGTCCTCCCACCCTCTACCCAGGCTCGTCCTCTCTCACCTCTCTACCTAGGCTTGTCCTCTCCTTACCTCTCTACCCCTAGGGCTTGTCCTCTCTACCTCTACCCTGGGGCTTGTCCCTCCTCTACCCTGGGGCTTGTCCTCTCACTTACCTCTCTGCCTAGACGTTCTCTCACTTCCTCTACCTGGGGCTTGTCCTCTCCACTTACCTCTCTACCCTGAGAGCTTGTCCTCACCCCTCTCTACCTAGGCTTGTCCTCCTTACCTCTCTACCCTGAGCTTGTCCTCTCCCTTACCTCTCTACCTGAGGCTTGTCCTCACCTCTCTCTACCTAGGGCTTGTCCTCTTCTCTCTAGGCTTTCCCTCCTTACCTCTCTACCTAGGCTTGTCCCTCTCTACTCTCCTCTCTACCTAGGGCTTGTCCTCACCTCTCTGTCTGGGCTTGTCCCTTTACCTCTCTGCCTGTCCTCTCACCTCTCTCCCTAGGGGAGACCCTCACGTACCTCCTGGAGCTTCATTACCTCTGACCCCAGGGCTTGTCCCTCTCACTTCTTCTGCACCTAGAGGTCCCCCTCACTACCTACCCTGGGGCTTGTCCTCACCCTACCTCTGTACCCTAGCTTGTCCTCTCACTCTCTACCCCTGTGCCTGGGCTTGTCCCTCCGTACCTCTACCCTAGGGCTTGTCCTCTCACTTACCTCTGTACCTAGGCTTGTCCTCTCACTTACCTCTGTACCCCAGGCTGCCTCACGTCACACTCCCCTCTCCCTGGGCTTGTCCTCTCACCGCCCCCACCTGGCTTGTCCCCCACTCACCTCCTGTCCTGGGCTGTCCCTCACTACCTCTCACCCTAGGGCTTGTCCCTTACTTGCCTCTCTCACCCTAGGCTACGTCTTACCCCCTCTACCTAGGGCTTGTCCCTCACCCACTCTCTACCCAGGCCATTGTCCTCACCTACTCCTCTTCCTGGGGCTTGTTCTCAACTTCACTTGTCTCCGTTATGATGAAAACTTACTGCCAACAAAATAAATAGGCGCTATTATGCATAACAAAGAGGATCGACCAAACAGCTTTCCATTGATTTCTGTATGACACTTTCTCCTTTGTGTTCTACTGGTTAGATAACATTATCACATTCAATTTTTAAAAAAATTATTTTAATGTGTATGTGCGTCTCATATCTACATGTGTGTGTGTGTGTCGTTATGTATCAGTACACTTGTGTCAATGAGCATACATTACATAGCTTTTCTTATTTCTTCATGTGACTAAGCACTTTGAGACTGACTCACTGAGAACCTGTATTGTTTTGTTTAATCAATTCTTTATTTCCCCTTTGTCTTCACATTGATCCTCTCTTTAATATGGAGTCATTCTGTTTTCTTAAAAGAACAGTCTTTTTCTGGATTCAACGATGCACATCATCTCCCGCCCGATTCCATCTTATATATACAGTACTGCAGCAGTAGGAGCCGCCTTTGTCCCCTTTGCTTTGCTCTGGAACTTTGCATCGGACTTAAATCTCTCCAGAATGATGTCCACTTTTGAAATTTCAGAAAATTCATAAGAAACTCACCCAAAGATGCAAAAAAAGACAGTGTAATTTAAATAAACTATCGGGACACACTATTCATTATTTATAGTTTATCTTTTAGCTAAATCCTTATAATTAATTCTATTTATGGTTTTATTTTTATTATGTAGTCTGACCTTCCAACACATATTACCAGCCCGACCTTCCACTCATATTGCCCGACTTCCAACACATATTACCAGCCCGACTGATATTACCAGCCCGACCTTCCAAATACAGCCCGACCATTCCAGCAACACATACCAGCCCGACCTTCCAAATACATACCAGTCCGACCTTCCAAATATATACCAGTCCAAACACATATTACCAGCCTAACCTTTCAATATTACCAGCCCGACCTTCCAACACATATTACCAGCCCGACCTTCACATATTACCAGTCCGACCTTCCAACATATTACTAAATCTCAATACATACCAGCCCGACCTTCCAACACATATTACCAGCCTGACCTTCCAAACACATACAGCCCGACTTCAATATTACGCCCGACTTCCAAATATTACCAGTCCGACCTTCCAACATATTACCAGCCCACTTCCAACACATATTACCAGCCCGTCACATATTACCAGTCCGACCTTCCAACACATATTACCAGCCCGACCTTCCAACACAATACCAGTCCGATCTAAACATATTACCAGCCCGACCTTCCAACACATATTACCAGCCCGACCTTCCAACACATATTACCAGCCCGACCTTCCAACACATATTATATAAAATATTTTCTTTGTCTCTGGAGAATCTGACAACAACACTTGTCTTATCTTCTGCTCCAGGTATTTGAATGTCACACCTTGCTGCTCTGTCACACCTCCCCATTCTCTGGCCTGTCACCTCCACCACCTTGCTGCCTGTCACACCCTCACCACACTCTGGTCACACCTCCCCATCTCCCTGTTGCCTGCCACCTCCCCACCTCCTTGCTGCTTGTCACCTCCTCCTTGCTGCTTGTCTCACCTCCCCACCTCCTTGCTGCTTGTCACACCTCCCCCATCTCCCTCCCTGCCCACCTCCCCATCTCCTCTTCTTCCTGTCACACTTCCCCCACCTCCTGCTGCCTGTCACACCTCCCCATCTCCTTGCTGCTGTCACACTTCATCTCCTTGCTGCTTGCTCATCTGCTTGTCACACCTCCCATCTCTGCTGCCCACAACACCCACACCACAGATTCAGGCTGCCCACAACCCCACACCACAGACTCAGGCTGCCCACACCACACCACAGACTCAGGCTGCCCACAACACCCACACCACAGACTCAGGCTGCACAACACCCACACCAGACTCAGGCTGCCACAACACCCACACCACAGACTCAGGCTGCCCACAACACCCCACACCACAGACTCACAGGCTGCCCACAACACCCACACCACAGACTCAGGCTGCCCCAACACCCACACACAGAGGCTGCCCCACACCCACACCACAGACTCAGGCTGCCCACAACACCCACACACCACACCAGGCTGCCCACAACACCCACACCACACAGACCAGGCCCACACCAACACCACAGACTCAGCTGCCCACAACACCCACACCAGGCTGCCCACAACACCCACACCACAGACTCAGGCTGCCCACACCCACACAGACCAGGCTGCCCACAACACCCACACCACAGACTCAGGCTGCCCCACTACCCACAGACCTGCCCACAACACCACACCACAGACCAGCTGCCCACAACACCCACCACACAGACCCAGGCTGCCCACAACACCCACACCACAGACTCAGGCCCACACCTACCCACAGACTCAGGCTGCCCACAACACCCACCACACCCAGGCTGCCCACAACACCCACACCACAGACCAGGCTGCACAACACCCACACCAGACTCAGGCTGCCCACAACACCTACTCCACAGACTCAGGCTGCCCAACACCCACCCACAGACTCAGGCTGCCCACAACACCCACACCATAGACTCAGGCTGCCACAACACCTACTCCACAGACTCAGGCTGCCCACAACACCCAGCGCTCCACACCCACACCACTCAGGCTGCCCACAACACCCACCCACAGACTCAGGCTGCCCACACCATACTCCACAGACTCAGGCTGCCCAACACCCATACCATAGACTCAGGCTGCCCACACACCTACTCCACAGACTCAGGCTCCCACAACACCCACACCACAGATTCAGGCTGCCCACAACACTCACCATAGGCTCAGGCTTTCCACAACACCCACACCACAGATACGCCCACAACACCCACTCCACAGACTCAGGCTGCCCCTACCCACACCACAGACTCCTGCCACAACACCCATACCATAGACTCCAGGCTTCCCCACAACACCCACTCCACAGACTCAGGGCTGCCCCACAACACCCACACCACAGATTCAGGCTGCCCACAACACCTACACCATAGGCTCAGGTCACCCACACCACAGACTCAGGCCTACAACACCTACACATAGACTCAGGCTGCCCACAACATACACCACAGACTCCAGGCTGCCCACACCCACACCACAGACTCAGGCTGCCCACAACACCTCCACCACAGACTCCAGGCTGCCCACAACACCCACACCACCACAGTTCAGGCTTGCAGCCCCACACCACAGACTCAGGCTGCTTTACAAGCACCTACACCACAGACTCAGGCTGCCACAACACCCACGGCACCAAACTCAGGCTGCCCTGGCTTTACCCACACCACAGACTCAGGCTGCTACAACACCACCACAGACTCCGGGAACACAACACCCACACCACAGACTCGAGCACAGCACCACACACACCACAGACTCAGGCTGCCCACAACACCCACACCACAGACTCCGGGCTGCCCCAGCTACACCACAGACTCAGGCTGCCCACAACACCCACACAGACTCCAGGCTGCCCACAACACCCACACCACGGGCTCAGGCTGCCCACAACGCCCACACCACGGGCTCCAGGCTGCCCACAACACCCACACCACAGACTCAGGCTGCCCACACCACACACAAGCTCAGACACCCACAACACCCACACCACAGACTCAGGCTGCCCACAACACCCACACCACAGACTCAGACACCCCACAACACCTACTCCCACAGACTCAGGCTGCCCACAACACCCACACACCACAGACTCGGGCTGCACAGCTTTTACACAGACTCAGGCACCACAACACCCACGCACAGACTCAGGCTTGCCTAGCCACCCACCACAGACTCAGGCTGCCCCTGACACCCGCACAGACTCAGGCTGCCCACAGCACCCACACCACAGACTCAGGCTGCCACAACACCTACTCTCCACACAGACTCAAAGACTTTGCTTACCATACCATAGACTCAGGCTGCCCACCACCCACACCATAGACTCAGGCTGCCCACAACACCCACACCATAGACTCAGGCTGCCGCAGCACCTCCCACAGACTCAGGCTGCCCACAACACCCACACCACAGGCTCAGGCTGCCCCTAGCACACCCACACCACAGACTCAGGCTGCCCACAACACCTACTCCACAGGCTCCGGCTGCCGCAACACCACACCATAGACTCAGGCTGCCACAACACCCACCGCAGGCCTCAGGCTGCCCCGCAACACCTCTCCACAGACTCAGGCTGCCCACAACACCACACCACAGACTCAGGCTGCCCGCAACACCCACTCATAGACTCAGGCTGCCCACAACACCTACTCACAGACTCAGGCTGCCCGCAGCACCTACTCCACAGACTCAGGCTGCCCGCAACACCTACACCATAGACTCGGGCTGCCCAGCACCACACCACAGACTCCAGGCTTGCCCCCAACACCCACACCACAGACTCAGGCTGCCCACAACACCTACTCCACAGACTCAGGGCTGCCCAACACCCACACACACCACAGACTCAGGCTGCCCACAGCACCCACCACAGACTCAGGCTGCCCACAGCACCCACCACAGGGCTCAGGCTGCCCACAACACCTACTCCACAGACTCAGGCTGCCCGCAACACCCACACCACAGACTCAGGCTGCCCGCAACACCACTCCATAGACCAGGCTGCCCACAACACCCATACCGCAGGCAGGCTGCCCACAACACCCACCACAGCTCAGGCTGCCCACAACACCCACACCACAGACTCGGGCTGCCCCACAACACCTACTCTCCACAGTCTCAGGCTGCCCACAACACCCACCACAGACTCAAGGCTGCCCACAACACCCACACCACAGACTCAGGCTGCCCACAACACCCACACCACAGACTCAGGCTGCCGACAGCACCTACTCCGCCCAGACTCAGGCTGCCCACAACACCCCACACCACAGACTCAGGCTGCCCACAACTGCACCCACACACACAGACTCCGGGCTGCCCACAACACCCACACCACAGACTCGAACGCCCACAACACCTGCAGACTCCAGGCTGCCCGCAACACCCACCACAGACTCCGAGCTGCCCCAACACCCACACCACAGGCTCCAGGCTGCCCACACAACACCACACACCACGGGCTCAGGCTGCCCACAGCACCTACTCCCACAGACTCAGGCTGCCCCAGCCCCACCCACCACAGACTCAGGCTGCCCACAACACCCACACCACAGACTCAGGCCTGCCACAAGCACCCACACCACAGACTCAGGCTGCCCACAACACCTACTCCACAGACTCAGGGCTGCCCACAGCACCCTACTCCATAGACTCAGGCTGCCCACAACACCCACACCACAGACTCAGGCTGCCCACAACACCCACACCACAGACTCGGGCTGCCCACAGCACCCACACCACAGACTCAGGCTGCCCCACAGCACCCTACTCCACAGACTCAGGCTGCCCACAACACCTACTCCATGAACTCAGGCTGCCCACAACACCCATGCCACCATGGGCTTAGGCTGCCCACAACACCCCACACCATAGACTCAGGCTGCCCACAACACCCACACACCATAGACTCAGGCTGCCCGCATACCTACTCCACAGACTCAGGCGCACACAGCACCACGCCACAGACTCAGGCTGCCCCTGGCACCCACACACCACAGACTCAGGCTGCTGGCGCCTACTCACAGACTCAGGCTGCCCACAACACCTACTCCATAGACTCAGGCTGCCCACAACACCCATACCATAGACTCGGGCTGCCCGCAACACCCACACCATAGACTCAGGCTGCTGACACCCACACCACAGACTCAGGCTGCCCACAACACCCATAACAACGCTCGGGCTCCTCTAAGCCAAGGACGTCATCCGTGTGTTCCACAAGTGTTCATTAGCGGGTGTGTTGCGTTTATCACTACAATTATCCCTCATTGCCCGTCACTAAAAACGGCGAGTGATACATCCATGTGTGTTTGTGTACTGTATGTGTACCATTTTGCAAGCTAAGTGTATTAGCCATTTGAACACTACTATCTGTTATCAACTGCGCTCTTCTTATTTAATTTTAGATTAATAAACATAAGCGGGAGATAAGGAGCCAGGAAGAGGCCGTCTTAGTACGGTACGGTACATGTAGGTCAAGTATAAACTTCGTTGTTCTTAAGTTATGCTACCAACGTTGTTACCACTGCCTGCTCCCTCGGTATGAGTAGTAATATGGCCGTTGCATGTATGTTAGCTGTATGTATGATGGTCAGCGCACACAGCTCAGTGTGTTAATTTTCAGTTCTGTATTCATTTTTGGTGTATATAATACCATGGTTGGAAAGTCACTCATTTCTTAAAAAAAACGATCAAATCTATCACGATTTTCATTAAAAGGTAATTATTTGAGAAAATACTTTGTGGAATATTGGTAAAAATAATGTATTATTCTGAAGTGGATGGTATGAGAGAGACACCAGCAGAGTGGTAAAGATAGGTAGCGAGATGGTCATAACTCAGGAAGCAGCGGTGTTTGCTGCTGCTGCATTACGAGTTACGATAGGCACCTTGGAGAAGGACAATACCATAGCATATTGTATAAGATATAGCAGTTATGAGAATGAACGAAGGAAGAGTCTGTGTTTAAACTTAAGTTTAGCCATTCTACATCATGTGTGTTGAGTACGGTCGGAAAGTATAATATAGAATGTTCATTCTAAAATATGTGTCAGGGAGAAATATTCAGAAGAGGAAGGCACAAAAGGGTAAAAGTGGGTCTCATATTAACGCAGATGGGGGAAACTGAATACTGTAGTGGTGTAATGCCATTTTGCGAGAGAAGGTCGTCGACTCTTCCCTTCCCGCATTCTTTGTTGTTCTCGTTGAGAATACAGACTTTTTTAACGTTTTTATGAACATATGTCATATTATAATAGCTGTTTATAAGTTGTCTGTCTTTTATCCACAATGATATTTGTGTGTACACTGCCTGCAGCGTATACAGTACTGTATATTGGTTTGGTTGGACGGAGGTCATCTATTGAAGTGTAATGAGAGTGAGGATGTAATACATACAGTTTATTGGTAATTCGCATTTAGCCGTCTGGTATGTAAGGAAACTCAAGCCCTTTCGATACTGTGAGATTTGATTTGTAACATAAACAGAGGAAAAAGATTAAATCATCCTATTCGAAGTTTGATCTTACGTTCTGTGTCAAACAGTTCCGTAACTTGTATCTAATTAATATCATGGCATTTCTCTCACTCGCTCATACATGTCACGAATGAGTTAACATTCACTCTTAAGACATGATAATTGAGGTAAGTGTACCAACCCTTTGTGCTCATCTTGGTGGTGATACTTGACCGGGATTCATACACTCTGTAGAGTAAGAGTACTGCTCGTCTTTGTGTAACAATACAACTGAATTCTAAGATAATGTCTTCACTATAACGAACGAATATTGTCTTGGTTTTCTTGTTGTGTGTTATATCTGTCTATCTTTGTTTGGCTCTAGCGTGTAACTCTGTGTTACAGAGACGGCCATGGAAAGTGCTGAGAACTGCTCCAGACCGCCGCCCTCACCGCCCACCTCGCCGCCTATGTCCCCACACGCCCTGCCGCCACACGCACGTGTTTCTGCCTTCTCTGTCGTAACGCCCCACACAAAAACCTCCCCAGGCAAAGGTAAGTAGCCCACACCTGTTGGGTGGCGACACAGGTGTCCCGTGTCACCTTAGTTATATGATGGTGCTGCCTACTTATTTCATAGTGTACCGCACTTGTCTGGTGCCCGGGGTTGCCACCTTTGACCTTTAGTGTAGCAGGTGCGTGCTTTTCTTCTGTACTTGTTTGATGAGATTGCAGTTGTTCGGTGCTGTTACATATTGGTAGTCGGTGTTGTGTAATGTTGCAGATTTTTGAGGGGACTTCATTTTTTGGCGGTTTTGCAGATTTTAGGTTGTTCTTTAAGTTTTGGCGGTGTTATGGATGGTCAACGGTTCTTCAGTTAATTGGCGCATGGTGTTGCAAATGTTGGCTGGTTTTGTAACTGCTCGGTGGTGTTAGAGATGTACCGCCTCCTACACACAAGAAGGTTCCAAATAAACTTGATTCATGTCAGTTTGGTCACGTAAGTCGAGTTTTTCTTTACCTCACCATTTGAGCAAAGTGTCGTGGGAAATCGTTGGGTGTGTCACAGGATGAAACACGGGTCAGTAAATAACATGCTGACGGCGGATGTGCGATGGGGGTTTGGATGTATCATCCTTGTATTGTGATTTGTTGCAGTTGTTAAATGTTGCAGCAGTTGTTTGGTGGTTGATGTGGCGCGCTTTTAGTTTTGGTGGTTGTGGCGGTGTATTTTTTATTGTTAATTAAAGACTTTTTCTCCTTTGATGTTTATCAGAGTTAAGCTAAAGTACCGAGTTAACGGTCAAAAGACATAAAAGGTACCGAGTTAACGGTCTAAAGACATAAAAGGTACCGAGTTAACGGTATAAAGGCATAAAAGGTACCGAGTTAACGGTATAAAGACATGAAAGGTACCGAGTTAACGGTATAAAGACACAAAAGGTACCTAGTTAACGGAATAATGGTTGCCCCTCATGTAATGAGGATGGCTGGCCCAAGGGCCACCTAGGCGTGAATTTGTTTAATGTGTAGAAGCTGTCACCAACACAACAACCACACCCTGAGTTAACGAGCTGCATGACCCCGTGTCAAGGAATAGTCCGAGAAGACTGGACAACTCGCCAACTGCACTGGCTAACCATTACCCCGGAACACGATTCGCAAATCGATTAACATCCAGATTCCCAATTCCTGCTTGGTAGACGGAGGGTATAAAGACATAAAAGTACCGAGTTGACGGTATAAAGACATAAAGGTACCAAGTTAATGATATAAAGACATAAAAGGTACCAAGTTAACGGTATGGAGGCGTAATAATTGTACCGTAACAGGAAGAGGGGGACAGGTCCGATGGGAGTTAGAATGACACCCTAGTCACATAATCCCAGAAAAGTGGTGCAATAGATCATAGTGTCCCGGGAAGTGTCACTCGCAGCTCCTGAGGGACGACTGACGTGAGTGCCTCGACAGGTCACGATGGCCCTACTGGGACACTCGTGCCTGAGGTCCCTCCAGCACGGCTATTCGCTGCTACCACGAGCCCCTGCTTTTAGGAAGTTGCCTACCATATTGTTTTTACGGATTATAGGCAATGTCTTCCTTTTTACCTACAGGTTTGGTGTTACCTGTAGTGTGAGGTCCTGTGTCAAGTGTTACCTGTAGTGTGGTGGTCCTGTGTCAAGTGTTACCTGTAGTGTGAGGTGGTCCTGTGTCAAGTGTTACCTGTAGTGTGAGGTGGTCCTGTGTCAAGTGTTACCTGTAGTGAGGTGGTCCTGTGTCAAGTGTTACCTGTAGTGTGAGGTGGTCCTGTGTCAAGTGTTACCTGTAGTGTGAGGTGGTCCTGTGTCAAGTGTTACCTGTAGTGTGAGGTGGTCCTGTGTCAAGTGTTACCTGTAGTGTGAGGTGGTCCTGTGTCAAGTGTTACCTGTAGTGTGAGGTGGTCCTGTGTCAAGTGTTACCTGTAGTGTGAGGTGGTCCTGTGTCAAGTGTTACCTGTAGTGTGAGGTGGTCCTGTGTCAAGTGTTACCTGTAGTGTGAGGTGGTCCTGTGTCAAGTGTTACCTGTAGTGTGAGGTGGTCCTGTGTCAAGTGTTACCTGTAGTGTGAGGTGGTCCTGTGTCAAGTGTTACCTGTAGTGTGATGGCCCTGTGTCAAGTGTTACCTGTAGTGTGAGGTGGTCCTGTGTCAAGTGTTACCTGTAGTGTGAAGTGGTCCTGTGTCAAGTGTTACCTGTAGTGTGAGGTGGTCCTGTGTCAAGTGTTACCTGTAGTGTGAGGTGGTCCTGTGTCAAGTGTTACCTGTAGTGTGAGGTGGTCCTGTGTCAAGTGTTACCTGTAGTGTGAGGTGGTCCTGTGTCAAGTGTTACCTGAGTGTGAGGTGGTCCTGTGTCAAGTGTTACCTGTAGTGTGAGGTGGTCCTGTGTCAAGTGTTACCTGTAGTGTGAGGTGGTCCTGTGTCAGTGTTACCTGTAGTGTGAGGTGGTCCTGTGTCAAGTGTTACCTGTAGTGTGATGGCCCTGTGTCAAGTGTTACCTGTAGTGTGAGGTGGTCCTGTGTCAAGTGTTACCTGTAGTGTGAGGTGGTCCTGTGTCAAGTGTTACCTGTAGTGTGAGGTGTGTCAAGTGTTACCTGTATTGAGTGGTCCTGTGTCAAGTGTTACCTGTAGTGTGAGGTGGTCCTGTGTCAAGTGTTACCTGTAGTGTGAGGTGGTCCTGTGTCAAGTGTTACCTGTCGTTGGTGGTCCTGTGTCAAGTGTTGCCTGTCGTTGGTAGTGGTAGATGTAGTGTTACTCGACGAGGCGCCTGCTGTAGGTACGACATTTGCCCTTTATGTCGCAGGTGCACTTGCTTCAGGTGTACAGCATGCTGTCAGCATAGGTATAAGAACTGCATATTCACCCTAACCATCACAGGTACCCTACATGTATATATGGATGATATAGCACCGACTCCCGTGTTTAAGGGCGCCATAGTTGCTTGTGGTAAAATATATATTACCACAAGTGTGAAAGGACGACTGCTGTACCATATAAATGTCTCTTCGTGTGTGAGCACGCACCATACTTCACACAGAGGGCAAGCTGCCCCACAATCTTCTTGGGTGACGTGCTGTATATGATGAAGAAATAAGACAACTCATGTAGGAAGGTGCGAAATGTACATCAGGCGCGTCACGTACACTAGGTGCGACATGTACACCAGATGTGACACGTACAATACACCGGGTGTGACATGTACACCAGGTGCGACACGTACTATACACCAGATGTGACATGTACAATACACCAGGTGTGACACGTAAAATACACCAGGTGCGACACGTACACTACACCAGGTACGGCATGTACACTATGTGTGACACGTACAATACACCAGGTGTGAAGGGTATGTTTCTTCCCAGCGCCTAGTTGTGTGCCCTCGTTGTCACCTTATTGACACAACAAATGTCACTCTTTTTGTACATGTTTCCTTGCTCACCAGAGTGTTTACAAGCACTTATTTTATTGAGTAAGGAAGACTTTTATCCACTTGATTGTTCTCCAGTTTTCATTTTCCGCCTTAGAGTATTCTAACATGGCTGTGTATACTACACTGCATATTGTGGTCAAGTATAAAGTGGTCCTTGTGTATGGCAAGCCACCGTTCCGCGGGAACATATTGAGTGACATTCACTCTCCATTTAGGTTTCAGAAGACGTTCAATACTAAGTGCGTTGTCACCACTCACTACCAGGGAGGGCGCTGTAATCATCCACAATGTCCGTCGTTTTGTTTATTTGTCAGGTTGATCAGCAGCGACGCTTCAAGGGACGCGCGGCACGCCCATTGCCGGCCCTGACAATCAATATTTATGTTTACCTTTAATCTGATGGTTATTTCGTATTCGTGACAGTATTTTTCTGATTATATTTATACTGTTTCGCTCTTTTGAGATAGCGTGCTCTCACTTGCGATATTTAGCGTGCATTAAGTGTAGCGGTGTGTGAGGACCTAGAAGAGGTGTATTGCAGCGTAGAATATTAAGTAGCTTTGGAGTGAAAAGAGGATAGTTTTGTGGGAAGTTGCATCGGTAAAGAGGTGTTATATTGAGCTTGAGGCAACGTGATGTAGCGGTGTGTTACGTATGTAGAGCGTGGGGACATACAGTACAGGGTAGTTAAAGTGGTCTTGGACTAGTGCGTTACTGTTTCTCAACTATTAAGGAAATACATATAAACGTGTTTGTTAAGGACACGTGTATTAGTAAATATTTATGTAATTTCACCAAAAACAAAAACAGTTATTTGCCTTGACAATCTCTCTCTCTCTCAATGGCAGCAGTAAGAGCAGGCGTTCCCCAGCTCCACGAACTTAACATAAATAAGCAGTGATTTTAGCAAGGTTCTCGTGATAGTGCCAAGTCCCCAGGGATAATCCCCCCTCCCCCAGCTACCACCAACCCCCTAGCTCTCTTGGTCTACTGTGGTACGTATGTACATAAGCGGAGCAGCGGTAATCAGCACCTGTCAATGTTATGCTGGCGACGGCAGTGTGGTCGCTAGGGCGGGTTTATGCCGCTTTAACACTCACGCCACATTCATTTTGTAAGCACCTCACTCCACTTTTAGTGTATTGCACTCAGATCACACTCTTATGAATGCCTGCAGGTCAATTACCAGTATGCATTCACTATCATGCTCAGCTGACAACGTTAGGAGTACGTGAACACTGAATTGCACTATGCATGTCCGATTATCACCTGCCTCTCTTAATACATTTCCGTGATTTAATTCCTATTGGGAGGGAGATGAGTTATCAGAGCCAGATCATCAGGTCTCTACAAGTATATTTGCCATGACATTACCTGATCACAGCAAGGAAATTACATGTGATCACCACTACATGCTCAACGAGCACTTCATGTACACTTAATGACCAGGAAATATTTGTGTAACTACCAATTCACTGAACGAGTCATTAGTACGTTCTCAGCACACAACCTGCTTACTAATGAGCCAGTAAATGGTTAATGTCAGACTTTGTCACCACCCAGCTTCTGTCTATCACATACTGTACACGGCGGCCACTATCACCAACACCATCATCACTGTACTTGGCGGCCACTACCACTATCACCATCATCACTGAACACGGCGGTCACTACCACCAACACCATCACTGTACAGAACGGTCACTAACACCAACACCATCACTGTACAGAACGGCCACTACCACCAACACCATCATCACTGAACATGGCGGTCACTAACACCAACACCATCACTGTACAGAACGGCCACTAACACCAACACCATCACTGTACAGAACGGCCCACCACTATCACCATCATCACTGAACACGGCGGTCACTACCACCAACACCATCACTGTACAGAACGGTCACTAACACCAACATCATTGCCACCATCACATACTGTGCCGGTCACTACCACCACCACCACCATCATCACCATCAGTATATACGGTCACTACCACCAACACTATCACCACCATGACCACCATCACATACTGTACACGGTCACTACCACCAACACCATAACCACCATCACATACTGTACATGGTCACTACCACCATCACTATCACCACCATAACCACCATCACATACTGTACACGGTCACTACCACCAACACCATAACCACCATCACATACTGTACACGGTCACTACCACCATCACTATCACCACCATAACCACCATCACAAACTGTACACGGCCACTACCACCAACACCATAACCACCATCACATACTGTACATGGTCACTACCACCATCACTATCACCACCATAACCACCATCACATACTGTACACGGTCACTACCACCAACACCATAACCACCATCACATAATGTACACGATTACTACCACCAACACCATAACCACCATCACATACTGTACGGTCACTACCACCAACACCATAACCACCATCACATACGTACACGGTCACTACCACTATCACCACCATAACCACTATCACATACTGTACACGGTCACTACCACCATCACTATCACCATCATAACTACCATCACATACTGTACACGGTCACTACCACCATAACCACCATCACATACTGTACACGGTCACTACCACCAACACCATCACCACCATCACATATTGTACACGGTCACTACCACCATCACTATCACCACCATAACCACCATCACATTCTATACAGGGCCGCTACCACGATACTTACTACTATACTATCACGACCACCATCATCAACACTGCCACCATCAACACTGCCACCATTGTCATAAACACTACCATCGTTAACATAACCATCACCATCAACACTAACCACCATCATCATCAACATTACCACCACCACCATCAACACTGTCACCATCACCATTAACACTACCACCATCATCAGCAGCACATGGCACCATCATCATCAACACTACCACCAGCATCATCAACATTACCACCATCAACAATACCACCATCAACAATACCACCATCACCATCAACAATACCACCAACACCTTCAACACTACCACCATCATCACCAACACTGCCACAATCACCATCATCACTGCCACCATCACCATCAATACTACCACCATCACCATGAACACTACCACCATCATCATCCACACTGCCACTATCACCATCAATACTACCACCATCAACACTACCACCATCACCATCAACACTACCACCATCAACTACTACCACCAACACTACCACCATCAACGCCACTATCATCATCAACACTACCACCATCACCATCAACACTGCCACCATCAACATCAACAATGCCACTATCATCAACACCACCATTACCATCAACAATGTCACCATCACCATCACCACATACCATCAACACCACCATCACCATCAACACTACGACCATCACCATCAATACTACCATCACCATCAACACTACCACCATCAACACTACCACCATCAACACTAACACACCATCAACACTAACACCACCACCATCAACACTACCACCATCACCATCAACACTACCACCATCACCATCAACACCACCATCATCAACACTAACACCAGCATCAACACTCACCATCAACACTAAAACATCACCATCAACATTGCCACCACCATCATCAACTGCCACCATCACCATCAACGCACCACCATCACCATCAACACTACCACCATCACCATCAACACCACCACCATCACCATCAACACTGCCACCATCACCATCAGCATTAACCACCGCCATCAACCCACCGCCATCAGCACTAACACCACCACCATCATCACTAACACCACCACCATCAACACTACCACCACCATCATCACCAACACCAACACCATCAACATAACACCACCATCATCAACACTAACGCCACCACCATCGCATAACACCACCACCATCAATACTAACACCACCACCATCAACACTAAAACCATCACCATCAACTTACCCACCACCATCATCAACACTGCACCATCACCATCAACACGCCACCATCACCATCAACACACACCATCACCATCAACACTGCACCATCACCATCAACATTAACACCACCGCCATCAACACTAACACCACCGCCATCAACACCACACCACCACCATCATCACTAACACCACCATCAACACTAACACCACCACCATCAACACTAACACCACCATCAACACTAACACCACCACCAACACTAACACCACCACCATCCAAGCACTAACGCCACCACCATCAACACTAACACCACCACCATCAATACTCACCACCACCATCAACACTAACACCACCATCATCAACACTAACGCCACCCACCATCAACACTAACACCACCATCATCAACACTTACACCACCATCAACACTAACTCCCACCACCATCAGCACTAACACCACCACCATCAACACTAACACCACCACCATCAACACTAACACCACCATCATCAACACTAACACCACCAATATCACACACTAACACCACCACCATCAACACTACCACCACCACCATCAACACCACCACCACCACCATCAACACTACCACCACCACCCATCAACACTAACACCACCACCATCAACACTAACACCACCACCATCAACACCACCACCATCATCAGCTACACCACCAATATCAGCACTAACACCACCACCATCAACACTAACACCACCACCATCAACACTACCACCACCACCATCAACTAACACCACCACCATCAACGCTAACACCACCACCATCTTACCACCACCATCAGCACTAACACCACCATCATCAACACTAACACCACCACCATCAACACTAACACCACCACCATCAGACACTAACACCACCAATATCAGCACTAACACCACCACCATCAACACTAACACCACCACCATCAACATTAACACCACCACCATCAACACTAACACCACCATCATCAACACCACACCACCACCATCAACACTAACTCCACCACCATCATCACTAACACCACCACCATCAACACTAACACCACTCCATCCAGCACTAACACCACCACCATCAACACTTCACCACCACCATCATCACTAACACCACCATCAGCACGACCACCACCCATCAGCACTAACACCACCACCATCAACACCACCACCATCAGCACTAACACCACCACCATCACTACCACCACCACCATCAGCACCACCACCATCAACACTAACACCACCATCATCAACACTAACACCACCACCATAACACTAACCCACCACCATCCAACACCACTCAACGCCCCACCACCACCATCAACATAACTCCACCATCAACACTAACTCACCACCATCAGCACTAAACCACCACCATCAACACTAACACCACCACCATCAACACTACCACCATCAACACTACCACACCACCATCAACACTACCACCACCACCATCAGCACTAACACCACCACCATCAGCACTACCACCCACCATCAACACTACCACCACCACCATCAACATTGCCATCCACCATCAACACTACCACCACCATCAACACCACCACCACCACCATCAACACTACCACACCATCACCATTCCACCACCACCATCAACATTGCCCACCACCACCATCAACACACCCACCACCATCAACATTGCCACCATCAACACTAAGACCGACCATCAACATTACCCACCACCACCATACCACCATCAGCACTACCACCACCACCATCATCACCACTTCCACCATCACCCTAACACTACCATCATCAACACTACCATCATCCACTAACACCACCACCATCAACACTAACACCACCATCATCAGCACTAACACCACCACCATCACCACTAACACCACCATCATCAACACTAACACCACCACCATCACCACTAACACCACCACCATCACATAACACCATCATCAACAATACCACCACCATCAACACTAACACCACACCATCCCACCCACCATCACCCACACACCCCATCAACCCCCACCATCATCACAACACACCATCAACACTAACACCATCATCACTCAACAACACTACCATCATCACTACACCACCACCATCAACACTAACACCACCATCCACCACCACCATCATCAACACTAACAACACTACCATCATCACTAACACCACCCATCAACACACCACCACCACCATCATCACCAACACCCACCATCCACTAACAACACTCCATCATCACTAACACCACCACCATCACCCACTAACACCACCACCATCACCACTAACACCACCATCATCACACTAACACCACCACCATCAACACTAACACCACCACCATCAACACTAACACCTCACCATCCTACCACCACCACCATCAACACTACCACCACCACCATCATCACCAACACCACCACCATCAACACTAACACCACCATCATCAACACTAACAACACTACCATCATCACTAACACCACCACCATCAACACTAACACCACCACCATCAACACCACCATAGGCTGACCCTTGTCATGATGTGGGCGTGTCTTGGTTGGCATTAAACAGGGCCCACTTATTGTGAACAGAAGGAGTCAAGTTAGCAGGCGTGCAGAGTGAAAGTCAACAATAAGATTACTTTAATCAGTGCCTCCACATCAAATCGCGCTCTCTCAAATCCATTTTGGTCGTGTTTATATACTATGAATTTTGCATAAAACACAAGCAGAGAGGTGTGTCTGTTATTTAGGACGAAAACTCGCTCAGTTTACCCTGAAAAAACAGCTTTGTTCGAGTGTGTCGTGCGAGGACTGAGGTCGTGGATTGAGGAAAGAGAGGGTCGCATGACACTGTTTAAATAATCCGTAATCAGTAGTAATTGCATTTACCTCCCTGAATTTTTTATATGATAATACTGTGTTCATTGTGCTAAAATGGTCGTCACGGAAAGCTGACAAAACATTTTATCCGCCCTGAGTAGAGACGGGAGAGTATGAACGAGAGGTTTGAAGAAGAGGTGTGAGGAGAAAAAGACTAGAAAGAATAAATAGATAACACAAAGCATGAGATAAATCTTGAAATTGGATCCAGAAATATACCATAATAATAATAGTAATATATATATATATATATATATATATATATATATATATATATATATATATATATATATATATATATATATATATATATATATATATACGTCAAAGTAAAATCATACGGGAAAATGGAAACAACGGAGTACCTTAGCTTTCGTCTTTATTTAAAGGCATCCTCAGCACCTGGGAACTGGTGTTTCTTTCAACATATACCTGGATCACGCGCACCTACAGTGATTTGCTTTCATATATATATATATATATATATATATATATATATATATATATATATATATACATACATACATATATATATATATATATATATATATATATATATATATATATATATATATATATATACTGTATATATATATATATATATATATATATATATATATATATATATATATATTGATTTATTAGCATTTTTTTTTTACGGGCATTAGCCCACTCCCGGACAGGTAACTGACCCACATCATGGCCTGGGGGCGAAAAATTAATATAATAATAATAATAATAATAATAATAATAATAATAATAATAATAATAATAATAATAATAATAATAATAATAATAATAATAAAAATTAATAAAAATTAATAAAAATATATAAAAATTTTAATTAAAAATTTTAAATAAAATAAAAACAATAATAATAAAAATAAATATTTATTAAAAAAAATTCAAATTCAATAAAATAAATAGATAATAATAATAACCATAAATAAACAAAAATTAAAAAAATAAAGAGTGAGAAACGTTACATGTACAGTCGCGGACAAAAGTTCTCTTCCCGTGATGAAACCGAGTATGGGAATCAGTCTCCAAACTTACCCTGGCTGCGGTTGTGGTGGTTCATCTTCATATTGGGAGGGAAAGAACTTTTGACCCCGACTGTACGTATGTTGTGTTGTCAAAGTAAGACAAACAATTGAACCCTGCAATTGTGTGTAAATGAGGCAGAATGTCAGATCAGCAACCTGGGACTTGGTCACAATTTTCGTGATGCCATATGGCAGCAGGGTCTACCATTAGACAACACAATATGATTCCAATACTTTCCCAGGCGGTAGTACCTCCCTATTTGGTAGCTGCCTACTACCTAATATTGACTATTTACCTTCAGCATTAAGCCGTTTGAGCTTCCGGAAGTTTACAAAAAAGTTGTAAGATTCCTGCGAGATGTAGAATGGTGGAGCAAAGGTTGGAGGTTAGCCATCTCGTACATCACCAGCTGACGAGGAGACGACATACGGCATCTATTAGTACAGTACATCACATTTATTGTTGACAAAGTCGGCAAACAAGTGGCACAGTGTGTGTGTGTGTGTTATGCCATGGGTAGAGACTGAGGTGAGTACTGTAGGTTATTGGGGGGAAGAACAATCTTAGGCTATGGAGAGGAACAAGTTAGGTAGATCATGAGGGAGAACAAGTTAGGTAAATCAAGGGGAGAACAAGTTAGGTAGATCATGGGGAGAACAAGTTAGGTAGATCACGGGGGAGAACAAGTTAGGAAGATCATGAGGAGAACAAGTTAGGTAGATCACGGGGGAGAACAAGTTAGGAAGATCATGGGGGAGAACAAGTTACATAGATCATGAGGAGAACAAGTTAGGTAGATCATGAGGAGAACAAGTTAGGTAGATCATGAGGGAGAACAAGTTAGGTAGATCACGGGGAGAACAAGTTAGGTAGATCACGAGAACAAGTTAGGTAGATCAAGGGGAGAACAAGTTAGGTTGATCATGGGGGAGAACAAGTTAGGTAGATCATGAGGAGAACAAGTTAGGTAGATCACGGGGAGAGCAAGTTAGGTAGATCATGGGGGAGAACAAGTTAGGTAGATCATGGGGGAGAACAAGTTAGGATCACGGGAGAACAAGTAGGTAGATCATGAGGGAGAACAAGTTAGGTAGATCACGAGAACAAGTTAGGTAGACGAGGGAGAACAAGTTAGGTAGATCATGGGGGAGAACAAGTTAGGTAGATCATGGGGGAGAACAAGTTAGGTAGATCACGGGGAGAACAAGTTAGGTAGATCATGAGGAGAACAAGTTAGGTAGATCATGAGGGAGAACAAGTTAGGTAGATCATGAGGAAGAACAAGTTAGGTTGATCACGGGGAGAACATGTTAGGTAGATCATGAGGAGAACAAGTTAGGTTGATCACGGGGAGAACAAGTTAGTAGATCATGAGGAAGAACAACAAAGGTAGGTTAAAGGGAAAGATAATTTGGGTAAAAATTCCATGGGTATATTTTGGAGAGGAACATCTTAGCTAGGATATGGGGAGGAAAGAGGTGGGTAAACGATGAGAAGGGAAGAGAGGGTGAAAGGAGTGCTGTGAGACGTGAGAGAGAAGTTGTGGGTGTTGTGAGGGGAGAAGCAGGAGGGGTGTGGGGTACGGGGGGATAGTGATCAGGGTGTGCTGGAGTCGAGCGCATCAAACATTCATGGCATCCCCCCAGCCCCTCCTCACGGTCTTGTCGCTCGTTGGATAACGTGTCGATATATCGCTCGACTGAAAAAACACTGGCTTTTTTACCTGACGTCTCTACCTGCGAGCTTTTGAGAGTGGTCGCTTGAAATATTTATCAGCTGGGCTTCTGGGATAACACATTAGAAGCAGTTAATAAAGGTTGGTCTGCCATTATGGCCGATCTATTTTCATTTGGGATATTTATCGGTGACGCCAAATCGTGTAACACCCACCAAAGCCCTAACAGCTCCTTGATTTGGTATGCAGAGAACGAATGGGTCAACAAATTAACAAAAAGCATAATTGCAGAGAAACACGGAAAGCTTGGAATCATTTGCCCCTGAGAATAGTCTGTACCGCCTGGTAAAAAGGCTTTTTGTCGAGCATTCGTGGAATTCTTTATTTATTGCCGAGCATAATTCTTATCGTGTATTGGTTCTCCCGAGGCAACCTCCAGAGAGGTGTCGTGTGTGTGGTATCAGTGCACTCTGGCGCCAGGTAGAGGCCAAGGCACCGACGCACATATGGTAGAGAGAGGAATATTGTTAATCTCCCCATCACACCACACAGCGATCAGATGGAGAATGTGAGTCATTAATGATTATAGTAAATATAACTCTTATGTTGGTGAATGTCTGAAGGTAGGAAGACAAGGAGGTAGATGCACATGTATCAACACTGTTGTGATGCCAAGCTTTTGAAGTTTTCGTATTCGTTATTAATGAATAGTTGTGAAACTGGCCCTCTAAAAATATTAGTCTGGCTCTCATGCTTGTTTGCTTGATCACTCATTCGCTGACAAAACTCTTTATGGAGCAGCAGTAGCAGGAGGCGGCGGTACGACACCGTGGATGAACTGCTACTCGGTTTATAATTATTGCTACAATAATATATCCGGTTCACTTACGAGTTTAAATCATCGTCATGAAAAGTAGTAATTTTCTTAATGTTGTTGAGGTTCGTTCTAATACATAATCATTATAGTTATAGGTGGAAAGCATTCATCAATCAACACACTGTTTTGAAGGTGTAATTCCTAAGCTATGTGTGTGTGAAGTGATATATGATGGTGACACAAGAGTTGGATCATAAGCCCAGCCAGCGCTCACCAACCTTTGGTTAACTTTTGGTTACCCATATTATTCCCGGTTCACCCAGCTGTAAATAGGTACCTAACTTTGCAACTTGGGGAAGTGAATGCGGTCGAGTGCAGCACCGGCCATGTTGCCACCCTGTATACCGAAGACTTGGTATACAGTGTGCTGTATCCACACTGTCCTTAACGGACAGTCATGCCTATGGGACCCACTTTTACTTTCACCCATATTATCATCACATCAGGGTTTAACTCTGTTAATCCTTTATGACTGAAAACAATCTAACCTACACGACTCATTATGTCGTACCAAACAATGTTACCGATCATTGTTATAACACAAGTGAATCTGTCCATCCAGTGGACTCAGTCCCATGACCTGTCTTAAGACAAAAAAATCTGTCTAACATATGGTCAGGCGAGGGTGTGGCTCTAACCCGGCCTATTGTGCTTGCGTGAGCTTCTTTGTTGACAAATATCCCCAAAATATACTCATATAAGAAGAGTACACACAGTGCTCACGTTGTGTACATACTAATCACACTCATCACATTCCTGACCTGAGTGACCTGAGGAGATGTGTGTATGCGTGTATGTGGTGTGTGCGCATATATATATATATATATATATATATATATATATATATATATATATATATATATATATATATATATATATATATATATATATATATATATATATATATGCGCACACACACATCTCCTCAGGTCAGGAATGTGATGAATGTGATTAGTATGTACACAACGTGGGCACTGTTTTAAGACTAAATTTATTTATACACATTCAGGGGATATTAAAGTTTAACAAAAATTGGGATTTCGTGTAGGTGGTCGGAGTCAGCGCAGTTTTTATTACTTAACTTGGTTATCGAGTTAAAGTTCTGGAAAAGTAAGCTTTTAACTCTAGGGGGTCTCTTGTTGAAAAAGTTCATCTCTCTTTTTACCCAAGTATTAGTGAATATCTGATGTTATCGGGAAACATGGTGGAAGAGGTCAAAATGTCCATACTTGGCATATACTGTAGTGTTAATGGCTTGTCAACAGTCATTGTTTACTACAGCGAGGGGAAGGTAGATGCATAAGTATGGTCCCATACCAGCTTTTTGCCTTTTTTTTTTCTAAGTAAAATTGATTATCCTCTCGGGACACTTTCAGAATTCGTCGAGCCTGAAGAAATAACCCTCTTTCTCTCTGCTGGACATAGTGAGACTCATTGTCTTGTGCTGTGAGTGAGTGTCATCTGCAGGTACAGTCACGGACTCCATACTAGTCTGCTGTCATCATTCTGCAGTACACTTGTTTTCATTGAGGACTGGGACGTATTAAGACCTTAAGAGTGGAGAATGTGAGGGAAGTCTTGGGAGCTACTGTTAACTTATAACTTGAAGCCGGACAATCTCTTCTCCTGATAGTGTTTCCTCAACCTTTTCTGCACCGATATTTTCCGTATAAAAAAGGCAAATTGTTTTATTAATTAAATATTAGTTAGGAAAATCATCGTAAGAATACAACTCAACTTGAATGCCTTAAGAAAACAAGTAATGGTAATTAATTTGTATATGATTAAATTTATTCTATTTCATTTAAGGCGTCGTGAACCATCATAAGATAGCTCAATTATACTTAAGGTTTGTGAGGTTAGGTTAGGTAAGGCTACGTTAAGTTTTCTATGAATATATTCACTTATAAGATGATCTGGATGATCCTTTATGGCCACCAAATGTTTCCCCGATAAGGAAATATAATGAAGTTATCGCTATTAGGCAATTATCCGTATTAATGTAAACATCGTTTTACAGATGTTGAATATCAAGGTCAACATCCTCAACATCAGTACATTAAATTGCCAAAAACAGTTTCTCGTGCTGCCTAAATACATAAATGTTTCATCTTAGCAGTTATTGTATTATTCCTTATACATCACACAGCTATTTATAACATATACATAGTTGATGTGTTGGTGGCCCTCCAAGCTAATTTTTGTAGATGTGCATGACGGTGGGTAGTAATACTTGAGCACTGATACCGCAGTAACTCACGCCAGCGACACTTTTCCTTGTAACCCCCAAATAATCTTATGTGTTCTGGCTCCATTTTCATTTGTTTATATATTTGGCTACTCTGGTATGTTCCCCACCACTGATGGCAGTGTGTGTGTGTGTGTGTGTGTGTGTGTGTGTGTGTGTGTGTGTGTCAGAACACTCGTGTTTGTGTTTGCTTTTATGGTGAATGTAGTTGTAAAACATTGTTGTTATAATGATGGGAGTGTTGAGGTGTTAGTGACTAACCACGACTACTTCTTTTCTTAATACTGTATTACGTTCAGCCACGACAAGGAAACGGCAGGAGTTTTCTTCTAGGAAAAGGGAGTTGATGAATACTGAAAAATTCATACCACCGATTTTATTGCTACTAAAATCGGGGCGAAGTTATAGAGGCTGAGTGGGTTTTTTATGTACAGTACAGTACATGGCCTGAACACTTATTCACACCATTTATTCCCGTCTCACTTTCTAAATACGATTTAAGGAATTCTAGGCTTAGTTTGTGTGTACAGATTCATTAATAACATTTTTACCAGTCTTGGAATACTGACTGTTAACCTCACAGTAGCTACTACGGTTAAGTATTGTAAGAGCTGATCACTATTACCCAGTCTGCATTTATCCAAGTAATTTGACTACAAGGGATCTTTACTTTCAAAGATATTAAATAAACTTTTTCCATGAATTTGGTACGGATCTTTGTCAATAGATAAAAATATTTATATATTAACACGAATATATGTGTGTGTACAGTATACGTAGTGCTTAAACACACACACATTTATTCAACGTTCAGACGGTTCCCTAATTTATTCACGCCTACGGTCTCATGAGCGTGTAAAGGTGAACACTGGCTAAAACACAATACCAAAATTATTCCATAAACTACAGAACAGGTGTGATGCCACTGACAGATGTGTACAGCCGGTACACCGCTAGCTTATTGTTGATGACATCCTGGCCGAGGTACAGTTTCCTGTCCCTCACTTACCTTAGTTCATTCACAATATCATTTAAAATGTGACAGATAAGCTGAGAGAAGACAGCCTCTTGGCAGTTGTACTGTACGTCTTTTACGATTCTCAACATCGTTATCATGAGGTTCAGAACAGACTGCATTGAGTGAATTCTCCAGATCGTCTGACTTTACTTCCAAGGCGTGAAAGATGCTTATCAGTTTATAAGTTGGGGAATGAAACACCGTCATAGTTTTGTTAGTGATAATAATAGTGTTAATCATTACCGCAGCATCATAGCTACGAAAGTGGAGAAATCCTCATTATTGGCGATACTGACGTCAATGGTGGCACAAGTGTGGGCGTCTCTTTTCCTTGCCCAATTATTACCAACACACGTGCCCCCCTCGCCCATAAGGTAGTTTTACCCGCGTCATCGGTGCGATTAAACAGGTAAGTATATAAACGAGTTAAGGTGTTGTACAATGAAAGACAAAACTCGTGTCGTGAAATTTGGTGAAAACATATGCCGAAGAGCTAAAACTTTTGGTGCACTCTGCCTTGTGGTAGGGCTCTCATAATGTTTCGCGAGTTATATTTAATCTTCGGACAAAACGGCGACACGACTTTTGTCTTTGATTGTACGTGGAGCCATTATCGTGGCTAACCTTCCAGTATTACTTTCAGGTGTTGTCCTTCTCTTGTTCACAGATTGACTTCTTTATACAATGTCAGTGACTTATTGAACAAAACTACATCAGTGAAAAGTCGTTAACAGTGAAAGTGGGTTTCATAGGTATGACGGCCTGATAAGTGTAAAGCAGGACACTTTATAGTTTGTACTAAGTTTTCGGTACACAAAGAGTGACCGCAAAGAGCCTTAACTTTACCCACTACAAAGTTAAATACAGCTGGGTGGAGTGAGAGTTCCCTAGGCACAAACCAATGACCCTCAGGACAGGAAGCGAGTGCTGTATCCACTCGTCCGCCGCACCCTATTGAATTGAAACAGAATTGAAACAATTTATTTAGCCATAAAAACACAGATACAGAGTGGATAATAATAACAATATTAACATGGCTGAGCCAGTTGAGAACCTGAGCTCTCCTGTAGGCACCTGATATATACTATACATTAATCTCAAGGAAGTATTATGTAACGTATAGTTAAATCTGGAATAGTACAATAGCATGGTGGTAATAAGAACATCGCATAATGTTACCACGGTTATCACTTCAATATTTATTTATTTTATTTATTTATTATTTATTTTTATTTATTTATTATAAGTATATACATAAATTACAGTGGAATTGAAAAACATAACTATAATGGGGAAGCAGTACAACCTGGGTTATACAGGATTAAGGTTAATCAAGAGGACAGAGCTGTCAGGATTATGTCTAGTTGGCAATTATGTTTATTGCAATGGTAATTTCTTATCTATTTACATGATAATATCCGATAAAACGGTTTTGATGGTATAATGAAAGCAGGTACTGTAAATATAGTAGGTGTTACAAGATATATTAATACTTAGACAATAAATATTTTTTGAGAGATGATTTAAAGGAGGGGAGCATAGTCTTTGCTGGGATGGGTGGGGGTAAGTTGTTCCTTCACACCGTGATATTTTATGGAGGTTTGGGACTGAGAGGAGCGCATGGGGGGTGGTTTTAGTAGCTCTGGGTGCCTTAAGTTGTATCTCTGATTATTCCGGAACTGGAAATAATTATTGTCAAGCAAGTGATTGATAGATTTGTAAACAAAGAGGGCACAGCAGAAGGTGTTAATATCTTCGAATTTTAACATTTTCGATTTCGCAAATTTTTCGTTTTTGTGATCTTTTTTTTTTCAAGTCCATACAACTCTCTTTTGTGCAGTAACCAGGGATTGTGTTTTTAAAGAGCCAGACGTTTGTTATTTTTCAGAGCTTAAAAAAAATATATATATATATATATATATATATATATATATATATATATATATATATATATATATATATATATATATATATATATATATATATATATATATATATATATATACATCCGTTATAATATCCTGTTGCGTGTTAAATAGTACGAAACACATTAGCGCCTGAAATGTATATGAACAAATATAATTAATGAAAATTAGAACGTAATTTTCTAAGAATCATCCCTTTTTAACACCATCTTACAGCACACTGCAGTTAACTAAAAATAACGCCAACTCTATACACAAATCATTAACATCACAATATAATATCACATCGGACCTTATGTCACCATCGCCGACACTAATGTTAATGTTTAACATTAACACACACTCGCCCACAATACTGCTGAGAACATTCCCGAGCATGATACAATACTGTCCTGCAACACTACCATGTACTGTCCTGCAACACTACTGTATACTGCCCTGCAACACTACTGTATACTGCCCTGCAACACTACTGTATACTGCCCTGCAACACTACTGTATACTGTCCTGCAACACTACTGTATACTGCCCTGCAACACTACTGTATACTGCCCTGCAACACTACTATATACTGTCCTGCAACACTACTGCATACTGCCCTGCAACACTACTGTATCCTGCCCTGCAACACTACTGTATACTGCCCTGCAACACTACTATATACTGTCCTGCAACACTACTGTATACTGTCCTGCAACATTACTGTATACTGTCGTGCAACACTACTGTATACTGTCCTGCAACATTACTGTATACTGTCCTGCAACACTACTGTATACTGTCCTGCAACACTACTGTATACTGTCCTGTAACACTACTGTATACTGTCCTGCAACACTATTATATACTGTCCTGCAACACTACTGTATACTGTCCTGCAACACTATTATATACTGTCCTGCAACACTACTGTATACTGTTGTGCAACACTATTGTATACTGCCCTGCAACACTACTGTCCTGTAATGCTACTTTACAATAATCTGTAACGTACAGTAGCACAGTTTTTACCACACGTATCTCTGCCAGTATTTGTGTTGCCAGGTAGTAGTTGTTTTGCCTTGGTCTTTAATCATTATTAATTGGCCTCAGCATTACGAATGCTACATTACTGACGTATTATCGTCCTTTATAGCACGTTTAGTGTTGTTACAGTGAAGGCCCAGGGCATCTCATTTCACCCAACTGTGAATAGGTGCCCAACTTACAGTTGGTCGAGGGCAGTGGTGATCACACTCTCCTTGTGTACCGAAGAAACGACTTATTTTATAGTATCCGCACTGCTCCTAACGGACCGTTAAGCCTACCTGGACCCACTTTCACTATCAAGGATGCATATTTGTCAGCCACAGTGCGTGGTGAATATACGTGTATACAGTAAGTATTTACTATAAGGGCTGTGTTTGATAACAAAGAAAATATCACATACTTGAAGTGGTAACATGAATATTGTTGACTTAATAACATTTAGTAGGAGAGAGTGAGCAGTAGCAGCAGGAACAAGACTGCGGTCAAATAGAAGCAGATGGTAAGGTAGGCCGTGGAGAGTGTGCGGTCAATAAGGGCATGAAGGGTGTTCTGCCGGATGCGATATGTAGCATGTGGCAAGCAGCGGGCGGCGGGCAGGGGGGAGGATGGTGGTGGTGGTGGTGTGCGGGCACGGGTGCTGGCTGGGGGAGAAGGGAGGAGGTGGCCGTCAGGTGGGGTGCGGGCCAGCCTGCCTGGTCACCACCTGGCCCCGCCTGACCCTACTAATTACTGTCCTGCCCTACTACCACCACTCCCGCTACTACCTTCTATTGCTCTATATATTCTTGTGCTGTCCTACCACCACCACTACCAGTCCTACCACCACCACCACTCCCACCACTCCTGCCACACCACCCCCACCCTACCAGTCCTGCCACCCACTCCCACCACTCAGTCCCACCACCACTCCCACCCTGCCACCTGCCACCACCACCCCACCACTCCTGCCACCACCACTCCCACCACCTACCAGTCCTACCACCACCACTCCCACCACCACCACTCCTGCCACCCCACCACTACCACTCCTGCCACCACCACCCCTACCCACTCTGCCACCACCACTACCACTCCTGCCACCACCACTACCACTCCTGCCACCACCACCCCTACCACCACTCCTGCCACCACCACTCCCACCACTACCACCCTGCCACCACCCTCCCACCGTACCAGTCCTGCCACCACCATTCCTGCCATCACTAGACCTGTCACCATCACTCCTGCCACCACCACTCTTGCCACCACCAGTCCTGCCATCACTAAACCTGCCACCACCAGTCCTGCCATCACTAAACCTGCCACCACCACTCCTGCCACCACCAGCTTGCCATCCCACTAGACCTGCCACCACCACTCCTTCCCACCCCACTCTTGCCACCACCAGTCCTGCCATCACTAAACCTGCTACCACCAGTCCTGCCATCACCAGACCTGCCACCACCACTCCTGCCACCACCAAACCTGCCATCACTAGACCTGCCACCACCACTCTGCCACCACTCTTGCCACCACTAGTCCTGCCATCCTAGACCTGCCACCATCACTCCTGCTACCACCAATCCTACCACCACTCCTGCAATCACTAGACCTGCCACCTGCCACCACTCCTACCACCACCACTCCTGCCACCACCAGTCCTGCAATCACTAGACCTGCCGCCACCAATCCTACCACCACTCCTGCTATCACTAGACCTGCCACCACCACTCCTGCCACCACCAGTCCTGCCATCACTAGACCTGCCACCACCACTCCTGCCACCACCAGTGCTGCCATCACTAGACCTGCCACCACCTACAGTCACTTGGTCACACAGCAATTACTGATGCTTCTGTTACACCACCAGTCATCACGTTACTCACCACCTCCCAGGTCCACAACCACCCCTACTCGTCACCATCAGCACTACTTTTACCGTCACCATTATCACATCACCATATTCACTCTTACTGTCAACACCACCGCTCGTACTATCACCATCACCAATTTTACTATGAATACTATCACTCATACCATCACCATCAACACTCATACCACCACCACCAACACTCATACCATCACCACCAACACTCATACTCATACCATCACCACCAACACTCATACCATCACCACCAACACTCATACCATCACCACCAACACTCATACCATCACCACCAACACTCATACCATCACCACCAACACTCATACCATCACCACCAACACTCATACCATCACCACCAACACTATATTACGACTCACCCACCACCACCACACTTACCCCTCCCTCCACTAACCGGCACCAGCACTACCACCATCCCCCCTCCCTACTGCCACCATCAACACACCACCACCACCATCATCCCCCTCCTTACTAGCATCTACCATAACCACCACCATCATCTCGCTCCGTACTACCACCATCAACACCACCACTATCCTCCTCCCTACTACCGCCATCATCACTTCCACCATCAACACGCTATAAATAACATTAAAACTTGTACATAAAATTTGGCTAAATTTTGAAGTGTGAAGGTTCAATGTTTGTAGTGTGAAGGTTAAATGTTTGTAGTGTGGAGGTTGAATGTTTGTAGTGTGAAGGTTAAATGTTTGTAGTGTGGAGGTTGAATGTTTGTAGTGTGAAGGTTAAATGTTTGTAGTGTGGAGGTTAAATGTTTGCAGTGTGAAGGTTGAATGTTTGTAGTGTGGAGGTTGAATGTTTGTAGTGTGGAGGTTAAATGTTTGTAGTGTGAAGGTTGTATGTTTGTAGTGTGAAGGTTAAATGTTTGTAGTGTGAATGTTAAATGTTTGTAGTGTGGAGGTTGAATGTTTGTAGTGTGGAGGTTAAATGTTTGTAGTGTGGAGGTTGAATGTTTGTAGTGTGGAGGTTGTATGTTTGTAGTGTGAAGGTTAAATGTTTGTAGTGTGAATGTTAAATGTTTGTAGTGTGGAGGTTGAATGTTTGTAGTGTGGAGGTTAAATGTTTGTAGTGTGAAGGTTGAATGTTTGTAGTGTGGAGGTTGAATGTTTGTAGTGTGGAGGTTAAATGTTTGTAGTGTGGAGGTTGTATGTTTGTAGTGTGAAGGTTAAATGTTTGTAGTGTGAAGGTTGAATGTTTGTAGTGTGGAGGTTGAATGTTTGTAGTGTGGAGGTTGAATGTTTGTAGTGTGGAGGTTGAATGTTTGTAGTGTGAAGGTTAAATGTTTGTAGTGTGGAGGTTAAATGTTTGTAGTGTGGAGGTTGAATGTTTGTAGTGTGGAAGTTGAATGTTTGTAGTGTGAAGGTTAAATGTTTGTAGTGTGGAGGTTGAATGTTTGTAGTGTGAAGGTTAAATGTTTGTAGTGTGGAGGTTAAATGTTTGTAGTGTGGAGGTTAAATGTTTGTAGTGTGTAGGTTGAATGTTTGTAGTATGGAGGTTAAATGTTTGTAGTGTGGAGGTTAAATGTTTGTAGTGTGGAGGTTAAATGTTTGTAGTGTGGAGGTTGAATGTTTGTAGTGTGGAGGTTAAATGTTTGTAGTGTGGAGGTAGAATGTTTGTAGTGTGGAGGTTAAATGTTTGTAGTGTGGAGGTTGAATGTTTGTAGTGTGGAGGTTAAATGTTTGTAGTGTGGAGGTTCAATGTTTGTAGTGTGGAGGTTCAATGTTTGTAGTGTGGAGGTTCAATGTTTGTAGTGTGGAGGTTCAATGTTTGTAGTGTGGAGGTTAAATGATTGTAGTGTGGAGGTTAAATGTTTGTAGTGTGAAGGTTAAATGTTTGTAGTGTGTAGGTTGAATGTTTGTAGTGTGGAGGTTAAATGTTTGTAGTGTGGAGGTTAAATGTGTGTAGTGTGGAGGTTAAATGATTGTAGTGTGGAGGTTAAATGTTTGTAGTGTGGAGGTTAAATGTTTGTAGTGTGGAGGTTGAATGTTTGTAGTGTGGAGGTTAAATGTTTGTAGTGTGGAGGTTGAATGTTCGTAGTGTGGAGGTTAAATGTTTGTAGTGTGGAGGTTGAATGTTTGTAGTGTGGAGGTTGAATGTTTGTAGTGTGGAGGTTGAATGATTGTAGTGTGGAGGTTGAATGATGTTTGTAGTGTGGAGGTTAAATGTTTGTAGTGTGGAGGTTAAATGTTTGTAGTGTGGAGGTTGAATGTTTGTAGTGTGGAGGTTAAATGTTTGTAGTGTGGAGGTTAAATGTTTGTAGTGTGGAGGTTAAATGATTGTAGTGTGGAGGTTGAATGTTTGTAGTGTGGAGGTTAAATGTTTGTAGTGTGGAGGTTGAATGTTTGTAGTGTGAAGGTTGAATGTTTGTAGTGTGGAGGTTCAATGTTTGTAGTGTGGAGGTTCAATGTTTGTAGTGTGGAGGTTAAATGATTGTAGTGTGGAGGTTGAATGTTTGTAGTGTGGAGGTTAAATGTTTGTAATGTGGAGGTTGAATGTTTGTAGTGTGGAGGTTAAATGTTTGTACTATATAAGTACAAACTATACGGTAATTAACTACGCTATCGTACTGTCAATATTATCCGGTCCAAGTAATACGCAACATACACCGTCGAGTTAGTGTGACACAATGACTTGCTGTATACATACGCATGCATGTGTCAGTCTGGGTGTGTGACGTACAGTATGTCTTAATATAACGCTGTTGAGGGAGTACGGCCGTGGCTGTCTTAAACTTGTCTATAATATACAATACAGTTTTCAGTGCAACAAACACGGAAGAGCATGCCGTCAGTCCTTTATGTCGAGTACTGTAGATAGTATACCAACATGCTAGATAACAATCACACATACAGTATACGTACGGTACTCACTTGTGTTATGATGTCAGGCCAACATGTCCAGAATTTCATCTACCTGTGGGATAAGAAGCGGTAATGAGTCAGCAGTTTTATTGTTAATAGCCAAACAATCAACAAGAAAAGTTTATGGGTTTGTGGTCATTGTGTTAAATGCGGACTTATGGACAACTTTGCACGATATATCATCAGGCATTTAACTATAAACAGTTTTTCTAGACATACAAAGGCATCTCCCAACAAATAATATGGACATACATGGCTCTGAGCCTCAAGTGTGTAAACAGGTTTGAAGTAACTGTATTAGATTTAAAAGAACCCTGGCGGATGTTTCGGTAGCGATGCCTGACGCATGAAAGTGTGTCAGGGCGCCTAGCCTATCTGTGGTTAGGTAGGGATAGTGGGAAGACGAGTAGGGTATAGTAGGCAGAGAAGGAGGGATGGGACTGGATAGAGGAGGGAAGAGGGGGGGGAGAGAGAGGGCAGAACTGGACAGAGGAGGGTGGGAGGGCAGAGTTGGAGGGCAGGAGGGCAGGGACTGGACAGAGGAGGGGATTGTGGGAAGGGGGAGGGGATACTGGGAGGGAGGGACGGAGGGAGGGAGGGAGGGAGGGCAGAAGTAGAAAACGCGCGCGTGTCATATGTCGCACCCTGGGACCGTCTTCCAACTGACGTCCTTGCAGCACCCCGTCTCACTGCTGGTGTGGGCCGTGCTGCTGCTGTTGCTGCTGCCTCCGCTGTTCTCCTGACGCTGTGGTGGTGCCCGCATGCTGCTGCCCTTGCCCAGAACACTCCCGCTGTCCAGATGCCGCTCTTCCCTCACACAACACCTGTACCCAAGGAAACTAGCCAATGATAACAGGACCACGAGAATGAGACGAGTTGTCGGGACAGGACCTTTTACTCATGATGCGCCACCATTTCCCCCTTTTACATTTCTTTCTATTTACTGACCATTGTTCCTCGTCTTACAGTATTTATAAAAGCTAGGGATTGGTAAAGTATTGATAGGAGAGGATGAGAAGGAGGCAGCACGTGGTGAAGCTGGTGACAGCTGGGTGGCAGCCATGCGGGCATCTCCTGGGCGTGCACGCAGACAGCTGGGTGGCGGCTGCTAAGGATGCGGGTGGGCGGCTGCGAAACGTAGATGAGGTCAGAACTGCAGCTGGTTAGTGGCGTAGGTGGCACTGCCGCTTGCAAGATGGCACACACTGTGCAACAAGGCATCGTCGCTTGCAATATGACACAAAGTTAAAGACAACTTCAGAGGTTAACATAATTTCAGTCACCCATGAATGCTTTTAACCGCTAATTTCAGGATTACTTGGGATGAGCCGCATTATAGGTAGTACTTCACCGGTGAATCATAAGGTATCCATACATACACATTATTATATATCACCAATCTTAATTAAAATTCGAAGATCTTGTTGTACACGCACGCCTAGGAGATGTAAACAGAAACCAGGTATCAGATGAACAATATTGATATAGAGAAATACTAATGTGACAAGATTTAGAAGTAATGATAAGTAGGAATCTTAAACCAAGACAACAATGCGTATTTGTTCAAAACAAGGCTAACAGAGTACTTGGGTTCATACAACGGAATGTTAGTTACAATACAAGCGAGGTCATCCTAAAACTATATATTACGCTTGTGAGACCTCACTTGGATTATGTATTTCAGTTCTGGTCTCCGTACTACAGAATGGATATCGAATCCCTAGAAAGCATACAGAGGAGGGTGACAAGACTAATCCCGGGCATAGGAACCTTTAGTATAGACACATTAAAGCATCTTAATTTGCACTCCCCCGAGAGACGTAGAGCGAGGGGCGATATGATAGAGGTGTATAAATGGAAGTCAGGGCTAAACAAAGGTGATATAAAAAAGACACTTAAATTATCCAACCAGGAAGGAACTTGTAGCAATGGTTTTAAATTAGACAAATTTAGATCTAGGCGCGAGAAAGGTAAACATTGGCTTGGAAATAAAGTAGTGGATGAGTGGAACAAGTTACCAAACATCATCATTAACTATAACACGCTGAGTAGCTTTAAATATAAAATATAGATTGGATGGATATATATGAGCAATAGGTGTTGGGTGTAAACGGGACTGCCCAGTATGGCCCAATAGGCCCGCTGCAGTTCAATCCATTCTTATATTCTTATGGGTAATAACTGGAGGGAGTACTAATAATGTAGCGGTGGTAGTAGTAAACAACTATTGTAGGGGGTGGCAACAGTAAACAACTATTGCAGGGATGGCAGCAGTTAACAACTATTGTAGAGGTGACAGTTGTAAACAACTATTGTAGGGGTGGCAGCAGTAAACAACTAATTGTAGGGGTGGCAGTAGTAAATAACTCCATTGCAGGATGGCAGAGTAAACAACTATTGTAGAGGTGACAGTAGTAAACAACTATTGTAGGCAGTAAACAACTATTGTAGGGGTGGCAGAAACAACTATTGTAGGGGTGGCAGCAGTAAACAACTATTGCAGGGAGGGCAGTAAACAACTATTGTAGGGTGGCAGCAGTAAACAACTATTGTAGGGGTGGCAACAGTAAACAACTATTGCAGGGGTGGCAATAGTAAACAACCATTGCAGGATGGCAGCAGTAAACAACTATTGCAGGGATGGCAGCAGTAAAACAACTATTGTAGGGGTGACAGTAAAACAACCATTGTAGGGGAGGCAGCAGTAAACAACTAATTGTAGGGGTGGCAGTAGTAAATAACTATTGTAGGGTGGCAGCAGTAAACAACTATTGTAGGGATGGCAGCAGTAAACAACTATTGTAGGGTGGCAGCAGTAAACAACTATTGTAGGGGAGGCAGCAGTAAACAACTATTGTAGAGGTGGCAGTAGTAAACAAACTATTGTAGGGGTGGCAGTAGTAAATAACTATTGTAGGGGTGGCAGTAAATAACTATTGTAGGTGGCAGCGTAAACAACTAATTGTAGGGTGGCATAAATAACTATTGTAGGTGGCAGTAAACAACTATTGTAGGGGTGGCAGTAGTAAACAACTAATTGTGGATGGCAGTAGTAAATAACTATTGTAGGGGAGGCAACAGTAAACAACTATTAGAGGTATAGTAAACAACTATTGTAGGGTAAAACAACTAATTGTAGGGGTGGCAGTAGTAAATAACCATAGGGTGGCAGTAAACAACTAATTGTAGGGGTGGTAGTAAATAACTATTGTAGGGGTGGCAGCAGAAACAACTATTGTAGGGGTGGGCAACAACTATTGTAGGGGTGGCAGCAGTAAACAACTATTGTTAAAACAACTATTGTAGGGGTGGCAGCAGTAAAAACAATTGTAGGGGTGGCAGTAGTAACAACTGTAGAGGACAGTCAAAACAACTATTGGTAGTGCGCAGTAAACAACTATTGTAGGGGTGGCAGCAGTAAACAACTATTGTAGGGTGCAGCAACAACCACTGTAGTAAGCAGTAAACAACTATTGTAGGGATGGCAGCAGTAAAACAACTATTGTAGGGGTGGCAGCAGTAAACAACTATTGCAGGGATGGCAGCAGTAAACAACTATTGTAGAGGTGGCAGCAGTAAACAACTATTGTAGAGGTGGCAGCAGTAAACAACTATTGCAGGATGGCAGCAGTAAACAACTATTGTAGAGGTGGCAGTAAAACAACTATTGTAGGGGTGGCAGCAGTAAACAACTATTGTAGGGGTGGCAGCAAAACAACTATTGTGAAAAACTATTGTAGAGGTGGCAGCAGTAAACAACTATTGTAGGGGTGGCAGCAGTAAAAAACTATTGTAGAGGTGGCAGCAGTAAACAACTATTGTAGGGATGGCAGCAAACAACTATTGTAGAGGTGGCAGCAGTAAACAACTATTGTAGGGGTGGCAGCAGTAAACAACTATTGTAGGGGTAGCAGCAGTAAACAACTATTGTAGGGGTGGCAGCAGTAAACAACCATTGTAGGGGTGGCAGCAGTAAACAACTATTGTAGGGGTGGCAGCAGTAAACAACTATTGTAGGGGTGGCAGCAGTAAACAACTATTGTAGGGTAGCAGCAGTAAACAACTATTGTAGGATGGCAGCAGTAAACATCTATTGTAGGGATGGCAGCAAAACAACCATTGTAAGGGTGGCAGCAGTAAACAACTATTGTAGGTGGCAGCAGTAAACAACTATTGTAGGGATGGCAGCAGTAAACAACTATTGTAGGTGTGGCAGATGTAAACAACTATTGTAGGGGTAGCAGCAGTAAACATCTATTGTAGGATGGCAGCAGTAAACAACTATTGTAGGGTGGCAGCAGTAAACAACTATTGTAGGGGTGGCAGCAGTAAACAACTATTGTAGGGATGGCAGCAGTAAACAACTATTGTAGGGGTGGCAGCAGTAAACAACTTTGTAGGGTGGCAACAGTAAACAACTATTGTAGGGGTGGCAGCAGAAACAACTATTGTAGGTGGCAGCAGTAAACAACTATTGTAGGGGTGGCAGTAAAACAACTATTGTAGGGGTGGCAGCAGTAAACAACTTTTGTAGGGTGGCAGCAGTAAACAACTATTGTAGGGATGGCAGCAGTAAACAACTATTGTAAGGCTGGCAGCAGTAAACAACTATTGTAGGGATGGCAGCAGTAAACAACTATTGTAGGTGGCAGCAGTAAAACAACTTTTGTAGGGGTGGCAGCAGTAAACAACTATTGTAGAGTGAGGAAGGTCTGGTTGGCTGGTAGTGTGAGGAAGGTCTGGGTGTTGCTGGTAGTGTGAGGAAGGTCTGGGTGTTCGCAGGTGTGAGGAAGGTCTGGGTGTTGCTGGTAGTGTGAGGAAGGTCTGGGTGTTGCTGGTAGTGTGAGGAAGGTCTGGGTGTTGCTGGTAGTGTGAGGAAGGTCTGGGTGTTGCTGGTAGTGTGAGGAAGGTCTGGGTGTTGCTGGTAGTGTGAGGAAGGTCTGGGTGTTGTTGGGAGATAGAGTGTTGTTAGGGTAGGACTAATAGGAAGAATAATGTTTTATTTTCTTCAAAGCTGGGGTTAGGTTAGTAGGAGCTTGGAGAAAAGTGGGGACGAAGGGTAAGAATCAGAGGGTTGGAGATGGAGTGGGTTATGGGGGTAGGGGAGGGTAGGTTAGCGTGGGAGACACGTGCAGAAGCGGATGTGACCTCTAGATGGAGCGCGCGTCCTCCTCATTAAACCTGTAATTTTGACGGGGCGTCACACATACCGCCCGCCCCTAACCCCGTCGCCCATCCCAGGACCCGTAAACCACCGCTCCATAACCCCGCCACCCATTCCTGGACCCGTAAACCACCGCTCCATAACCCCGCCGCCTATTCCAGGACCCGTAAACCACCGCTCCATAACCCCGCCGCCTATTCCAGGACCCGTAAACCACCGCACTGGGTCACACTCCACTCACAACCCGACCATACATCACCCCAGCAATGCTGTACCCAACACTGTCACCCCAGCAGTGTTGTACAACACTCGTCTCCCCAGTAGTTTACATAACATTTGTCACCAGCAGTGCTGTACCCAAACTCGTCACCCCAGTAGTGCTGTACCCAACACTCGTCACCCCAGTATTGCTGTACTCAACACTTGTCACCTCAGCAGTGCTGTACCCAACACTCGTCACCCCAGTATTGCTGTACCCAACACTCGTCACCCCAGTAGTGCTGTACCCAACACTCGTCACCCCAGTAGTGCTGTACCCAACACTCGTCACCCCAGTAGTGCTGTACCCAACACTCGTCACCCCAGTAGTGCTGTACCCAACACTCGTCACCCAGTAGTGCTGTAACATCGTCACCCCAGTATTGCTGTACCCAACACTCGTCACCCAGTAGTGCTGTACCCAACACTCATCACCCCAGTAGTGCTGTACCCAACACTCGTCACCCCAGTAGTGCTGTACCCAACACTCGTCACCCCAGTAGTGCTGTACCCAACACTCGTCACCCCAGTAGTGCTGTACCCAACACTCATCACCCCAGTAGGCCACCACAGTTAGCCTTCAACGATGGTCAGCCCCCCCCCTACCCCACACACACATACGCACACACGCGTCAACATTCCAATCACTGTATTAATACGCAAGCACTGGGAATGACATACTCATGATGTTATTACAGCGATAACATCACATGACATGGTATTAAATATTGGGCAGAAATGTGTTAAGTAAGACCCTCCTCCTCTGCTGATGGCTGTGTCTTAACACGCTACTGGCTGGATCTGTTAATTGATCAACTTATTTCCTCCTGGATTTGTCGTATGACCAGCTTGAGAGTTCTGCCTCTGCCACAAGTAGTTACTGGGAAGTGGAAATCGTCTTTGCTGTTATAAAATTCTCTCTCGTTTTAAATAAATTGTTAATGTCATAAGAATGATTCACAAAAGAGAGTTACTGAGACCGTCCATAATACTTATTACTTGTTTTTAACTACAGCAGAGAGTGTGATCTTGGCGGGTGCCTAGAGTAGAAGAAACCGATTCTACCTTTGGCTAGTAAACTAGTGTTATGGTATTGTTGCCCGTTTAACGATAAGGATTGATTAATTTACCTGGATAATTTATATAAAGAACAATTGGTGATGATAGGGAGGGAGAGGGGTTGTAAATATACGTCTCCCAACAGCATTAACCTGTACTGTACGCTGCCTCACAGGAAGTAAAGATAATGAAGTACTTAACATCCGAGCATCACCCTCTCTAAATCAATGTAATTATCGATTATACACACGTGCGACCTTATGCCCGACCCAAATGACTTTACCTGCTGTTAGTGTGTGTGGGTGTGGTGGGAGAGGTTGGGTTTTAAGTGTGTGGGGGTGGTGGGAGAGGTTGGGTTTTAAGTGTGTGGGGGTGGTGGGAGAGGTTGGGTTTAAGTGTGTGAGGATGTGTGTGTGGGGGTGGTGGGAGGTAAGGTTTTTAAGTGTGTGGGGGTGGTGGGAGAGGTTGGGTTTTAAGTGTGTGAGGAGGTGTGAGGTGTGGTGGGGAGAGGTTGGGTTTTAAGTGTGTGAGGAGTGTGTGTGTGGGGGGTGGTGGGAGAGGTAGGTTTTAAGTGTGTGGGGTGGTGGGAGGGTTGGGTTTAAGTGTGTGGGGGGGTGGTGGGAGAGTAGGTTTTAGTGTGTGGGGGTGGTGGGAGAGGTTGGGTTTTAAGTGTGTGGGGGGTGGTGGGAGAGGTTGGGCTTTAAGTGTGTGGGGGTGGTGGGAGAGGTTGGGTTTTAAGTGTGTGAGGGAGAGTGTGAGGGGGTGGTGGGAGAGGTAGGGTTTTAAGTGTATGAAGAGGTAGAGGGGGAGGTAACAAGCGAGGGGGGTCAATGTAGGCGTGACGGGCGGGTGTGAGTCACGGGCCGCTAGTCACGGCCAGGAGGAGCTGCCGCCGTACATCTCTAGATTGGTCCGCGCCAACACGCTGCGTTTCCCCGCACTCACCCGACATCTAATTTTCATCGATTGCCACTTCATAAGTAACGCATCCGTATGCGGCGAATGAGGAAAAAACACCTTTATTCACAAGGTAGTTTAGGCGGAAGTCACCCGAAAGAATTTTCAGATGCGACACAATGAAGCCAAATTACGCTAACATATTGGCACGTGCAGGTGAGTCGACAACGCTCCACTCTGATTAACATTCACCGCGACGCACGCGCCAGAGCCTGCCTGTTGTAGGCCACGAGTGCAGTATCAGCAAACAGGATATGAACATGTAAGAGATGTGTGTGGCATAATGTGGATGGAAAGAGTAATCACTAAGATACTACTGTGTGATAATAACCGGTTATTCTCAAACGAGTTCGTTCGTCAAAGCCCGAACTCGTTTATTGTTTCTTAACTGCTTCTCGTTCCTCATAGTTACAATTTCTTTCAATTAATCAAGTGTTATTTTCGCCTTATGGTACCATCTACAGTATTGTCCATGGTCTAACATTTATAGTGGTACAGCCGACGCGCTAACACCATACTGTAGACCCTACAGTATATACAGTATGGTGTTCACGTGACGTCAGACCGACTAATTGGTTATACAGTACATCATTGTCCGTATGTTTCGTTTTGGTGCATCCCCTTGTCACCTGTCGACCTCACCACCTGCCACCCAGCGCTTGATCACTGAACAGGATGGACCATGACGTTAACCACGCACCTGGCCAGAGGACTTGCTCCTCATTATTCCTGGTTCAAGGCTCACGCACATACCCTGAGTCAGCGCGCTTCACTGTGGGGAGACTCGTTCATCAGAGAGAGGACCTTAAGTTTTTATTTGCGATCTGTGTAAGACGTTTGAAGTTTGAAGTATATATATATACTGTATATATATATGCAAGTAAATCATGGGTGCGCGTGATCTAGGTATATGCTGATAACCACAAGGAAAGAAGAAAACACGAAGTTCCCAAGCGCTTTCGTGTAATTCACATCTTCAGGGGTGAGTACAGACTAGAGAGAGAAATACAAACCAAGGTGTATATATACAGAGGAGGGCGACCAGGTCCACAATGGTCAGGTATTAGGTAATGACTCTACTAATCTTTAAATAGCACCCTGAAGATGGATACACAGCGCTTGGGAACTTCGTTTTCTTCTTTCCCTTGGTTATCAGCATATATATATATATATATATATATACAGTATATATATGCTGATAACCTACAGTGATTTACTTGCATATATATATAAATATAAATATATATATATATATATATATATATATATATATATATATATATATATATATATATATATATATAATGTTGTTTCCCCGGTGTTTGTTACCTCTGCTCAACAGTAACTTAACTATATATAAAAGAGTGTTGAGGTGCCGACCAAGAGTGCCTGTTACCTGCGGTTATAGAGCTAATTGCTGCGAACATCTGAGTCTGGTTAATATTTAATGAGTAGCAGTGTGGGTATCGAGTAGAAGTTTTGTTTAAGTATCCAAGTGCGACGAGTTTCTGTCTCTCGTATAATTTATTGTAAATTTATATGCAAGGGAAATTTGGGTTTGGTTTTCATAAACGAATTAGACTTAGTGGAAACTTAATCACGAAAGTTTCCTGTATGAATGTAACTGACGCCTCCTTGTCCAAAAGAGCGAGCAATTACTGATGGTGTGTTCAACACTTGCCGTATACCACTGTGTATATATAGCTTAATCACTACCAGTATAAATGTTTGTAGTTCATGTATATACACAAACATTTTGGAATGTCCTTCATCTTAAATGCAAATGACCGCATGCTGAGTCAACAGATATTACCATAAACTGCACCCACTGACACCACTTGTGTCACCACATTCGCTGCTGACACCACTTGTGCCACCACACTCGCTGCTGACACCACTTGCCACCACATTCGCTGCTGACACCACTTGTGTCACCACATTCGCTGCTGACACCACTTGTGCCACCCTCGCTGCTGACACCACTTGTGTCACCACATTCGCTGCTGACACCACTTGTGCTACCACACTCGCTGCTGACACCACTTGTGTAACCACATTCGCTGCTGACACCACTTCTGCCACCACATTCGCTGCTGACACCACTTCTGCCACCACATTCGCTGCTGACACCACTTGTGCCACCACACTCGCTGCTGACACCACCTGTGCCACCGCATTCGCTGCTGACACCACCTTTATAAGATACAATGTGGTCATACAAGTAAGACTGGTCGGGGTCGGCCTCACTTCCGACCACCAATTAGTGTGCCAAGAGTTCCAAACAAAACAACAGAACGAGAAGGGAACTATGTATTACAGATGTCTAAATATAAAGTTAAATACTCCATAACATATCACAAAAATATTATATGACATTATATACTACAACATACTATACATAGTGTAGGAAGAGTATTTTATATCCATGTGTGAAAAAGAGGTCTGAGAAGGTGCATGTGATATAACGCCGCACAAAGGATTCCCTAACCTAACACTAGAGTGTAAACAGCAGCCTGGTGTAACATAAGGTATAATGCTCACCAAACACCGCGTGACAATCCTACTGCTCAGGTATATCAACCAAATTTATTACACCTTGACACAACGGGAATACACTAGAGCGTAACTCAGAAAATTGTTTGTCCACTTAGCCCCTCCACGCCCGGGTAGACGATAAAGGGCATAATTACCTCGTGTGTACACAGTTGGAAGCCTTTATGTTCGGGACTCCTTGTTACACGCTGCCAACTGCACCATATACAGTTTGTTGTCTATATCAAACAGTACATATGCATAGTACACGATACATATTGCCTAGTGTCCCTTGCACACAATAATGTAAACAATACGCTCTTATAGTAAACTGTGGCGCCCGTCAAGTACTGCGTCACCAATTATTGATAACTGCCGTCATTACCACTAAATGTATTAGCGATATTATTACCTGCAATAAATTTAACGCGACAATTACTTCATATTTCAGTAAGTTTCTTGTCGTGCTCTTATGGGTCACTTTATCACCTCACTTCAGATGTCATGGCTGAATTTTATTCCCCGTAACACTAAAACAACTCAGGTCTGCCCTGCTGTCTGTTTAAACCCATTTACGGATGTTGCATGTTGTGACAGTTGGTTACTGCTTTGTAATGTTTCATTCGTTCTTCTTCTTTTTTTAATTAATTCACTTTTGAAATTAACATCACTGTAGTCTCTTAACCTACAATGTGTCCTCAATTATCGGTGTGTGTGTGTGTGTGTGTGTGTGTGTGTGTTACGTTAATAAGGATAATCGGCGCTTAGACTTTAAAAAGCAATTGACGTTTTTGCTAAATAAGAATAACTTTTCATTTTTATTGCCACAGCTTAATGTGTTAATGTAAAATTAGGTGTGTTTTTTTTTTCATTTACGACGTCGTTTACCATCATAAGTTACATATAAAGTAGATTAGGTTAGGTTTTGTCAAATAAAAATATTCAGAGAATTAAGCAATTATACAGAGAGAGTTTTCTATCAGGCTCTCTACACCCTGTCCCTCTTAGCTCTTATATCCCTTCATTTTCCTCTCCTGTCGTCACCTCGAGTGTCTACCTCCCTGCCCCCCCAATCTTGGCGTCCTCCTCCGGTAGGCGAAGCCCCACAGAACCTCTCCTTGCTTTAGTTTGCATTGATATATTTATTTTCCGTATTTTTTCCACGTTGCTACAAGCTCTCGTTCCACTCACCTTTGAGTATAACACGAGTAGGTTCAGTGTGCACTATTCCTGGAAGGATCTATATTAATTGATGCTATATTAACATGCCAGGAAAACTGTTCTAACATTCGCATGAAGGTTAGGTTAGGTTAGCTTTACGGTATTTGATCATCAGCGGAGGTTCCTAATTTTCACGAATTCCATGGACGTTGTTTTTGACGGCGTGTAAGTTTAAGTTTTGTGAATTATAAAACTTTTGACGTCATTTTGTTTCGTGCTCTTCATTTTTCTGTGGAGTTTTCAGACTTTCTTGCAATAAAAACTGATCATAGGTATTAGTTTTAAACGAAAAAGGTAACAAGATGTGATGTATGGGGTGGGTATGGACGCCATGTTGTAGTGTTGGCAAACATGGGCTGAGTTGACAGAAGCCCTTCCAAGTGTTGTTTAAGGCTTCGCGCCACCACTCTCAGCAGATTACCTTCCCTTTTCTCATCCCTAATCATCGCTCTCTCTTTCTCAGCCGAGGATATTTTCACTGAATGATCAGATACAAATATAAAGGTTATGTACCACGAATAACAAGTAGAAAAGTTATTTAAATCTTTTCACAATGAACTGCCAGCGACTGCTGGTGACGTAAGAAGAAGCCGGGGAGGTGCCACACAACCTCGGCTCCGAGATTTCTGTCGACCAATCGTGTGCAAGCGCGGAGCTCCGTGTAGAGACGAGGGGTGGCTGGAGGCGAGTAGCCAAGCGCCCATGTTGAAGGAAGGGAGCGGGGGAAGCGTCGAGGGGAGAGGAGGCGGGGCATCGTGCCGGGGTTCTGGGTAAACGGAAGAGGAGGCTGGGTAATGCGTCGATGCTCTGAATTAACATGGGAAGCATCACGGTGCTCCATTACTGAGGGGCGGAGCTCCATATTAAGGGGAAGAGAGGCGAGGTAGTCTAGCAGGGCTTCATGATAAGAGTGGGGGAGGGGGAGGGGCGGATAACTATGCCGTCACTCTGTGTTTAGGGAAGGGGAGGAGAGGAGGGGCAGCGAGTGGGAGCTCAGTATTTTAGGGATGGAGGTCAGGCAGCGTGTTGTTATTTCCATGCTAAAAAAATTGGTTTATTTAAACCAAATTGTTTTTCACTTGAATGTATTTAGGTGGTTAATTACACATTTTTGTCCACTTTACAATTATTACATCGCTGAATGTAATTATTTTATATATATATATATATATATATATATATATATATATATATATATATATATATATATATATATATATATACTGGAAAAAAGGGAAGCTACTTTCTTTCTATTCAGTGTCACAAACAGAGATCAAGCATAAATGGATCTAATATCTGATTAAGGTAAAGTACATGACCCCTACTGGTTTATTTACAAATTTCTTTACCACGTGATATTTCTTATTCGTAATTTATTCGTAATTAAGCGTAATATATAATTATCAATAATGTTTACAGAGTGTGAGAGTCCACTAGGTGGGTGTGTGGCGTCTGGCCCGATGGTGGCCCCTGGTGGGTATCTCAACAGTACATGGCCACTGCCTCCTGGCCTCCTCTACCCCTACTCCTCCTCCCTCATGGGTTCCTACCCTTCAGCCGCGACCCTGGGTTCACTGTGGAATTCTACTACCCTCGGTGGCTCACACAATAAGCACTATACAGGTGAGTTTGGCCGGTATAATTACAGTACGTTTGGTTCTTCCCCATCCCACCTTCTCTTGATAAACACTCCTCCAACCTGCCTTTATGACGTTTGCACCACGTACCCTACTTTATGCACCCTACTTTGGTGGACACTTCACACGTACCCTACTTCTTGGGACTAGACACCTTCACACGTACCCTACTTCTTGGGGCTAGACACCTTCACATGTACCCCACTTCTTGGGGCTAGACACCTTCACACACCCTACTTGGGGCTGAGACACCTTCACACGTACCCCATTGGACTAGACACCTTCACGTACCCCACTTCATATACACCTTCACACGTACCCTACTTGGGCCACATTCACATAATTCTCACTGGCTAGACACCTTCACATGTACCCTACTTCAACCTTCACATGTAACTTCGGCCAGACACCTTCACATGCACCCCACTTCTTGAGTGGACACCACACACCCTACTTGGCTGACACCTTCACACGCAACTCCACTTGGGCCAGACACCTTCACACGCAATTCCACTTGGGCTAGACACCTCAACATGTACCCTACTTCTTGGGGCTAGACACCTTCACATGTGTACCCTACTTCTTGGGCTAGACACCTTCACATGTACCCTCTTCTTGGGCTAGACACCTTCACATGTGCCCTACTTCGGCGAGACCACACGTCCCTACTTCTTGGGCTGGACACCTTCAGAATGCCCTACTTCTTGGGGCAGACACCTTCACACGTGCCTCACTTCTTGGGGCAGACACCACGCGTACCCTACTTCTTGAAGACAGCAAGCCCATTTCTATAATCAATCAATTCACCGCCCTTTGCTTGCCTGTAATGGTTAATACGTTGCTACTTTACCTTTTTAGTCATTTAACAACAATGTCTTGTTCTTTATTGTATAAAGACAATATCACAGTTATAGTAATTTAGCTTATGAGTAGAAGCGATGGGTTCAGTGCAAGTTGATGCTATTAGACCACTTTTTTCTCCTCAGGTGGTCCAACGCCTCCAAATCCCGAGAAACGCGACGAACCTCTCAATTTGTCTCTTAAGAGCTGCCGCACCACCAAGGCAACAATATGGTCTCCTGCCTCTGCATTAGAACAAGAGGAAAGGGAAGAGTCATTGCCCTCCCCAACAGGTCGTCTTAGCCCTATGGACTCGAGTGACTGTGAGGTCATACCAGCGGCACATGAAGACACATGCAGAGACCCACGGGCTCCAGCCCTCGATCCGATCAGCCTCCGACTTGGTCTTCGTCAGTATGCAGACTTCGTAGTGAATCTTCAGGGTCTGGCGACACGTGACAAGGAAGAAGGAGCCATTGCACACCGAGAGGAAGGACTGTCGCCGTCGTGGTGCCCTGGGGTGTGGCCCTGGGCGCCCCTGTACAGGGGTGCAGATGTGTTTACCTGCCAACAGTGCCCGAAAACTTTCAGCTCACCCCTAAAACCGAAGTCCACATGAAGCGAACCCACTCCCACATAAGTAAAGGCTATGACTCCTACGCACCAGACAACGATAAGACAGTCTCGCAACCACTGGGTCTTACAACAGTGTCTCCAGCCAGGACCGAAAAGACTTTCCAGGTGAGTTAACAACGGTGAATAACAATCTTTTTCATCAAAATACATAAGACTTACAAGTGCTTTACGAACAACGTAAATATATATTACATGCTTATCGAAAGTGTTTTAAAGTCATTTATTCATATTACAAATATATCGAACTTATTTACATAAACCAAGATTCACTTTGTACGAATCCTACTAATTCTAAACTCAACTGCAAATCTTTATTTACCTTAAAAAGTAAAGAAACTTGACGTAGCCTTATTGACCGACAGTGTAAGCAGTGTGGGAAATGCTTCAAGAGGTCATCAACGCTTTCCACCCACCTCCTCATCCACTCTGACACCCCTTACCCTTGTCAGTATTGCGGCAAGCGCTTCCACCAGAAGTCCGATATGAAGAAACACACATTCACACTGGTGAGTTTAGAGGTGCATGAACTTGTTATAAAATACATTGAAATTTAGGAAAAAACATGTGAAAGGTAGAAACCATCAAAATCTTTAATACTCAACGTACAAACTTAACTTCTCCAACACCTGGGCACGATGGATGTGAGAATGAGCAGAATGGAGCTGGTCATCGCGGAATGGTTTCTGAATTGTTGTTAAATTTTCAGATTGCATAGTGCTTATAGAGTTCAAGAAGTTTTTGGTGAGTGTGTACATGACTTGACAAAAAAACACATACAAACTGGTAACCACATTGTTACGTGAATTTGTATGTATACGAATATTTCATTTTATATACTGTATAAGGTGCAGTATACTGTATACTGTGCAAGGTGCAGTACATACGACTGTGATTCCTTGAGTAATTCTGCAGACGAGAGTTAAGAGGTTAGGATAGGCTAGGTGACGCATACTGTACATGCGATAATCTGTACTGTATATAATATTGTTTATAGATAAGTAAGTCTCCTCACACCACCTGTCTCCTCACACCACCTGTCTCCTCACACCACCTGTCTCCTCACACCACCTGTCTCCTCACACCACCTGTCTCCTCACACCACCTGTCTCCTCACACCACCTGTCTCCTCACACCACCTGTCATCACTCAACAGCAACATTATCTTCCCCGTAAATCACACGACGCCAAGCGAAAATAAAGGTCGTTATCCACCAGGTGTGGAAGTGAGGGTGTGAACCACCAGGTGTGGAAGTGCGGGTGTGAACCACTAGGTGTGGAAGTGCAGGTGTGAACCTGGTGTGGAAGTGAGGTGTGAGCCAGGTGTGGAAGTGCGGTGTGAACCACCAGGTGTGGAAGTGAGGTGTGAGCCACCAGGTGTGGAAGTGAGGTGTGAACCACCAGGTGTGGAAGTGAGGGTGTGAGCCACCAGGTATGGAAGTGAGTGTGAGCCCGGTTTGGAGTGAAGGTGTGAGCCACCAGGTATGGAAGTGTGTGAGCCACCAGGTGTGGAAGTGGGGTGTGAACCACCAGGTGTGGAAGTGAGGGTGTGAGCCACCAGGTGTGGAAGTGAGGTGTGAGCCACCAGGTGTGGGAAGGGTGTGAACCACCAGGTGTGGAGTGAGGTGTGAGCACAGGTGTGGAAGTGAGGTGTGAGCCACCAGGTGTGGAAGTGAGGGTGTGAACCACCAGGTATGGAAGTGGGGTATGGCCACCAGGTGTGGAAGTGAGTGTGAACCACAGGTATGGAAGTGAGGGTGTGAGCCACCAGGTGTGAAAGTGAGGGTGTGAACCACCAGGTATGGAAGTGAGGTGTGAGCCACCAGGTGTGAGTGGGTGTGGAAGTGAGGGTGTGAGCCACCAGTGGAAGTGGGGTGTGAGCCACCAGGTGTGGAAGTGGTGTGAGTCACCAGGTGTGGAAGTGAGGTGTGAGCCACCAGGTGTGGAAGTGAGGGTGTGAGCCACCAGGTGTGGAAGTGGGGGTGTGAGCCACCAGGTGTGGAAGTGAGGTGTGAGCCCAGGTGTGGAAGTAGGGTGTGAGCACCAGGTGTGGAGGTGGGGTGTGAGCACCAGGTGTGGAAGTGAGGTGTGGGCCACCAGGGTGGAAGTGAGGTGTGAGCCACCAGGTGGAAGTGAGGGTGTGAGCCAGGTGTGGAAGTGAGGTGTGAACCACCAGGTGTGGAAGTGGTGTGAGCCACCAGGTGTGGAAGTGGGGTGTGAGCCACCAGGTGTGGAAGTGAGGGTGTGAGCCACCAGGTATGGAAGTGAGGGTGTGGCCACCAGGTATGGAGAAGTGAGGGTGTGAGCCACCAGGTGTGGAAGTGGGGTGTGAGCCACCAGGTGTGGAAATGAGGTTGTGAACCACCAGGTGTGGAAGTGAGGTGAGCCCAGGTGTGGAAGTGAAGGTGTGAACCACCAGGTATGGAAGTGAGGTGTGAGCCACCAGGTGTGAAAGTGAGGTGTGAACCACCAGGTATGGAAGTGAGGGTGTGAGCCACCAGGTGTGAAAGTGAGGTGTGAACCACCAGGTGTGGAAGTGAGGTGTGAGCCACAGGTGTGAAAGTGAGGGTGTGAACCACCAGGTGTGGAAGTGAGGGTGTGAGCCACCAGGTGTGGAAGTGAGGTGTGAGCCACCAGGTGTGGAAGTGGTGTGAGCCACCAGGTGTGGAAGTAGGTCTGAGCCACCAGGTATGTGGGGTGTGAGCCACCAGGTGTGGAAGTGAGGGTGAGCCCATGGAGTGAGGTGTGAGCCACCAGGTGTGGAAGTGGGCAGCCACCAGGTATGGGGTGTGAGCCACCAGGTGTAAGTAGAGGTGTGAACCACCAGGTGTGGGAAGTGAGGGTGTGAGCCACCAGGTATGGAGAGTGAGGAGGGTGGGCACCAGGAGTGGAAGTGAGGGTGTGAGCCACCAGGTGTGGAAGTGAGGTGTGAGCCACCAGGTGTGGAAGTGAGGGTGTGAACCACCAGGTGTGGTGAGGTGTGAGGGTGTGAGCCACCAGGTGTGTGGAGGTGGGGTGTGAGCCACCAGGTGTGGAAGTGAGGGTGTGGTGTGAGCCACCAGGTATGGAAGTGAGGGGTGTGAGCCACCAGGTGTGGAAGTGAGGTGAGCCACCAGGTGTGGAAATGAGGTTGTGAACCACCAGGTGTGGAAGTGGGGTATGGCCACCAGGTGTGGAAGTGAGGTGTGAACCACCAGGTATGGAAGTGAGGGTGTGAGCCACCAGGTGTGAAAGTGAGGTGTGAACCACCAGGTATGGAAGTGAGGGGGTGTGAGCCACCAGGTGTGAAAGTGAGGGGTGTGAACCACCAGGTGTGGAAGTGAGGTGTGAGCCACCAGGTGTGAAAGTGAAGGTGTGAACCACCGGGTGAGGTGGGGTGTGACCACCAGGTGTGGAAGTGAGGGTGTGAGGCACTAGGTGTGGAAGTGAGGGTGTGGGGCAACAGGTGAAACCACCAGGTGTGGAAGTGGGGGGTGTGAGCCACCAGGTATGGAAGTGAGGGTGTGAGCTATGCTGATGGTGTGAGCCACCAGGTGTGGAAGTGGGATTTAAGCCAAAAAGGTTTGTAAATAAGAGCTAAGTGCAGGTGCTGGCGTAATATATTATTCAGCAGGTGTGGAATAAGAGGCGAGTCAACAGGTATGGGAATAAGGGCAGAGTCAACAGGTATGAATAAGGGGTGAATCAACAGGTGTGGGAATAAGAGGCGAGTCAACAGGTGTGGGAATAAGGGGCGAGTCAGCATTGGTTATGGAATACAGGGGTGAATCAACAGGTGTGGGAATAAGAGGCGAGTCAACAGGTGTGGAATAAGGGGCGAGTCAACAGGTATGGAATAAAGGGGTGAATCAACAGGAGTGTGGGAATAAGGGGCAGAGTCAACAGGTCAACAGGTGTGGGAATAAGGGGCGAGTCAACAGGTATGGAATAAGGGGTGAATCAACAGGTGTGGGAATAAGGGGCGAGTCAACAGGAGTGGGAATAAGGGGCGAGTCAACAGGAGTGGGAATAAGGGGCGAGTCAACAGGAGTGGGAATAAGGGGTGAATCAACAGATGAGGAAGAAAAGGTGTAATGCAGAGAGTATAAAAGGGCGCAAGAATTTTAAGTATCATGATGTAGAAGTACATAATGATTTGAAGGAGCAGGTATGGGGGTAGTTATGTTATGCAGCAGGTCTAGAGGTAAGTAAGAGTGGGAAGGAGCAGGTGTGTCCAGCAGTAGATATGGTCTAAGGTGCACTGATGCAACAGGTGTACATGAGTGGTAGGTAGTGGAGTATAGCTCGTGTGGTAGTAGGTAGCATACAGTAGTGTATGTTATGGTAGTTGACGTGGCAATTATTGATACAGAGTGTAGATATTAGGTGTTGGGAGTAGCGGCGGGAGTGTTTACATTTGTGAGTGGATATATTATGCTAATATCAAACGCTTAGGAGTGAGGGCGTGTAGAAAGTGGTGTTTGGGAGGGAAAGAAGGAATATGAAGCTTCTTTCGCGGAGATAGTGAGAGGGCTTGTGTGGAGGGGCGTGTAGCAGCGGACGTGTGGGAAGGGGCCGCCTCAATACCTCTACCAACCACGTAACCCGATATTGATATTTCCATCGTACACAATTACGCTTTCAAGAGCAGGTCTTAGGGCGGAATGCCAGATCCATTTATCACGTCTCTTACCGTGAAAGACGTTCCTGGCTGCGTGGATACGCTCCTTTGTGTACCGCGCCGCGACAACCGCCCTCTCTCAAGATTTGTGGCTCGCCCATCAAGATTTCATCGACCAAACCTACGAAGAGTTAAGCAGCGTATTGAATGTAGAATATTTATATTTCTTAAAGGTACATTCTATAATTTGAGGGTATTTTCCGCCATAAGAGAGGATGAGGCTCACGAAGGGAAGCCACATACAGTTAACAACGTCGAACATATTTGTGTCGGTTACGTTTTTGTTTGTCTGTCTGTTTCTCGGACGCCTTGGTTAATAAGAATCCGATAAATGACGATACTTCTCTTTGTCAAAAGATTCACTTGTGTTCTACACCAAAGACACTCCTTCGTGGAGTTCTTTAATTACTCGCAACTTTTAAGTGTAGCACTTTCTAAATAAAGAGTGCGGCGATTGAGTGGTATAGTTCTCGCCTCCAGTCCTAAGGATTGGTGGTTCAATCCTGGGGCACTCCTAGTCCACCCAGTTGTAAATGGGTACCTAACTTTACAACTTGGGGATGTGAATGCGGTCGAGTGCAGTACCGGCCATGCTGCCTCCGTGTGTACTGAAGGTTTAGTGTGCTGTACAGTGTGCTGTATCCACACTGCCCCTAACGGGCAGTCATGCCTGTGGGACCCACTTTTAATTCTTCATTTTCTAAATATAAGCTATTGGTCGAGGTTCGTGCAAGTGGTTTAATGTGGTACATCCACTACAACCACACACTCTTACACATCTGCATTGTACAATCTCTACAACCACACACTTTTACACATCTTTATTGTACAACCACTACAACCACACACTCTTACACATCTGTATTGTACAATCTCTACAACCACACACTTTTACACATCTTTATTGTACAACCACTACAACCACACACTCTTACACATCTGTATTGTACAATCTCTACAACCACACACTCTTACACATCTGTATTGTACAACAACCACACAGTCTTACACATCTGTATTGTACAATCTCTACAACCACACACTCTTACACATCTGTATTGTACAACTACAACCATCTTACACATCTGTATTGTACAATCTCTACAACCACACACTCTTACACATCTGTATTGTACAACCACACTCTTACACATCTGTATTGTACAACCTCTACAACCACACACTCTTACACATCTGTATTGTACAACCTCTACAACCACACACTCTTACACATCTGTATGGGGGGGGGGGAAGGGAGGGGGGGCATACACGCTCCTGAACGAAACCTAAACTAAAACAAACAATTCTTGGTATCATTATGGGTGTTAGTCTATAATTATAATAGTGCTATTACGGCTGTTGATCTTGCTGCCAGTATGGCTGCAATACTGTACTGTAGTGTTGCTGTGGCTGCCTCTGTTGATCTTGCTGCCAGTATGGCTGCAATACTGTACTGTAGTGTTGCTGTGGCTGCCTCTGTTGATCTTGCTGCCAGTATGGCTGCAATACTGTACTGTAGTGTTGCTGTGGCTGCCTCTGTTGATCTTGCCGCCAGTATGGCTGCAATACTGTAGTGTTGCTGTGGCTGCCTCTGTTGATCCTTGCTGCCAGTATGGCTGCAATGTACTGTAGTGTTGCTGTGGCTGCCTCTGTTGATCTTGCCGCCAGTATGGCTGCAATACTGTACTGTAGTGTTGCTGTGGCTGCCTCTGTTGATCTTGCCGCCAGTATGGCTGCAATACTGTACTAGTGTTGCTGTGGCTGCCTCTGTTGATCCAGTATGGCTGCAATACTGTACTGTAGTGTTGCTGTGGCTGCCTCTGTTGATCTTGCTGCCAGTATGGCTGCAATACTGTACTGTAGTGTTGCTGTGGCTGCCTCTGTTGATCTTGCTGCCAGTATGGCTGCAATTGTACTGTACTTGCTGTGGCTGCCTCTGTTGATCTTGTGTATGCTGCAATACTGGTAGTGTTGCTGTGGCTGCCTCTGTTGATCTTGCTGCCAGTATGGCTGCAATACTGTACTGTAGTGTTGCTGTGGCTGCCTCTGTTGATCTTGCTGCCAGTATGGCTGCAATACTGTACTGTAGTGTTGCTGTGGCTGCCTCTGTTGATCTTGCTGCCAGTATGGCTGCAATACTGTACTGTAGTGTTGCTGTGGCTGCCTCTGTTGATCTTGCTGCCAGTATGGCTGCAATACTGTACTGTAGTGTTGCTGTGGCTGCCTCTGTTAATCTTGCTGCCAGTATGGCTGCAATACTGTACTGTAGTGTTGCTGTGGCTGCCTCTGTTAATCTTGCTGCAACCGGAGCTGCTACTTTGACAAGTGATACTTGTACTGTAATTGTTGCTGTTCTTTTACCACTGCTCCTCCTTTTGCATCAATAAACAATATTATCGTAAACTACGCCATAGAATGAGTATCACTAAACCTGTTAGCGTCCTGATGGCTCTTCATTAGTATTACTGTACAGAACTTTACCATAATGACGTCTTCAACAACTTTGACTGGCAGTGCTCGTCTTATTAATATATACATGAATGATTCTGGTGTAAGCAGCACCTCTCATCATGCAGTTATACATAATTTAGTGTTTTGTGGACGCACATAGCCGTATTGGCGTAGATATGACTTCACACTGTATTACTAGATGTGGACCTAGTTGTGGACACCCCTTACCTCCCCTGCGAAGTTGAGACCCCCAGGCGACTGTCGACTCCCCCGCCCCGTCATGCACACAATAGGCAGCTCCTGGTGTTATACAGTGAATGATGTTCTGCGTCAGAGGGGAAATGATGGAGGGGTTAGGAGGAAGCCAAACCGTGGGAACTGTATAGTGCCTCATGAATAACAAGTTCAAAATTTTTACAGCTTAATATTGTGCATATTTACATGGGTGCACAGGCTGAGCATAAAGTAGAGTTATTGTTCTGTGTGGTAATGTATATAACTATAATGGTGGGAGGCACAGATATGCTGGTACACTGTTGGTGGCCTTCCGCCCTCCTTATACGCGCTACTAAAATATACATGAATTTTTAGAGGATAAAATCTCGCTGTCAAGCCAGTGACGACGAGGAACTGGAGCCTTAACTCTTATACACGTTCCAGTAATACAGTATTTACTTTTCACTGTCGTTTCCTATAAAGCCTTTCTCTCAGCACCCCATATCCCATTCTTATCAGAGGCGAAATATTCGTTATTACATTGTAATCTGCGACAAGAAACTTTCTTAATACGACCTAACTTTTTGGGATTGGTTCATTACTGCATATAAAATGCTGACTTTTTATTTAAGTTTCACCCTTTGCTTTACCGGCGGTTTTCTTCCTGCGTAACGTTTAGGTGCAGCGCTGACCCGCCCGCACGGGGGAGGAAACGCCCCTTCACCTCTTCAGGAGAGATTAATGAAGTAGTCAAATATGAGAGCGTGTGGGTGACAGGCCCTGGGGGCACATTTGGCTAATGAATTACTGCGATCATTACCTTATTTGTCACCCGAATATTTTATATCAATAATGACCTAAGTACTGTTGTCCTCTTTACTATTAGTGTGAGACTCTCAGTGGTCGTGTGAGACACATACTTCATGTCAGTTCAAAAGACAGCTGGTAATATTAATGGGGGCACCATACACACTTCATGGTTTGGTTATGAATCAGTTGTATCGGATTCCCGAAAATTCATGAAACAGTCGTACAAGGACGTGTAGGTGTGTAGGTAGTCGTACAAGGACGTGTATGTAGTTGTACATGGACGTGTAGGTGTAGGTAGTCGTACAAGGACGTGTATGTAGTCGTACATGGACGTGTAGGTGTAGGTAGTCGTACATGGACTTGTAGGTAATCGTACTTGGACGTGTAGGTAGTCGTACAAGGACGTGTATGTAGTGGTACATGGACATGTAGGTAGTCGTACAAGGACGTGTATGTAGTTGTACATGGACGTGTAGGTGTAGGTAGTCGTACAAGGACGTGTATGTAGTCGTACATGGACGTGTAGGTGTAGGTAGTCGTACATGGACTTGTAGGTAATCGTACTTGGACGTGTAGGTAGTCGTACATGGACGTGTAGGTAGTCGTACATGGCCGTGTAGGTAGTCGTACATGGACGTGTAGCTGTAGGTAGTCGTACAAGGACGTGTATGTAGTCGTACATGAACGTGTAGGTAGTCGTACATGGCCGTGTAGGTAGTCGTACATGGACGTGTAGCTGTAGGTAGTCGTACAAGGACGTGTAGGTAGTCGTACATGAACGTGTAGGTAGTCGTACATAGACCTGTAGGTAGTCGTACATGGATGTGTAGGTAGTCGTACAAGGACGTGTAGGTAGTCGTACAAGGACGTGTGAGAGTAGTCGAGTATTACCGTATATTTGCTACACAAGGATAACTTCATCTATTATATGCAGAATTATTTTGTGGGAGAGCATGGAATAGTAATTGGTAATGTGTGTTGTCTATGGTGGCTGTAACTCGAAATTTTGACCTTTTTTTTTTCAATTGCATGAGCCAGCAGTGTTCATATATGAGGTCAGTTGACAAAAGCTATTTCTCGTGGTCATTTATGGGACAATCATAAAATGACTATGTATAAGCATTTCTTTAATTCTATGAAACATTCAGTTGTAGTAAGAGAGTTAGTTGACATTTGGTGGTTTCAGTGCGGTTGTCGTGAAAATCAGTTATGGTGGTTATGTAAAATCTTTACTACTGGAGTGAGAGGATTCACTCGATCAAATTATGTCTTAAATGATGTACAGATTGTATAAAGTTTTAGCACCTGAATAACAGTGGCAGCCTTCGGTTTGGTCATTATTCTTCAAATCTGAAATCATCCACGCCCTTTCTCCTCCGCCTTCCAAGCCGCAATTATCGTCATTACGAACACTCGATAAAGCATCAATAATGCAACGGATCTAATTGTGGCCGAGCCTCTAATGCTCCTGTTCTCGGGTGAGTATAGTGCTAGCCCGTCTTGGGGAGGGGGTGGCTTTTGGTTGGTCCTTTCATGATTCTGAACGAGAAATAGTGCCGTGCTGAAGGCAGAATTGAACACTCGCAACCTTGTGTTCATAATTATTAAGGTCATCTATGTGTTTTTATGCGTGTTGTGTGTGCGTGAAGGAGGGAGGGGCTTGGGGTAGATAAATATATATCCTTGCTCTAATGAGTGTTTCTGGTATATTCAATACATGTTCAAGTTTCAAAGACCATAATTACATGCGTGTATCACGAACTGACAGCAAAATGGACTACTAATTTGGTTTTATTTATTCAAATTCTTCCTTCTGAACGATTACTGTTAAATCCCTTTTTTAAGACAATTATGAAGAAATGTGAATGGTAATAAGACGAAGTAAATTATAACACTTATTGTGTTCCAATAATCATATATGTTGTTTTTTCCTAATGTTACTTCAACTATAGCGGAGGTACAGTACAATTAGCGTTCCATCCTTCACCCGGCACAGTAGCCATACAATAATATGACTTACTCTAACACTTCCACCTGAACAATATTTACCTACTAATGTAATTTTCCTCCACCAAACAGTACTTAAATGACACAAATTTATCCCTCTCCCGGGGTGTCACCTGTTGGGAGTGTATCGTGCTGAAAATGTTCTGAGCAGACGCAGTTCGATCAAACGCTAACCTAACCTAACTTTTATTCCGAGAGGTAATCTCAGCACGCCTCAAGCTCTCATTGAAGTTTTGATCGAACTGCGCATGCCCAGAACATTTTTCAGCACGGTACACTCTCAGCACACAACACCGGCATTGAAATTTTTAACCTGACCACCACTGCTCAGTCTCTTGTAGATTCTTTATAAGAGCAGTGAAAAAATAATACTTCCGCAAATCATGGTTTTCTGTGCGATCCGGACAATAGTTTACTGATAAATAGTTGGTCACCGTCTATACAAATTGTCTGTGCTCTCTTTTGCAACTTTGCTCGCAACCTTAGGCTGAGTTGCAATTCGTCAACTTGACATAAATTCAAATTATAGCATTGGGGATAATTAGTAAAATTAAAAATAGCCTAGTATTTCTTCACTTGTATATAAATTTACAATCAATCTTCCCCTTCCATAATTTATTTATAAGAAGCGTTGTAATAAGCTATGTGCGTGTACTGAGTCTTAGGTTCAACACCTACCAGGATGCACACCTGTGCTGTTCAAAGCTGTTGTGCTCCACGCGTACTGTACACCGAACATCTGATATGTGGAGCTTCTTTTGCCAGTGTGTATTTTCATGAAATTGTATGGATGACTTTATATATCAAACATTATGAACCGTCTTAATATTTTGTTGTGCTCTTTCAGGAGAAAAGCCCCACAAGTGTGTGGTGTGCGGAAAAGCATTCAGCCAGTCTTCAAACCTCATCACCCACATGCGGAAGCATACAGGATATAAACCCTTTGCTTGTGGTCTCTGCGAAAAAGCCTTCCAGCGGAAAGTGGATCTTCGACGACACCGTGAATCCGTCCACCCAAACTGCGAGCACATCCCTCCACCCCCACCACAACCCTTCCCCCTTCACGCCGACTCAGAGAATAATAATAACAACAACTGTAATACGAATAACAACAACATCAACAACAACAATGAGAGTATGAGTAACAATAATCAATCTTCAGAACTGTCGAATGAGTCATCTAGTGTGAGCATCAACACATTTCTATAAGTTGGAACTCTTCTTTCATCTAGTGTTGGACCAGCGTTCACAACACAGCACAGAGCACACTTTGTATACATAGATATAGAGTATACAGAGCTATATGTTGTGTGCAAATCAACACAAAAACCAGAATAATGGATGTTATTGATCCTGTGTGTAATAGTGCTGCACTGCTACTTGCATCAGTGTGTTAAACGTTGTGTTAACTACTTTGTAATGTTGGAGTATGGATCCCAAGCCTATTGTACATCACTTTGCTCAAGTGTCAACGTTATGGATCTCATGGTAAACAAACGTTAATTTTATTCCTGTTGTCTGATTCTCGACGAGTCACATGTAAGAGCAACCTGACCACTTTGAGATGTGATATTTACGTCACCAGGGATACTGTGAGGTAGCTAATGCAGAAATAGCGTCACTGGCACTTGCAACTTAATTACTTTGATCGTAAGGAAACATTCTACATCTACAGTTTCTTGAATTTCTATTTTGTAAACTTCAACTTTTACCCATTGACTTGATGAGGAATCTCCTAAGAGACAGCAAATTCATCTTTTGAAGCAGGAAATTGACATTATATATCATTTAGTTCAATTTTGTCACTTAAAAGACTTGCATTGACATAAAAAAGGCCAAAGCACTCGAAGGGCAGTAACGTAGAAACAGATAAGCTCTTCGTGAATACTGTAGTAATTTTGCAGTTGCATGTCCATGACGCTGGTAGTGGCAGTTACATGGTATTAACCTAGGGGCAGAAAGTGACAGTTTGCGTACAAGCAGACGTAGTTATGACATATGTATTTCATTAATTTAGGAGAAGTCGCGTAATTACGTTGATGACATAGCTACTTCAAGTCTCATGGTCATGGTGCTTTAGGTGGCAGCCTCGTAGCCATGACTTAGAGACTCCCAAGTTGTATAACAATGATGCAAGCAGAGAGTAGTAGAGTCATGACTGATTCAGACAGTTTCACAGTCATGGCAATAGTCAGTCTTGATGTACAAACTCTTCAGTATTAACCTGAAAATTTTAGGGTCAAATTCGACTTTATTAAAGAATTATCTTGAGGCTTCCATATGAAGCACTCAATATGTTGGTCTAGTGATTTTCATGTGGAGCACCACTCAGCCTAATGGGTTCCATGTGAACACCACTCAGTGAGCCTAGTGGCTTCCATGTGGAACACCACTGTGAGCCTAGTGTCTTCCATGTGGAACATCACTCAATCAACCTAGTGGCTTCCATGTGGAACACCAGTCTGTAAGCCTAGTGGCTCCCATGTGGAACACCACTCTGAGCCTAGTGGCTCCCATGTGGAACACCACTCTGTGAGCCTAGTGGTTTCCATGTGGAACACCACTCAGTGAGCCTTGTGGCTTCCATGTGGAACACCACTCAGTGAGCCTAGTGGCTCCCATGTGGAACACCACTAAGTGAGCCTAGTGGTTTCCATGTGGAACACCACTCAGTGAGCCTAGTGGCTTCTATGTGGAACACCACTCTGTGAGCCTAGTGGCTCCCATGTGGAACACCACTCAGTGAGCCTAGTGGTTTCCATGTGGAACACCACTCAGTGAGCCTAGTGGTTCCCATGTGGAACACCACTCAGTGAGCCTAGTGGCTTCCATGTGGAACACCACTCAGTGAGCCTAGAGGCTTCAATGTGGAACACCACTCAGTGAGCCTAGTGGCTTCCATGTGGAACACCACTCTGTGAGCCCAGTGGCTCCCATATGGAACACCACTCTGTGAGCCTTGTGGCTTGCATGTGGAACACCACTCTGTGAGCCTAGTGGCTCCCATGTGGAACACCACTCAGTGAGCCTAGTGGCTTCCTTGTGGAACACCACTCAGTGAGCCTAGTGGTTTCCATGTGGAACACCACTCAGTCAGCCTAGTGGTTTCCATGTGGAACACCACTCAGTGAGCCTAGTGGCTTCCATGTGGAACACCACTCAGTGAGCCTAGTGGTTCCCATGTGGAACACCACTCAGTGAGCCTTGTGGCTCCCATGTGGAACACCACTCAGTGAGCCTAGTGGTTCCCATGTGGAACACCAGTCTGTGAGCCTAGTGGCTCCCATGTGGAACACCACTCAGTGAGCCTAGTGGTTCCCATGTGGAACACCAGTCTGTGAGCCTAGTGGTTCCCATGTGGAACACCAGTCTGTGAGCCTAGTGGCTCCCATGTGGAACACCAGTCTGTGAGCCTAGTGGCTCCCATGTGGAACACCACTCAGTGAGCCTAGTGGTTCACATGTGGAACACCAGTCTGTGAGCCTAGTGGCTCCCATGTGGAACACCACTCAGTGAGCCTTGTGGCTCCCATGTGGAACACCACTCAGTGAGCCTTGTGGCTCCCATGTGGAACACCACTCAGTGGGTGTGAAGGTAATCAACAAATGGCAACGCCTCTCCTTGTTTGTGTTTGCAGGCTGCTCAAGAAGGCCAAGAGTGGCCCAGGTACGAGGTGAATAGAGAAACCAGTGATGTGGCTTACTCCTTAGTTCCTCGTCACATAGTTGGGGACTAGTCAGTTAGCATCGAACCAAAGTAAATTTAAGTCAGTCCTATTTATCAAAGTGAATTAGTGACAGTGAGGTATATTATTTAGGTTACTTTAATGTTCTTCCTAAGTATAGCTGATTTTTATGTCAAGAGGTATTGTGTGAATATTTTTGTGACACTTTACTGTACAGAGGATGGATGGATAAGTAAACAAAAGATTGGTGTGAGGACGTGATCGCTTGGTGAATCACATGAAAAAATCCGCCTATACAATCCGTCCTTAGTGTTTATCTATATATCCATCAAGGTTGTTTTCCAGTGTGGTGAATATATTTGTATATATTATGTGATGCACGGAGATGATGTGTTTGTGCGTTCACACTGTGCCTTTATGATATCTGTGTACAGTAGAGAAGTGAGCTCCCTCTACGGTTTCTCATTCCAAGTTGGCGTTGGACGTTACGTATGTATACCTTTGAAGCCCTCCGCCTCTTTGTTGAAATAGTAGCTAGGAGTCAGCTGTGGATCCCCACATTCTCCCATAACTATTTTTCTTCTCTTAATATATTATAAGAGCGAGCCATACATTATATGAAAACCATAACAGTTCCCCACTTTGTTTCTAAAGACCAGACACCAGCTCTTTACCCTTGGAGGTCTGCCTTTTTGATAATTTTAATACCAACTTTGATTGTTTACAATATTTAAGAAATGATGTTATGGAGATTGATACCAAAATTTTAATCTATATCAGTATTTACTGACATGCAACTTATAGATGAGTAAATTCGAACTTTTAAAAGCAAGTTTTGTTCATAATTGTAAACTTCATCTTCGGGACCAAATGTTGCAAATATATGTTGTGATAGTACTGGCGACTTTGCTTGTATTGTGCTTATAATTAAACTTTGGAAATTTTACCCAAGCTCAGTTACTTTCCACTCACTTATGAAGGTACAAGTGGACTAAAATATTAATTATTCTGTATAGCTACTTCAAAGACTATTCATATGACATCAAACACAGGCTTAAAGTCGCTAGTTACAATAAACTCACATTTTTGGCTCGCATTTTGTAAATATTTTTTTCAATGCCAAAGAATTATTAATTATCACCCTGCTTCTATAACCATTCAGTTATCCATTTTTCATGTAAGGATGTACTCTCAATATAGTAAAAAAAAATAGGATAATTTTTTTGAGACGGAGTCCTTGACTTGAGGAACAGCTTTTTTTTCTCGCGATAATCTTATTGTGCATTATCAGTTGTGTGTGAGTCGTCTCCCACTTCTTTCCATTCGTCATGAAAAAAAAGACGGAATGCTGTACTATAAAACGGCCGGTCTGTTGTTTATCTGAATAATGTTAATTAGAAAAACATATCCCCGTTACTATGCACCTCTTCTCCTTTTTCCACATTTTTCTCAGTGAATAATGTATGCACTGGAGGATTAAACGGTTTTGTATAAATTGAATAATGTAAATAGTTTTATGATAAACACTGGAACAGCTAGAATTACCAAAGATGATCTTTTTCCAGTGTTGAGGCTGTGGAAGACGTGCATTGTATTACTTGGTCGTGTGGTGACTATGTACAGTACAACGCACTAGAGGGTTCTAGCAAAGAAAACATACTGTACCTGTTTCAAAATAAACGTTACTTTACGGTAATTTGATACTTCCTAGAATCTGCGTGAGACATTGGGTTGTTAGGAGTCGTTCACAAAGTGATCCCAACTCAAGCCCTTGTTACCATGGAAAATACAGGCACACTGTGGCTCTAATACTAGCCCTTACACTGAACCACACTGTGGCGCCATTAGTAGTACTTGGTACCAGATGTTATAAATACAATGTAACCCCTTGAACTTAACACCAGCCCACAAAACTGTTGCAAAGACAAACTGCGGCCGTAACACCAGTCACAGTACAGTACTATGTGGTAAAGACACTTTGTGGAGTTAATCCAGCCCACGATACCATGCGGCAGAGGCAGGCACTGCGAACAAACACCAGTCCATAATATGCTGTAGACACATACGATACACATGGACCTAACGCCGTTCCTCTCCCTTTCCACGGCAATGTTCATACCTGTCACTCAGTCTAACATACCAGTCTTATTCACTACCCATCACTCAGTCTAACATACCAGTCTTATTCACTACCCATCACTCAGTCTAACATACCAGTCTTATTCACTACCCATCACTCAGTCTAACATACCAGTCTTATTCATTACCCACCACTGGAACGTGAATCTCGTGTCTCAGTCTGACAGAAAGATTTCCCACCTGTTATGACATACACCCGTCACCTAACACTCACACCTACGTATCTCATCCCAGCACGATAACTACGCCCACATCCCTCAGCCTGGTGGGACCATTTCCTACCTTATCTCTCACACTGATATGGCCATTGCACCTATCAGCCTAGGGCGAACATTTTTTCCTTCGTCTCGGCCAGACAAGCATTATTTCCTAGTCTCCTAGCATAGCACGGTTACTACCCCTCGTCTCTCTACCTGGTACGACTACTGTACTAGTACTACTGTACCTTCACGTATCAGTCTAGTAAGTCTGTCCTTCCTCGTCTCAGCTTAGCACGAGCATTCCTGTGTCTCTTGGCCAGGGACGACCTTTGTCTTTTTGTATACATTACAGTACCATTCCTTTATCCCCTATTATTACCAGTATCCCTTTCCTTCCTCCGCAGGAAATCACATTTACAATGGCACGCAAGACATGCATTGTACTTACTTTTGGAAGTAACTAATTTAACGTATGTATTGTAATATCAAAATAAAGTATCTTCTCATGTTTCTAGAAATTGTTTTGTGTGTTAATAACCTTTACATCTGTAGTGTGTGAATCCAGATAGACATTTAGTGTGTGCTCTGACACCATCAAGAGTAAGCCTATTTATGTGTTAGTGTTCTGATTTTCTGTTCCTTGGTTTGTAATCGAAGCTTTTCAAAAGATTCCAAAATGCAAGTGAGACATGGTTTAATATAAAACAATGAGCTTGAAAGTCAGCTGGGACTTGAATAAGAGGGAGACTGCGGCCAACACTTAACATGGAGTGGGAGGCTGGAGAAGTTAAGTTGGTTTCAGATGACGATGGCGAGGAGGAGAAGCAGAGATATATCACGGAAACTCCTTGTATTTAAGGAACTCAACGCCCGGTTTTAGACCGGGGATGGACGTATGGGCTAATTACAGAGGGAAGGTAGTTGCTCCAAGTGCACCAGTTCAGAGCCAGGGGGCACCCCCAATCCCCCATCCGCTCTAACTCCCACCCAGGAGGAGGCGAGCGCCATGCAAACAATGTCAACTCTGACCACACCCCACATGAGAGATATAGTAAACGAGGTAGCTGCAGAGAATGGGGGGGGGGGGCGGAGTCAATACCAAGACCAGAGAAATTACCCAGGTCAATTTCCGTCTTGAAAGTCATGTACACTAATAATGACACGTCCCTTGACAAGAGAGCGGAGTTTCAAACACTACTGAGGGTACATCAACCCGATATATTGGGTGCTGTAGAAATGTACAAAAACAGGAGAATCGAACCGGAGGAATGGGAGTTCAATATAGATGGATATGACTCATTTACGAACCTTTCCCAAGAAACTTGCAAGAGGGGTGAGGGGAGAGGATGTTTTCGAAGAATAAAAGTGGTGTAAAATTAAATTGAAGGGGAGAGACTTACGCCCGGAGTTTTAAACACCCTCTTTCGTTGAAGGGGGTCGTCGTGTTTCAACCCGAGCTAAAAAAAATGAGTCCCGAAGGACACCGCAGTACATTCCTCGACGGGGTGGTGTGGCAGTAAAATTAACTAATTCCAATATTACAAAAGAATTTTATTGGAATTAGTTAATTTTACAGCTACACCACCCCGTCAAGCACTGCACTGCGGTGTTCTTCAGGACTTTTTTCTTTAACTCAGGTTGAAACACGACGACCCTCTTCAATGGAAGAGGGTGTTTAAAACTCCGGCCGTTACTCATTGTGAGATATATCTACAAATCCCCAAACTGTAGCGTATTAAACCAGAGGAACTTAAGAGCCTTTATTTGACAATGTAACGGCGCTAAACCCTAGCCACCTCCTTGTCACGGGGGACTTCAATGATGGCGACATCGGCTGGAGAAATGAATCCATGCCAAAAGAACTAAATAATCGAGTAAATAATCCAGCCGCTCTTTTCGCAGAAACTCTGAAGAGACAATGTTATATTCCAACATGTTAAAGACCCGACTCACTACAGAGGGGAGCAAACACCCAAACCGCTGGATCTCATCATAACTGGTGGCAAGTCTGGAACATCTAGCACAAGTTGGCACCGGTCACCACGTCCTTCAGATTTAACTGTTACTTGGTTCATGACAAAACCAGGCCAAGGTTCAAATATTACAAAGGAAATTACGACGGGGTGAGGGAGGAGCTGAGGAGTATACACTGGCCTGACTTACTGAGGAATAAGAACACAGATGCCATACGCTGAATATCATAGACGGTAAAGTTAACCATTCGATCGAAAAATATATACCCAAGACCAAACCCAGTGCCTCCAGGAATACAAGGAGGCCGCTACACATGAACCATGCGGTGGTCGACAAATTTAAAAAGAAAACTCAGACGTGGGTTAGGAGAAAATGATGAGCAGGACAGGAGGAGGTATGCCAGATCCAGGAACCAAGCAAAGTCAGTGTCGAAGGGCTGAAAAAGAGTTCCAGCAGAGGCAGATTGCAAGTGAGGTCAAGTTAAACCCAAAGGCTTTAAGATGGTAGTTATGTAGATTCTGACCAGTGTTACGAGTTGGGGATTTAGAATATAGTTAAAAGTCTACCCAGATCCCAACAGGCAACAAAAAAAAAAACAAAGACAATCGGACTATAAAAGGGTAGACAAAGGATGGGAGTTTTTGTTGTGTATAATAAAGTACCATAAATTCCTTAACAAAATATTCAGCTTTCTATAATTTACCCTTAACCATACTTAACCTAAACATTAACAGTATATACATATTTATACAACATACAACAATTATGAAGCAAGTGGACGTGGGGGGGCAATATAAGATTACAAATACTTAAGTGAGGAGCTGAGATGGCTGACGAGTAAGGCTGAGTATTGTAAAAGACGGTAGGTAGTCACTGTGCCGTAGGTTTCCAGGATAGGTGATCCTGTGGTCACTTCCCAGAGTGAACTGAACTCTCCTCGAACTGGAGCTGACGAAGAAGACTTTGAGGAGGTGACGCAACAACCAGGATATGGAGGAAACCACCAATTGAAGCCTTCCATTCGTCATACTCAGGTTTCGCCCCTAGATAGAACAGTGGTGCTGGTGTGGTCAGGACAATAGATGGCGTGGTTCGTAGTGTTGGAGTAGGTAGATCATGACAATTGGTAGCGTGGTTCGTAATACACCCAAAGACCTCCGTGGCCTTGGTATGAAAAGTGATGATCACCCTGGTCGTCTGGAGAGTAGCTACTGCATTTCCTGGGCGGCTGGGGATAAAGTCGCAATCATGTTGTCCACCCTTTATGTGCCGGACTTGTAGATTATAGGGCTGGGTGAGGAAGGCCCAGCGGAGGATTCAAGCGTTGGAGGTCTTGGCTGGTTTGGATAATGAGCGTGAGTGGGTTATGGTCGGTGAAGACTAAGAGAGATTGTTTAATAGGCAATACTGGAGAGTAGCATTCAAACTTCTTTATTGCCAACACGGTAGGGCCTCCTTCTCTATATGGGCAGTGGTTGGTCTGATGTTTTCAACTTGGCGGAGTAGTATGCCACAGGGTGAAGGACATCAGTGGTTGGAGTGCAGGTTGGCAAGGGCTTTAGCCCCAACTCCGGCTTACCATAGCGATCGATTTGCAGATGGAAGGACAAGAGTGTAGTCAGGGGTGGACTACAGGCTTGGAGACAGGAAACTTTGAGGCAGTGGAAACTGGTGCGTTTTTACTCTGGTTCAGATGTAGGGACCCGCAGAACTGGTAAGGTCTGTGAGGGGTCCCGGCCACGCTGGAGTAGTTACTGCAGAACCGACGGTAGTAGCCGCACATCCCCAGGAAAGCGCGGGAGTTCCTTCCTCGTCGCTTGGAGTGGGAAGGACAAGATGGCTAACGTTGTTGCGTCAGCAGGTCTCACCATACCATGCCCAACGATATGTCCCAGAGTAAGTCAGGCCCGGCCAAAAGCAGATTTAGCCAGGTTTATGGTGAATCCAATTCTTACAGTCGTGCTAACAGTATCTCAAACGCACCAGATTTCCGTCCCAGCCGTCCGTACACCACCAAGGTCATCCAGGTGACAGAAACGTCCCACCTAGGTCGAATTAGGTAATTGATGACCCTCTGGAATGCTGGCGGGTATTGAAAAGCCAAACGCCATAACCAAATATTGAAAAAAAAAGACCAAATGGAGTTATAATGCGGGGCTATTTTGCCCTATCCGTAGTCCGACGATATCGCTGTGATCTGCGCATGCCTGATAAATTTGGCACAAACTGTGCTGTATTATATATAAATCAAGGGCAAAGGGTGAATCTGAGACAGTGACCTGGTTCACTTACGATAATCGGTACAGAAACGAAAAGTGCTATCGGGTTTTGGAATGAAGGCAAGGTGAAGCCCAGGGGAGGTACTAGGCTCAGCTAAGTTATGTTTACAACAAAAATCTACCTCCTTTTCTAATCTCTCTTTTTGTGGATTTAGTCGATATGCTGATTGCCTAATGGGTTGCACATCATCTAAGATTAGCTTATCATGTTTTAAGTATATTGCAAAACCCTAGGAGGTCTGACGTGACTTTAGGAAATGTTGGTATAACTTAGCGAGATCTTTTGTGAAATTCGTTCAGAACAGAAAAATACTCATCAGTTGTTGGTATGTGACTGTGGCGGAGTTCTCTTTTAGGTAGAGTGAAGTCTAAATTCTCCAATAGGTCCATGTCATCTGTGCTCGGCTCCGGCCCTGACAAAACCGTATGCAATGGGGTGAGACGCCTTCTGGGATGTCTTCCTCGGCTACTGGAATGGTAAGTTTCATGAGATTAATGTGAACAAGTTGTGAATCTTTTCTGCGATTAGGGATATGGACTATATAGTTGAGGAGAGATAGTTTTATTAGCATTGGTTGAAAGTTTTGTTGGGAGTCGTTCCAAGCAGGGTGTGAATTGAGTAAGCCGAAGATGTACAATGGTCCACACTGGTCTTTCATCACCTGTTTGAACAAAAGATGGATCAGATTGTTGGGCTTTAATGAGCTCATCCTTACTAATGGTCTTATTGTACAGATCTTCTGTGGGTAGGAAGATATTGGAGGTGGTTTTAGATGAAGAGGGCCCATTTCGCACACTCTGTGACCTGGTGACAGCACAAGATGGGAAAAGGTGAGGAATAGTTTCTTCAAGGTCAGTGGTGGAGTTGACAGGTAAGGGAGAGTTGACTGTCTTTATGTTGGGAACCACTAGATCTCCTACCAAGTCATTACCCAATAATAAATGAATGCCGCTCACAGGCATTAGATCTTTCCTAATGGCTGTTTGCACTTCCCCAGTAATCAAGGGACATTGGAGGTGCACTTTAGCTAAGGGATAGGAAGAATGGGATGAGAGATCTGAAATTAGAACACTCTCATTAGTAAATGCGGTAGATATATCAGGAATGACGTTAAACAGGAGGATAGATTGTGCTGCGCCCGTATCACGTAGTATACGAATAGGGAAAGAAGGAGACCCCTCTTTGATTGAAATTTTTCCCTCATAGGTGAATGAAGAGAAGAGATCCTGATGGGGCCTTTCCACATTGGTGGTTGCTATTGGTTTGGATTTGGGATCCAGGGAACTACTTTTAGCAATTCGACACTTTGGGTGTTTACAGGTCTGGATCGTATGGCCTGGGTTTTTACAGTAAGAACAAGTAAACTTGGTTGTATCAGGGGGGATAGGTGTGGGACCTTTCGACCTACCACTCACGCCCCCAAGGTTATCATCAGAGGAGGACCTAACATGTCGGAAAGTACCACGTTCTCTACTGCCCAGTGACTCCACCAGCAAGGCGTACGCATCAGCCAGCTCAGCCGCACGCCCTAAATTAACCTCTCCACGCTCCTCCACATGCTTCAAGATGTGAAATGGTATCTTGCTCTTCCACTCCTCCAGGACTACCAAGTTTAACAAATCCTGAAATGTGGAGGTCTCTGTAGCCTCTAACCACTTCTTAAAAAACCTAAGCTTTTCTTGAGCAAACTCAACAAAGGTGTGTGAAAATGGTATGGTTAGTTTACGAAACTTTTGCCGGTATCCATCTGGCGTGATAGCATAAGAGGTGAGGATATTCTTTTTTACGTTATCATAGTCATCAGTCTGGTCTAAACAGTTATAAACTCTACGAGCCTTACCACATAATTTAGGAACTAACACCGACACCCACTGGTCCTCAGGCCACTCATTCTTCCCGGCTATTTTCTCAAAAGTCCTAAATGACCTGTCCATATCGGATTCATCAAACCCGGGAACAAGGGAAGAAGCATTAGCAGGGTTAAAAGCAGCTAGTTTCTCTTTTAATGCCACTTCTTTTGATTTAACCTCCGATGTTAAGGTGACTTCTGTCTCTCTCACCTGTAGTTCTTTCAGTCTAACCTCCTGCTCCAACTTGGCCTGTTCCAACTTGGCCTGTTCCAACCTTTCCTCATGCTCCAACTTGGCCTGTTCCGACCTTCCCTCATGCTCCAACTTTTGCTCCAACTTGGCCTGTTCCAACATTCCCTCATGCTCCAACTTGGCCTGTTCCAACTTTTCCTCATGCTCCAACTTGGCCTGTTCTGGCTGGAGTTCTTTTCATTTTTGATTTGGAACTCCGAACACAAGCCTACATTCTGGATTCCTAAGGCGTCTACTCTTTTGTACTTTTCTTGAAGACTATGTAGACATAGAGCAACTTCTGAGTGAGGGTGGTGGATAGTGGTTGAAGTTTCTTGGACATAAGGCGTTAATCAGTCAACAGCAGTTCTTTTAAAAACTTCTTGTTGAACCAACATTTCAATTACTTGATTTTTAACATTTCCTTAGTCAGTTGCTTTAATGAAAATGGGATGGCCCATGATAGTTGGCTATTTCTTTCCATTCTTTCATCAGGATATTAACACGTAATTGGCCTCACGGAAGGATTTTTCAATAAAATCCTGGAGATCAAAACCTAATTGTACATTGTTAAAGAAAACTAGGAACAAATTAACTAATGAAAATTAAAAGATAAAGATAGTGGATTACCCTGAAAATATCACGGCAGTGGATAACCAGAAAGACGGAAACTAACCAGTTATACCTAGAGGAAATTACACTTATGAATATTGTTCTTCTGATAAGATCACTTGAATAAGGATAGAGACTTGAAGAGGAAGAGTATTCACGGCATTTATATAAGATCGGATTAACAGCCCTTGAGTAAGCAGGAAGGAAATGCGGCATTTATATGGGATCCGGATTAACAGCCAGGAATATCACTTCACCTAAACTAGTGACTATGGAACAGCCTACTCTGGAGTGAAGTGCGGCATTAAACAGATCCGGATTCTTCCCTACACTCATCAGACTACGGCTGCACGTATGTAATAACAGGTAAGCCTTGCGCTGACGCGGAACCTAACCTCCTACATCTCTGTCCTCTTACTGTACAGTAACCACAATATATACACGCAAGAAACTTTAAACCACCGTAAAGCAATTGTGAACAGAAGTGACTGGGAGGAATAATTAACAAGGTTACAGGGGGAGGAAGGAATATGGTATTGCCAAGATCTAAATGTCACATCACGGTCGCCATTTAGTTACGAGTTGGGGATTTAGAATATAGTTAAAAGTCTACTCAGATCCCAACAGGCAACAACAAAAAAAAACAACGACAATCGGACTATAAAAGGGTAGACAAAGGATGCGAGTTTTTGTTGTGTATAATAAAGTACCATAAATTCCTAAACAAAGTATTCAGCTTTCTATAATTTACCCTTAACCATACTTAACCTAAACATTAACAGTATATACATATTTATACACCATACAATAATTTTGAAGCAAGGTGGAGGTGGGAGGCAATATAAGATTACAAATACTTAAGTGTGGAGCTGATATGGCTGACGAGTAAGGCTGAGTATTGTAGAAGACGGTAGGTAGTCACTGTGCCGTAGGTTTCCAGGATAGGTGATCCTGTGGTCACTTCCCAGAGTGAACTGAACTCTCCTCGAACTGGAGCTGACGAAGAAGACTTTGAGGAGGTGACGCAACAACCAGGATATGGAGAAGGGAAACCCGGGAGTGGGAACTAAGAGTAGTCATACTCGGGTTTCGCCCCTAGATGGCGTTGCTCGTGGTGCTGGGTAGGTAGATCAGGACAATAGATGGCGTGGTTAGTAGTGCTGGGTAGGTAGATCATGACAATTGGTGGCGTGGTTCGTAACACCAGGATAAGGTGGAGGCGTTGGACAAATTCTTTACATCGGTTGAGGAAAGACGGTTTGACACAGTGCTAACCCACATTGTGTTATCGGATGAGGTTATAAGAAATAAACTGTCAAAGCTAAAGATTCACAAGAATCCAGGCCCTGATATGGTACACCCCAAAGTGTTAAGAGAACTTTGTAAGGAGCTTGCGGAGCCCCTGAAGATCCTGCTCTGCAAATGCCTGGATGAGCAAAAGGTTCCCGATGACTGGAAAACGGCTTATGAGAGTCCTATATTCAAGAAAGGCGATCGTCACTCCACGAATAATTATAGACCAGTGAGGCCTGACCAGCATAGTGTGCAAAGTACTAGAGAGCATCGTAAGAGATGCCATGATTGAACATCTGCTACGGAACAACCTTGTAAAGGACTGCCAATACGGTTTTATGCCGGGACTATCCTACTTAACACAATTACTTAAGGTATTATATGTTTGGACCGAAATTCGGGAACAGGATTGTAATATCGACAATATATACCTACATTTTGCCAAGGCTTTCGACAGTGTACCCCATGAAAGGCTGAAAATTAAACTGGAAGTGGTACGGGATTCGGGGAAGCATCTTGGTGTTGATCGGAGACTTTCTCTATGACCGCAAGCAGTATGTGGTGATTAATGGCACGAAATCATCATGTGTACCCGTCACAAGCGGGATACAACAGGGCAGCAAGTTGGGCCCGTTGCTGTTTGTTTGCTTCATCAATGACATGCCAGACGCTCTACATTCCTCCATTCAAATGTTTGCGGATGACGCCAAGTTATATCGGGAAATTAAGAACCAAGCAGACTGTGAAGAGCTGCAGAAGGATCTCTGTGAGCTTCAAGAATGGTCGAAGAAATGGCTGCTAAGAGGATGCACCTGGGACGTACCAACAGTAAAGCAGCGAATTATAGTATGTCCCAATGGGACGAAGAATCTGCATTAATTGAGACAATGAGCTGAAGTTCTCAGGCCATTGCGAGAAGAAGGTGAATCAGGCAACTAAATTATTAGGTCTTACAAGAAGGTCGCTCAGATATCTAGACGGTCCGTCCCTCGTAACGATCTTCAAGAGTGAAGTGCTTCCCCGTCTGGAGTACTGTCACCCCGTCTGATCCCCGAGATATGCTAGGGATTGTCAGTTGATTGAAAATGTTCTAAGGAGGGTCACCAGACTGGTGCTAGCACCTCGGCACCTCAGCTATACCCTGAGAGATTAGAGTGCCTGCAATATTGCCTAGCTTGTGCTACAGGTGGGCGGGGGGGGGACCTAAGTGAGGTGTATAAACATCTTTAAGGGCACTACTCAGCCGAGTGCCCTTACCTGGAGCTGGCGCTCACCCCACAAGGGGTCAGAGCTCAAGGCTGAATAAGCCGCAAGTCCAGAAAACTGTGAGGGGTAACTTTTTCGATAAATGATTCAGTTGTAACAGAACCCTCCCTCATTGCCAACCACTTCAATGAATATTTTATTAATGTTGGCAAAAATCTTAGAGCATCCCTGATCACCATGAGGAATTTAGAGCTCACCTGCAAAACAGACAGAAAAATGAGCTCTTCTTATCCCCTGTCACAGCAGATGAATTACTGGCCATCATAAAAATGCCCAAAGATGCAGCAGCAGGCGAAGACAATATACCAATGAGCATCATTAAGAAAGTAGCCCACTTATTACTACCTGTTCTACACATTTGTAACTCCTCCTTCACTAGTGGTGTCTTTCCAGATAAACTGAAAATTGCTAAAGTTCACCCAGCATTTAAAAAATCTAGGGACAAAGGTCTTTTCAAGAACATTACGGCGTTTGGGGCCTGTCCCACAATTGGTTTACCTCATATCTGTCCAACAGGATGCAGTATATCTGCTATAATAATCACCAATCTGACTCCTCGCCAATCTTGTATGGCGTCCCCCAAGGTTCCATTCTCGGTCCAACACTGTTTTTGTTGTACATAAGAACATAAGAAAATAAGGAGTCTGCAATAGGCCGGTTGGCCTGAGCATGGCAGCTCCTGTCGAGAGTTACTACCACTCTCTATCATCCATGAATCTATCAAACCTCTTTTTAAAACTTGGAGCGTTCCAGCACTTACTACAAAGTTGCTAAGCTTGTTCCACTCGTCCATCACCCTATTTGTGAACCAGTCCCTTCCTATCTCCCTCCTAAACCTAAACTTATCCAACTTTAATCCGTTGCTACGAGTCCTATCCTGCTCGGATATTATAAGAACTTTATCTATATCGCCTTTATTGATTCCTTTCACCCACTTAAATACTTCTATCATATCTCCCCGCACTCTTCGTCTTTCTAGGGAATGCAAGTTTAGTTTCTTTAACCTATCTTGATATGGAAGGTTGCTAAGTCCCGGAATCATTTCATCATTCTTCGCTGCACCGACTCCAATGAATTGATATCCATTCTATAATAAGGGCACCAGAACTGAACCACATAATCGAGGTGCGGCCTGACTAGCGCAAGATATAGTTGCAATAAGACCTCTGCACTCTTATTACTTACACTTCTAGAAATAAAACCTAATACATAGTCCACGCCAGCACACACATAAAATGCAACTTATTTGCAGACGATAGTAATCCCTATGCCAGCAACTCAGACCTCCATTCCTTGATGATAACTATGAACACTGAATTGACTAAAGTTAGGACCTGGGTAATACGTAATAAACTGACCTTAAACCTTAAGAAAACCCACTACACGATCTTTCACAGAAGGAAAAACTTACCACCAGACTTGGACCCCAAGTACCTTGGTGATACAGTCCTCAAACGCGAACAAAATACTAAATTCTCCGGAGTTATTGTTGATGAGAAACTTAACTGGAGAAACCACATCCAAGCCATTCACAGTAATGTCAATAAACAGTCGGGTATCATGTATCACACTCGACAGTCACTCACTTTCACAGCAATGGAAGAAATCTATCATGATCTTGTTTACCAACACCTGAAACACTGTCACACACTATGGGGGGGAGGGGGGGTGGCTCTGGTTCTTCAAAAACACAATCCCTGGTTACTGCACAAAAGAGAGTTGTGCAGACAATGACCTACTTGAAAAAAACAGATCACACAAACGAACAATTTGATAAATTTAAATGTTAAAATTCGAAGATATTAACACCTTCTGCTGTGCCCTCTTTGTTTACAAATCTATCAATCACTTGCTTGACAACAATTATTTCCAGTTCCGGAATAATCAGAGATACAACTTAAGGCACCAAGAGCTACTAAGATCACCCCCCATGCGCTCCACTCAGTTCCAGACCTCCATAAAATATCATAGTGTGAAGGTGTGGAACAACTTACCCCCACCCATCCAAGCAAAGACTTTATTATTTTTTTTTTTTTACGGAGATTAGCCCACCAGGGCACAGGTCACTGACCCACATCGGGATCTGGGGGGTGAAAATGTAATAATAATAATAATAATAATAATAATAATAATAATAATAATAAAAATAATAATAATGATAATAATAATAATAATAATAATAATAATAATAATAATAATAATAATAATAATAATAATAATAATAATAATAATAATCTATATATATATAAAACAAAGAAGTATGTAATAATAAATAATAATAATAATTAACGGTTTATTGAAAGAACTTGGCAGCCAGAAGGCTGAAAATATACAGTTACATATTTGGGGAATGGGTTTCGAATTACAAATAATATACAAGTAACATAAGTGATATAAATAAGATATATAACAACTAGATGGGGAAAAGCTCAAACTACAGTGCATTTCAACATAGTGACAGTGCAAGGAGTAGTGTTTACTGGGAGTGAATACACTGGTTTATTACAAGTTATTGATAATTTTTACAATGGTTGGGACTGGGCTGTTCTTATAGCGATCAGTTCGTGCACGTATGGGCTGGATGCGGTTGTGGTGTCGAACAGCAATTCTCGGGCTAGGGATCTCAGGTGGTAGTAGGAGCCGGTGTCGAGGATGGTGTAGAAGCTTCTTACCAAATTTGCAGATGAGTTCGTGGTGATGGTCAGTGAGAGTCGAAAGGGTCAGTGTGTTGAGCGCTTCTTGATATGTGGAGTAGGAAGGGGAGAGAATAATCTTGCATGCCCTCTTTTGCACTTTTTCTAGGTGTTTACGTTGTGTGGCATTTAGGGAGGAAGACCAGGTGGGGGAGGCATAGGTGAGCTTGGGAAGTATGAATGTTGTGTAAACACTGAGGAGCTCGGGTGCAGGAACTCCGAGGGACTTGAGTCGGCGGAGGAGGTGGAGACGGAAACTGGAGAAGTTTGACCTTCACTGACGTGGTTTCCAAATTTAGTTTTGACTGTCTATGGTGACGCCGAGGAGCTTCGTGGAATCTACAACCTGGAGTGTGTTCGGACCCATTAATGGAAGGAGGTGGGATAATGTCTCGGAGAGGTTGATGTGCATAACCATGGTCTTAGTATGGTTGTTGTTGACATAGTTATTGGTGGCCCAGTTTTGGAGACTGTTCAATAAATCCTGAAGGGCGGTGTTATAGTTGGGAGCAGAATTGTTGACGCTGATCCCAATGGTGGAGTTGTCGACATATTTCCAGCGAGCGGGGGTTTCTCTTAGGGCATCATTGATGAGCATAAGGAAGCAGAGTGGTCCCATCTTGGTGCCTTTGGGGACGCCACAGGTGAGTGACTGAAAGGTGGAGACAGCCCCTCGGAAGCGTACAGCTTGGCGTCGGTCACTGAGGAAGTCTGTAAGCCATGGTATAAGACTTCTCCGAAGCCCGAGGTCAATAGTTTGTTGATGATTATATTGTGGTCGACTAGGTCGAACGCTTTAGTGAAATCAATGAAGGCGACAGCTACAGACGTTTTTCGTTTCTCGAGATGGCGGTATATGTAATCGAGAAAGCTGACAAGACAGTGAGTGGTGGGGAAGTTTTCATGTTGCCAAATTGCTGAGGGTCTACGACTCCTGCAATATCAGCATAAGCCCAGTCGAACACAAAACTTTCACAGATTAGGCTGGGTATTGGGGTGATTGCAATAGGTCGTAGCTGATTTAAGGATTGTGGGCTGGTTGACTTGGGCACTGGTGATACATAAGAGGTCTTCCAGTCAGCTGGGCATCTGGCTTGACTGAGAGAAGCATTGATGATGGAGCATAGGGGTTTAGCAAGCTCCGGGGAGAACTCCTTGAAGAGTTTCATTGGTAAGTCAATGGGGGTGGTAGAGCGTTTTAATTTTAGTTTGTCCAGGCGTTTTGCTACTTGAAATTCTTCTACTAAGTCAGTGGGAAGGGGGGCTGGTAGGGCTGTGTGTTTGTGTGTGTGTCCGCACGAGAATCTCGGAAACTACTTTACCGATGTGCAGTGATGATGGATGGTGTTATATGTAGTGATGATGGATGGTGTTATATGTAGTGATGATGGATGGTGTTATATGTAATGATGATGGATGATGTTATATGTAGTGATGATGGGTGGTGTTATATGTAGTGATGATGGATGGTGTTATATGTAGTGATGATGGGTGGTGTTATAAATAGTGATGATTAGACAATAAAATAATAACAGTTTAATGCTAAAAAATATACTTGGCTGTACCGTTGTAGTGGAACTTACATACACCGTTAATGAACTATTGATGGAAGAAGTTTTTGGGACTGAACAGTAGTTGCAAACAGGGAGTTCCTCAGAGAGACAGACTACTCAGTTGAAGTTCTGGTGAATTTTCTTGAAGAAAATGAGTCTCACCTGGTGCCTGATTAAGCAAATGCTTATGAACAGATCTTGCAAGTGATACAAGCGGAGCAGGGAGGTATGATCTTTCTCGATGCACCTGGCGGGACAGGAAAAACATTCCTGATCAACCTTTTGTTGACCAAAGCACGTCATCAGGGGAAAATTGCTCTTGCTGTGGCATCCTCAGGCATTGTTGCAACACTACTAGAAGGAGGACGTACAGCACACTCAAATTTTAAACTGCCTCTCAACCTCGCTCACAATGAGAATCCAGTGTGCAACGTTAAAAAAGGATCGGCAAAGGCAAAACTCTTAGAAAAATGCAGCCTCATAGTCTGGGATGAATGTACTATGTCTCACAAGTTAGCGTTTGAAGCACTGGACAGGACCTTGCAAGACATACGACAAAATGACCAGATCATGGGTGGCATTACAATGGTCATTGCTGGAGACTTTCGCCAGACCCTACCTGTCATTCCTTGAAGCACTCCAGCTGATGAACTGAATGCGTGCCTCAAGGTATCATACCTTTGGAGAAGTGTTCAGACACTCACCCTATCCACAAACATGAGAGTACATCTACAAGGAGATCAGGATGCTGGACGGTTTGCAAACCTTCTACTACAGATTGGGAATGGAACTTTCCCTGTTGATTCAGAAGGACAAATAATCATTCCTCAAGGATTTCGAAATGTTGTAAAGTCCTCAACTGAGCTCACTAACATGGTCTACCCAAACATTATTCACCACTACAAGGATCACAAGTGGCTGCGTGAACGCGCAATTCTGGCACCAAAGAATGAAACAGTGGTTGAAATCAACATGACTCTACTCAGATAGCTTCCAGGCAGTGAGACCTCATTCAAATCGGTTGATACAGTAATCGACCAAGACCAAGCAGTCTAGTACCCTGCAGAATTCCTTAATTCTTTGGAGCCCGCTGGAATGCCTCCTCACCACCTCACTCTCAAGATTGGAACTCCTATAATGCTCTTAAGAAATCTTGAACCACCAATCCTCTGCAATGGCAAAAGACTGGTGGTGACGAACATGATGCCACATGTACTGGAAGCTACAATACTGACAGGAAAAGCCAAAGGAGAGGACGTTTTTATACCAAGGATACCTCTTATCACCACTGACCTGCCATTTGAGTTCAAGCGACTTCAGTTCCCGGTTAAAGTGAGCCTTGCCATGACCATCTACAAAAGCCAGGGACAGTCCCTAAAGATGGTTGGCCTAAACCTGGTGTTCCCTTGCTTCTCTCATGGACAGTTCTATGTTGGATGCTCCAGAGTGGGAACTGGCAAAAATCTGTACATACTTGCTGCTAATGGCAAAACCAAAAATGTGGTCTACCTTAATGCACTACAGTGAGACAATGTGGAGCCTCCCGGAGGGTGGCGTCCTACCGTGGCCTAGCGAAAGAGCTGATTCCGCTAATAATAATAATAATAATAATAATAATAATAATAATAATAATAATAATAATAATAATAATAATAATAATAATAATAATAATAATAATAATAATAATAATAATAATAATAATAATAATAATAATAATAATAAATCATAGTAGATAAAATATATAATAAAAATACAAAATTAAAATTAAAATAATAATAATTCAAAGTAAATAAAATTGATAATAAAAATTACAATTTAAAATAAAATAATGAAATACTGATAACATTAATAATAACTGTAGAAATAATAATAAAGAACAATAAAGAAATAGTGAGCAACGACATATGTATGTTGTGTTGTCAAAGTAGGATAAACAATTGAGACCCTGCAAATATCTATTGTCTAAGTATTAATATTTTTTTTAATACCTACTATATATACCTGCTTTTATTGTACCATCAAAACCGTTTTATCAGCAATTATCATGTAGATAGAAAAGAAATTACCATTGCAATAAATATATTTGCCAACTAGACATAATCCTGACAGCTCTGTCCTCTTGTTCAAGCTTAATACTGTACAACCGCCCTAGCAGCTAACGAGTCGATCAGTGGGGAAGAGGATAAAAGTATAAAAACACTCCTATCCATCCTCGGGCAATATCACTTACTGTTCTAGAATGAACAATGGGAAAAGGGTAAATTTGCATTAGTTTACACAACTCTGTTTGAAAGTCAAAACTATGTTTTTCTAGTGTATTTTTGTGTTTTGATTGGTTCTGACCTTGATTTCCGTCGGATAGTGCCTGTTTTTTTTAGTTATCGGGTGTTTTGGTTGGGGCGTTTTCCGACAAAAATCATGGCCAAACGAATACAAAATACACCAAAAAAGCACGAGAAAACATATAAACCGAACCTTTTTTTTTTGGATGACCTAACCTAACCTGACCTAACTCTCACAGGGTGCAGTGCTGTCAGAGCTCACCAGAGCACCGCTCCGGCACCTCTGTTTTGATCAATCAATCAATCAATCAATATCGCCTACTCCTTGTTCCCTCCCGGGGAACTCCCCAACAGGGGGTAGCCATGACGTGTACGGGAACGTATTGCGCATGACGATTTGTGAAGGAAACACGCTGAGTGGGAGGTCGGGTAGGCGATAATGGCAGAAGATTAATGGAAACAGTTGAGAAATATCTGGCATGCACTATCTCCGTTATTATACGTTTGCGACGGTAATTTAATGGAATAAAATTATCTTAAAATTAGACGTCTTTTTTCGAACATGAAAATAGATTTGGGGTAGGAAAGTTGTGTGCACGAATGCAAAAATACCGGGATAACGACTTAACACTCATGGCATTATAGAAGAAAATCGATTTCTAACTAAAAAATAATCATAGTGACTTTAAAGTTTATTTTGTTTGTGTGCGTTCTCAAGGACTGAAACTGTGCCTACAATACACCATTCACAGGGAGATACAGTGTACGCAGTCACAGACGACAACTCTATAGATAACAGAGAGTGGATAAGTACTGTTCTTTTCCTCTCTTTACTTTTTTAAACAGGTGTAAATCTATACAGTCTGCACCCCCCCCCCCCACCCCGACCCCCACAACAACAACAACCATGAGTTTGATATGTGATTACTGCAGGGAGACGTCGGATATGGAGGATACAGGCCTGACTAATGCAACGTTTAGGAAGTTACTAACTGCCGTAAAGCATGAGGGCTGTTGCTGGCATTGCCCTGGCTGCATAGTCAAGGTGAATGAGGCGATTGCAAGCCATAAGGGAACGAGTTCTCTCCGGACGAAGATAGATGAAGCTGGAGCCCTGCTGCTTGCCAAACTGGAGCAAGCTGGGAAAGACATCCTTGCTAAGACTGAGGAAGCAGCCGATAGAATGGAGGTGGTTGCTAAAAGGAGTTATGCTGACATATTAGCAGGGGCACGGGAGGGGGCGGGGAGTAATGCAGGATCAGAACAGGTTCTACAGCAGATTGGGACTCTGAAGAAGTGTGTCGAAGAAATGAAAATTAACGGACCTACTGTTAGGGGAGAGGAGGAACACCAGGAACGTTTCCAGCGCAGGAACAATGTAATAGTTTTTGGAGTCCCAGAGAGCCAGGCGGAGGGAACTGTGAGTGAGGTAACACACGATAAGATGCTGTTTCAAAAAATTTGTACAGAGGTTCTGAAAATTCCAACAACCCCTCAGGATGTGAGGAGGCTGGGACAAAAGCAGGGGGATAAGCCTCGTTCCCTCAGGATCACATTAGCGAGCGGAGAAGAGAAATGGCAGGTTATTAGGCAGGCAAAAAACTGACCAAGGAGCGAGGCATTTCGGGATGTATTCATTCACCCAGATCGCACGGTAATACAGAGGGAACAGTACAAGAAGCTCCTGCAGGACTTGAAGCAGAAGAGGGAGGAGTCAAGGAAGAACGGGGACGGGTGTACATGGGTTATACTCAGGGGGAGGGTAGTGGAAGCAAGTGTGCCAACACAGGGCCAGGGGGCAGCAGCGCACCCTCCACCCGCTCTAACCCCCACCCGGGAGGCGGCACCAGCTCCGCCTGCCGGACAGGAGGAGGCGAGAACCGTGTAAACAATAACATTTCTAACCACACCCTGCAAAATACAGTGTACTTAGCAAATGCTGCAGCTTCTGCGAATGGGGGTGGGGTGAGCGGGGTTACTACTAAGAGCAGAGACGCTACCAAGAACAAATTCTGGCTTGAATGTCATGTACACTAATACTGACACGTTTCTCGATAAGAGAGAGGAGTTTGAAACACTACTAAGAGTACACCAACCAGATATCGTAGGAGTTGTAGAACTGTTGTACAAGAACAGGAGAATCGACCCAGAGGAAAGTGAGTTCTTGTATTGCTGGATATGACTCATTTACGAACCTTTCTCAAGAAACTTGTAAGAGGGGTGTGGTTATCTATGCTAGGCAAGACCTTAGAGCCAGCCAGGCGAGGGTACAGGGAGAGGATGTTTTTGAAGAGTCCAAGTGGTGTAAAATTAAATTAAAGGGAGGGGACTTACTTATCGTCGGGTGTATCTACAGATCCCCAAACTGTGGCCCACTAAATCAAAGGAACTTAAGAACCTTAATAAACAACGCGGCGATGCTCAACCCTAGCCACCTCCTTATCATGGGGGACTTTAACTATGGCGACATCGACTGGAGAAACGAGTCCACCCCGAATGACTTGAATAACCCTGCTACTCTTTTTGTAGAAACTCTGAGAGATAATTTTCTGTTCCAACATGTTAGAGACCCGACACATTACAGAGGGGAGCAAACACCCAAGCCACTTGACCTCATCATATCAAACGAGGAGGGTATGGTGGCCAAACTGGAACACCTTGCCCCAGTTGGCACCAGTCACCATATAGTGTTGTCATTCAGATTTAACTGTTACCTAGTTTAAGATAAGGCCAGGCCAAGGTGCAAATATTACAAGGGAAATTACAATGGGATGAGGGAAGAGATGAGTGGTATCAACTGGCCTGACTTATTAAGGTACAAGAACGCAGACACTACGCTGAATATCATAACTAGTAAAGTGACCCATTTGGTCGATAAATATATACCCAAGACCAAACCCAGTGCTTCTAGGAATACGAGAGGATCCCTACACATGAACCATGCGGCGGTCGACAAAATTAAGAAGAAAACCCAGAAATTCAAGACTTGGGTTGGGTCAAACGATGAGCAAGACAGGAGGATGTATGCCAGAGCCAGAAACCAAGCAAAGACAGAGCGTAGAAGGGCTGAAAAGGAGTTCCAGAGGCTGGTTGCAAGCGAAGTCAAGTCAAACCCAAAGGCGTTTTACCGCTATGCAAAGTCGAAATTGAAAACGCGAGTAGGAGTATCAGACCTAAGGCTTGAAGATGGTAGTTACGCAGATTCTGACCAGGATAAAGCCGAGGCATTGAACAGCTTCTTTTCCTCGGTGTTCACAAGAAAGGATGCAACGGTTCGACACAGCACTGACCCACATTGTGTTCACTGAAGAGGGTATTAGAAATAAAGTGTCCAGGCTAAAGGTCCATAAGAGTCCCGGACCTGACATGGTGCATCCTAGAGTGCTAAGAGAGTTGTGCAACGAGCTTGCAGAGCCCCTGAAGATTCTGTTTTGTAAATACCTGGATGAACAAAAGGTCCCCAGTGAATGGAAAGTGGCTTATGTGAGTCCTATCTTCAAGAAGGGCGATCGGCACCCCACGAACAACTATAGACCAGTGAGCCTGACCAGCATAATATGTAAGGTACTTGAGAGTATTATCAGAGATGCCGCAATGGAACATCTAATACGAAACAATCTTGTAAAGGATTGCCAACACGGTTTTATGCCGGGGCGCTCCTGCTTAACACAATTGCTCAAGGTATTGGATATTTGGACCCATATTCTGAAAAGGGGTGGTAATATCGACAATATTTACCTAGATTTTGCCAAGGCTTTCGACAGTGTACCCCATGAAAGGCTGAAAATCAAACTGGAAGGGTACGGAATTCGGGGAAATGTCCTTGTATGGATAGAAGACTTTCTACATGACCGCAAGCAGTGTGTGGTGATTAATGACACGAAATCGTCATCCGTACCTGTCACAAGTGGGGTACCACAGGGCAGTGTGTTGGGCCCGCTGTTGTTTGTTTGTTTCATAAATGACATGCCTGACGTTGTACACTCCTCCATACAAATGTTTGCCGATGATGCTAAGTTATTTCGGGAAATTAAGAACCAAGCTGACTGTGAAGAGCTGCAGAAGGACCTCTGTGGGCTCCAGGAATGGTCGAAGGAATGGCTGCTGAGATTCAATGTCACGAAGTGTAAGAGGATGCACCTGGGGCGTACCAACGGTAAGGAGGCGTATCATATGTCCCAACGGAATTAGGAAACTGCACTAGTTGAGACTGAACGTGAGAAGGACCTAGGTGTATATGTTGACAATGAGCTGAAGTTCTCGGGCCATTGCGAGAAGAAGGTAAACCAGGCAAATAAATTATTGGGTCTTATAAGAAGGTCGTTCAGATATCTAGACGGTCCGTCCCTCTTAACGATCTTCAAGAGTGAAGTGCTTCCCCATCTGCAGTACTGTCCCTATGCTAGGAACTGTCAGTTGATTGAAAATGTTCAAAGGAGGGCCACCAGACTGGTGCCTGCACATCGGCACCTCAGCTACCCTGAGAGATTGGAGCGCCTGAACTTGCCTAGCTTATATTACAGACGGGCAAGGGGTGACCTAGTTGAGGTGTATAAGCATGTCCTTAGTTGGAGCTGACGGACGCTTGCCTCACAAGGGGTCACAGCTCAAGACTGAAGAAGCCGCAAGTCCAGAAAACTGTGAGGGCAAACTTTTTCGGAGTGAGGGTTGTAAACTCTTGGAACAATCTACCAGAGAGTGTTGTGACGGCACCGAGTGTGAGCTCTTTCAAGACAAGACTTGACCAACACTGGAGCGGGTTCAGGTACATTCAGGAGCCGGTGCATGCCCAGTATTTGCCAACAGTGCGTGACAGAGACGTGACCGATCGCCCGGGCGGCTAACGAGCCGAACAGTGGTGAAGAGGATAAAAGTAAAAGTAAGTACTGTACAAGTAGTGATATGGTAAAAAATATGAAATACCTATTGGGATAAAAGCTCCTGCCACGGAATAACGTTACTAACAATCCAACATAATATAACAGCTAAAAAAGGAATTTGTTAGTAGTTTTCGTAGTCGATCTAAAACGAATCTTTACCTTCATTTTTACACTTGTTGTTTGCTTGATATTTATAAAAACGATACCACAATGCAGAGAATTTGACCTAACCAACCTTATCGGGGGGCATATTAAGCAGAAAGAACTTACTTGGTTATTATCAGGTACCAATGGTAGCACTTTTCTTGAAACAGCATTGTGTAATTTTATGTCTATTGTGGACGTCACAGTATGATCGGTTGTTGCGCTGAAACACATATCTTGTTAACTGTCAGTTCTCAGCCGCATTTTGAACACTTGTATGTCCTGCCAACTAGTTTATGTTGACAGATGAACTCTTGCAGACGATCTTCATCCTCCACAAGCACAGATAACTTGCTGCAGTGCGATACCGAACACGACGCCATAACAACACCATTGAAAAACAAGATTACTATCTTCTTCAGGGCTCAGGCCTCCTTGAGGAAGAACAATAAGTACAGGAACATACAGTACAGTTCACGTGTAATGCAATGCTACTCGAAAGAAATTCGAAATGTATCCAAAACCATAATATGGAATTCGAATTGAACTATATGAACTCAACCTTTATACATAAAAGATTAACAAACCACGTGCGAAAATAAAAAAAGAACAAAAGGGATTTGCGCATCCGTAAACAAAGAAATCAAGAAGTGAAGCCTATGAAATTAAAAACAAAAGACAACCCAGCCAATATTACTGGTAATAAAACCCCCGATGAAGTTTATAAACATCTCGGAAGGCAGTGCTTTACACTACTTAATACTTAGTCGACTGTCGACTGTCCATACCTGCAGTAGGCGGATGTCTCAGATCTAGCATAATTTTATGCTATTACCATAAACTGAGCAGAAATTTTGAGACACATAATTTTAGCATATTTCACAATTTAGCATAATTCTAACATAATTTTGGCGTATCTGGCATTAATCTGGAATAATCTAACCAAACTGGAGCAATTACAGAGAAATGTGTTACTTACAAAAATTAAACCGTATCTAAGAAAACAATACACGCTGGCAAGCAGTCCTCTCAGCTCTCACCACGGTCTTGGGCTACAAAGAAATGTAAAAAAAAATAAATACAAAATAAAATCAGCGATTTCGCCACTTAGGGCGGTGAACTCGTTCACCCATATACTGTAAGTGTGCCGCCCATCTCTAGTATTAAAATCCTTGCTTATTGGCAAACTAGATATATTTCTGGAGCTGATATCATTTTCATCTGCCAATGCGGATCTGTGCAGCATCTCCGAATGGGCAGGTAGAAACCTGGTTAAATTTAATAGTCATAAAACTCAGTATTTACCAATTACACTTTCCAGATTAGATGATCTCCCACCAATCACATTTCAGGACGCAATCATTCTGCCAAGTTCTAAAATAGATATGCTTGATCTCACGGTCTCACCATTTACTCTAATATGTCATGGAAGCCACACATCCACAGCATTGCTAAAGCTGCCTCCCGAAAGCTGGAAATGCTGTGCAGATGCCGTAGCTACTTCACTCCTTAGAGCAGTTGCATCAAGTTTACACGGGATTCATTCGTCCTAACTTGGAGTACTGCTCTCATATCTGGGGTGGCTCTTCTGTCCAACTGTTAGGTAAGGTGGAATCAAAGGCATTTCGTCTTATTGACTCTCCTCCTTTAGTTGATAATTTCTCTTCCATTTCTCTTCCCCGCAATGTTGCTTCACTTTCTCTCTTTTACAGGTACAGTATTTAACGCGCATGTTCAGTGGATTTGGCATCCTGTGTACCGTCGGCAAGGCCGTGGGTTCGTAACGCTCGTCTTGCTCGCTGTGCCCACCGTTTCTCTATGTATGTCAGTCACATTAGAATAACCCATTTAGAGTATATCCTTCTTTCCTCACACAGCCAAACTTTGGAATGCTCTGCCTTCTTTTGTGTTTCCATACTTGTTACCGCCACAGTAAGATAAACTAGAAGAGAGAGAGAGAGAGGGATAACCACAATAAGATAAACTAGGCGAGAGAGAGAGAGAGAGAGGGTGAGATAAGAGATATAGTGTTGACAACGAATTTGCTGACGAATTTGCTTAGGTGTTTCAAAACGAAACAGATGGCCCTCGCCTCCGGGCTGCGATTGCCCTCGAGGGTAGTCTACCGATTTCTACAGGACAGACAACATGTTGGTTCAGACCACTAGACCCTAAAACGTGAGTGATCGTGAAGAATTAGAATCTGCTAAGAAACTCTAAATAACTTTAATAAGTATATTTATGTACTGTAATTTGATCATATTATACCAATTGTCTCCTGTATCAACAGTTATAACATGCGAGTTATATTTAAGATGTTATATTGATTGTATTATTCATACTATGTGTCCTGAGATAACAGCATTTGTTATATGAGAATTGTTCTTTGACAGGTTTTGACAGAATTATATGGTACGCGTCAATGCACTGGAGCGGGTTCAGGTACATTCAGGAGCCGGTGCATGCCCAGTATTTGTCAAGAGTGCGTGACAGAGACGAGACCGATCAGTGGCGAAGAGGATAAAAGTAAAGTAAAAAGTAAAAGTTGAGGGTTTATTTCTCCAGCAACAAGCCAATGATGCACCTATGAGCGTTAACAATACTCATACAATCTGTCTTTCTTCAAAAAGCTGGTTTTCCGGCATCTTCGTGGTGTAGATTAATATAATCTCTTTATTTTCTATTTTTAATTTCTTTTTACTCTTATTTTTTCGTCTCCTAGGCCCCGTTGTAGGTCGATTACATGTCTCCGGGTGGGCTATTCCCCGTAAAAAAAAATCAAACCGTAGTGTTGTATATATGTTTCCTTAATTCTCAAGTGTTCCTTCCATTGTTTGTATAATGTAATGCTAGTTTTTGATTCCGTGTAATTCCTCCACTTTTCTAAGCTCCATTGTTTCATTTTCTGCGTAAAATTTTCTTTATTAATGTGTTAGAAGTTCTACATGTTACTTTGACGTCTGTGGAGTTTCATTTATTCAGTTGGAGTTGTTGCCGAGGCGGTCGGCGGGGGTTGTTTGCTGTCCCGTGTTTGTTTACCTTCAGCCGCTGCCGACCCCAGTAGTTGACGGCTAATTTAGACACTGCGGAAGAAGAAACTTGTGGCATGTTACAGATACTCTGAGTATTCCCAAATTAATTGTCCAGGGTGGAGAACTATGGAAGCCTACACGCTTTATATGTCTTGTGGAGCGAACCAAACACCCCTTGGTGTTGATTGGGGTCCAGATGGGATAGTGTGTTATGCTGCAAGTACTGGGGTACTGCTGTGTGATCCAAAGGTAGGCCTGTATTAACGTACACATAAACTGAATTATTTTATTTTGTTGGAAACAATGAATGGTAATTATTTACTACTTCACAGCTGCTGATTTTTCATAGAAAACGAATTTAAAAACGCTGCAATTTCACTGTATTTTATAGTGGACACTATTGTAGTTATGGCAAATGTGTTATAAATTGTTTATTTAAATGTTTGTTAACCTAACCTAACTTAACCCAACCTAACCTTAACATAACCTAACCCTAAACTAACCTTAAACTAACCTAACCTTACCTTAGTTGAAAAGAAAAACAAGTGGCCAAAGCATTGTTAGAAGACCTCACCAGCCTAACCAAAGAAACCAACCTAACTTTACCTAACTTCCTAGCCATGTGGCTCTGCCCCCTAGACCCCCCAGTATATTATAACAGAAAGAACATTATTATATGGTGAAATTTTACGTTTTTTTTTTAACGTGAGAGAAGCCGTCTGGACTGAGCAGCTCATAAACAGACACTGAGCGGGCGCCTTACCGATTTATCGCTGCGCAAGATGAAGTAGTGCAACTAATGCAAGCCTAGGGGCCTATTTATCTACCAAACGAATCATTTTCAACAAGAAATGAACATCATTTCCAAACTCACTGATGAAATTATTGTAAGAAAAGAAACATCAAAACAACTCCCGTGGCAGCAGGTATCTTGTCAATATTAACCAAGTTTTGTTGCCTTTAAAAATTCACAAAAGATGTAGGAGGAATGTGTTGTGCATAATTTCTCTTATGCTTTCTACAATTTAGCATTGGTTTGTTTTAAAGATTTAATTTTAGATACAGTTATGTCCTGTAGCTAATTTATTGTTCATAAAGTGAAGAAAACTAACCTAGCAAACCAAACATAAAATGCTAAATTTTTTTTCTCCTGATTTTCTTGGTCCGAGGTCATCCATGTTATGAGAGATTGAGGCTGGGAACACGGGGTGCAGGCAGCAGAAGAGGGGACATTGGAGATGCTAATGTCCTGCCTGGTTGTTAATCACCTTACCTTGATTCAGGAAAAGTCTCAACCTGTATTTCCCAGAGAGTGAGAGCAAACACTTGAACTCCAACATCTGGGTTCTTAATCCATTTGCTGATGATGGGGTTGACCATTCTGAAGCTCTATTTGAGCTAAGGACAGATTACGCAAAAAAAGCAGCCTTCAAGACATTAGCACACATCATGGATTTCTGGGTTACACTGCTGGATATTCCAGAATAGAAGTTGGCTGAACAGGTGACAACCATGTTTGTGCAGATGCCAACATCATATATGTGTGAGCAAGGCTTCTCAGTTTTAGTTTTATTCAAAGAAAAGGAACACAATTTTGAATGTGGATCTCCTCATGCACCTGGGACGCACTCCAAAGTCGCCTGATGCTACAATTTCAGCTGATAGCGGACAAACTACAACAGCTGCCAAGCCACTGAATTGCCAAAACATTCATAATTATGCCTATGGTTCTTTAATTTATTATTTTCCTTTAATTGATTTAATAAAAAGTAATTTTGTTCTGAATGGAAAATTCTATACAGTAAACCCTCGAAGATCCGGACCCGGGAAATCCGGATTTTGGAAGATCTTAACAAAAAATTTGGGGATTCTGGGCTAAGAAGCCTCCTAGAAGCTTCCTTAAAAACATTCCCAAACCAGAGCAAAGAACAGTTTAGGCCCTTGGGCACTGCTTGACCCATCAGTTGCTTGGACACAGGTGCCTGAGGAGGTGGGAAACATAAACAGAGTTGACAATTGTTGTTTGTGGGAATATTATTTCATTCACTCTAGTAATGATACAAGGTTTCTTATTATGTTATCATAGGTAAATGCTTGGTTTATATATGGTAATTTGTTTATCACTACATAAGTACTGTATTTTTGGTGTTTCTTATATCATTTAATATTTGCCAGAAAATACGGACGATCGACTTTTCCGGAAAGGTGGTCCCCCCCTTTTAGTCCGGATCTTCGACTGTTCGCTGTATTAAATTATATTACAATTCAAAACGGAAAATAAATACAGTACAAGTGAAACTGCTGGGTTTTTTTTTCTCTCTCTCAGCAAAAATTGGTTACCACTTGGGGTGGATAGCTTTTTAAGTTTCATCACTAGGGGTGGACGACATCAAAAAAAGGTTGAATAGCACTGCTTTATTGAATTATGTGTATGGGTCCCACTTACTTTTCCTTCTGTATCATGCAAAATGTAGTTCACTCAACCGCTTTTTGCATTTTCTTGAGGTAAGAAAGCTTTTACTTTCTAGGGAGAAATTGTCTCAAATTGCTACTAAGGTCTGACCACTCTCACCAATTTACAGAAGGGAGCAGTGACTGGGGCAAGTACAAAGATACACACCAACAAAATTACTTGTGTGCGATGGGTTCAGCCAGTGCCATCTATGGGTCGCACTTTGATTACCACCAGTGCAGATGGAAGAGCTGTGGTGTGGACTGTATCTGAAAAAGAGACAGAGGGTCTGTTTGTTTTACTCCCTCTTGCTGTGTTAGGTATGTATGTATGTATCTATTTCCTTTTAAATTGGACTATATATTAAATCTGCATTTTTTAGCATTTAATGTGCATAATTTTTTATAAGTTACAGCAGACTCAATATAGTGCAGTTCTATACCGCACTTTCAATATAGAGCGCCACCCTAAATTACTCCCATTTTTCATTATTGTTTGGTTAGAGTCTCGTTATTGTGTGGTGTAAGTCCCAAAAAAATAAAGAATAAAAAATATGGATCACTGCATTCATCACTTGATGACAAGTGTGTACAGTAAAGTACAGGGAAATTTGTATTGTGACTGAATGTTTTGTTATACCCAACGGTATTATGACTAAAAAAGAGAAAGAGTAAAATAAATATTGCTGCATCTGGTGGTATTAAGAAGAAATGGCTAGCTATTACCAGTCTTGTAATCACATGGAGAAGCACAGATTGATCAATGATTCCCAGCAGCACAGATTGATCAATGATTCCCAGCATGGCTTCACAAGCGGACGCTCTTGCCTAACTAATCTATTAACATTCTTTTCATCAGTTTTCGAATCGGTGGACGAGGGGCACAATTATGATGTGGTATATCTCGACTTTAGCAAAGCCTTCGACAGAGTCCCCCACGAAAGACTAATTAGAAAGGTAGAAGCACATGGCATCAAAGGTACATCCTTAAATGGATTAGGGCGTGGTTACAGGACAGGAAACAGCGAGTGAGCATTAACGGCACTAAGTCCCATTGGAGCAACGTCACAAGTGGAGTTCCCCAAGGCTCAGTACTTGGACCATTATTATTTATTATATACATAAACGACATAGATATCGGCATAGACAGCAACATAAGTAAATTTGCTGATGACACTAAAATAGGACGTGTTATTAAATCTGACGAGGACTCGGCAAAACTACAGGAAGATCTAAACAAATTTTTCGAATGGTCTGAAAAATGGCAGATGAAATTCAACGTCGACAAATGTAAAGTACTCAGTATAGGAGATGTAAACAGGGAAACCAGATACCAGATGAACAACGATGCCATAGAGAAATCCGACTGCGAGAGAGATTTAGGAGTAATGATAAGTAGGAACCTTAAACCAAGTAAACAATGTGTTTTTGCTCGTAACAAGGCTAATAAAGTACTTGGGTTCATACAAAGGAGTGTTAGTTACAAGACTAGCGAGGTCATCCTAAAACTGTATCTTGCTCTTGTGAGACCACACCTGGACTACGCAGTTCAGTTCTGGTCACCGTATTACAGAATGGATATAGAATCCTTGGAAAGAATTCAGAGGAGAATGACAAGACTAATCCCGGGCATTAGGAACCTTGAATATAGAGACAGGCTAAAGCATCTTAATTTGCACTCCCTCGAGAGACGTAGAGCGAGGGGCGACCTGATAGAGGTGTATAAGTGGAAGGCAGGGCTAAACAAAGGGGACATTACAAAGGTACTCAAACTATCCAACCAGGAGCGAACTCGTAACAATGGTTTTAAATTAGATAAATTTAGATTTAGGCGTGAAATCGGTAAACACTGGTTTGGAAACAGAGTAGTGGATGAATGGAACAAGTTACCAAATATCATCATTAACTCGAATACGCTGAATAGCTTCAAACATAGGTTGGATGCTTATATGAGCAATAGGGGTTGGGTGTAAACGGGACTGCCCAGTATGGGCCAATAGGCCCGCTGCAGTTTCCTCCATTCTTATGTTCTTATGTTCTTGTGATGAGAAAATTAAAATACCATAAACCCTTCCACTTTAAAAAGCTGGTTTTCCGGCATCTTCGTGGTGTAGATTAACACAGTATAACCTTTTTCTTCTCTATTTTCAATTTCTTTGTTAATTTTTTCGCCCCCCAGGCCCCGTTGTGTGTCGTTTGACCTGTGCCCGGGTGGGCTAATTCCCATAAAAAAATCAAAACAATAATGTTATGCATCCGAGTCTTTAAAAGCTCATTAAAAATCCATGTTATGATCTATTAGTGGGAGAGCATAGGGTATGGGTCGTATTGTCCAAGCTGTCATGTATCCACTAGAGTTGTACCGATACCAATATTTTGACCGATACCAATACCAATATGGTTTTTTGACCGATGCCGATGTCAATCCCAATATTTTGGTTGATTCCGATACTTTGCCAATACAGGGGGCCCCCCAAGTTCACGGATTTTTACTTCCTGGTTCTTGGTTATTCATAGATGACACCCTGGATGTACCCAAGACTGTCTGTGGGTAGTTTTAAAGTTGCTGGCATTTTCGCGGCTAGGACAGGGAGCCATTCGTTCTAGAGACAGTAATTTCTTTTACCTGTATTATAAATTGTGTGTGTGTGTGTAGACACACACAAAAACACATACACACACACACACACAAAACACATACAAAACACATACAAATAAATAATAATGGGAAAATCCTCTCACAAATAATCAGAAACAAATTTATTAAAAATGTGAGTCTACTCTCAAGTCCGTGCTCTATTGCAGTACTTTATTAATAGAGCACGGACTTGAGGATAGACTGTCATATTTTTAATAAATTTGTTTGATTATTTGTGAGAGAATTTTCCAATTATCATTTATTTGTATGTGTTGTGTGTGTGTGTGTGTACACACACAGACACACACACACACACACACACACACACACACATATATATATATATATATATATATATATATATATATATATATATATATATATATATATATATATATATATATATATATATATATATATATATATATATATATATATATATATATATATATATATATATATATATATATATATATATATATATACACAGTGGGGTATGCTATAATGAATCTAATTGGTTCTAGAACCTTGTTCATTATAGCATTCGTTCGTTATAGGATTAATCCGTTCCAGGCCCCCAAATACAACCACTTAACACTGAAAAATATAATATAAAATTGTAAAAATTGTAAAAAAGTGTATAAATATGCATCTAAACCCCTGAAATAAAGAATATCATTAATACTTTTAATAAAAAAAACAATAAATTAGTAAAAAAAAACAAAAATTTTTATTTTTTTTTAAAATAATGTTCGTTGTAGGAGTTTCGTTCGTTATAGCATTCTCAATTTTATAGGTAAAACCGTTCGTTATAGGAATATTCGTAGTAGGATCCGTTCGTTATAGCATACCCCACTGTATATATATATACAGTTGTACCCTGCTTTACGCGGTTTCACTTAACGCGATTTCTCACATACGCGGTGCCTCGCCAGAACCGAACTTTCACTTAACGCGGTTCATCTACTCATATACGCGGGAAGCGGCGCGGGCAGGATGCGCACAAGGTCGCCCAGTCATCAAAACATTACCGAGTTTTTCACCCGCCACCCACCACAGCCGGCCCAAGTCAGTGATAGTGATAATTATAGTGAGGATATGGACTTATATGGACTTTGAGGGGTTTGACAAAGAGGCCCTGCAAGCCTCTGTGGTGGATAGTGATACAATTGATACAAGTGATACAGGAGGGCCAATAATCTGCCCTCTGTTCGGAACCAACCCCCCATCCCCGCGGTGCCCAGCCATCTTTCTACTAATGTAAGTAAAAAAACCTAATATTAATTTTGTAATTATTAATTGAATGTGCATACATAAGTTAGATATGTTTACTACAACATAGTTGTTGTGTTCAAAAAGTGGAGTTTGGGGGTCGGGCCAGTCTCTATTGGAATTAATCCCATATATGTTCTTTAACGGATATTCAATTGACACCTAATATATATATATATATATACATATATATATATATATATATATATATATATATATATATATATATATATATATATATATATATATATATATATATATATATATACAGGTAAAAGAAATAATTGTCCTAAGGACAAACACATAAAGGAATATACATTTCTTTATATATATATATATATATATATATATATATATATACAGGTAAAAGAAATAATTGTCCTAAGGACAAACACATAAAGGAATATACATTTCTTTGTACACAAGTAATAATGTAACCCCCCCACCCCACCCGGTCCGCAAATGTTATTCAAGGATTTGGAGATTCGCGGCCATTTGAGAACCTAACTGTATCTGAACTAGCGGCTTCACCAGTCATAATGTTATGGAAGTTATACCGACGCTTATCGTTGAAAACAGCCTCGGCTGGCCATAAAGGTCTCTTCCTTCGATCCTTCACCCTCTGTTTCCTTCATGTTGTCAAACAAGGATCTGGCCTTATGCTGGATAACCATAAGGCTCACAGGGGCATTGTGTTGATTCTGGTCCTCCATCCACACAGCCAGCATCTTTTCCACCTTTTCTATCAAAGTGCTTCTAGTAAGAGTCGTCTTAGTAGCACTCAGAGAAGAACCACTTCCAGCACTAACCTTAATCTTGTCAGCGTTGGTCTGGATAGTACACACCGTTGTGGGGGTTAGACCAAGCACAGCGGCTATGTCCACAGCACATTCCCCTTTTTCAAATCGGGTTAACACATCCATTTTCATAGCAAGGATGATGGTCTTTCGTTGCTTCACTACACTAGCATCAGTAGCACTTGATGGGTGCTTGGAAGCCATTTCAGTTGGTTAGAGTACAGTTTTAGAGCAAAAGCACTTAAGCACGCATGAATGATGTGAAGTTGTAACAGAGACTGGCTTGGCGTCGCTTCGGGACGCTGTGACATTACGCGAGTGAGGGCAGCGCGCCGAGCCGAGAGAGCGTAGAGCGGCCAGACGAGAGAGGGTGATGCACCGTAAAAAGTAGTCCTTGACGACGCAAAATGACGTTGTACCGAAACACTGTGATGTTAAACGAATTTTTGGTCTCTAAAGTTGAGCGACGTAGTGCTGAAATAACATTAAGATGGACAACATTAAGCGAGGACTTACTGTATTGTACATTAGACCCTTGCCATTCGCGGGCTTGCGATTCGCGATTTCGACGATATGCGGTAAGCCGATGGTGGCTGTCTTATGAGCCTTTTCCTGCAGCACAATGAGTCATCCCACACACTCACAGTCTCTTCTCTCCCCCTTTGCGTTCAACCATTGTCTATGACGCAGCATCTCGTGTTTTACTCTCCAAGCTGTACCGTTTCTGTGTGAAAAAGCCCCTAAAAGACTGCCTGGTGTCAGTGCTAGTGATGCTAGTGAAGTGAAATGTAAGAGGCACTAAGGTAGTATAAGTTGCTATTTGCAGTAATTTATTTTATTTAAATATTTGTGAAGTATGTTTAACACTCAGTTTCAAAAGTGTGCAACAAAACCCTTTTTATTATTTATTTATTTTAGTGCTTCCACATTTTTAAATGCGATTTCCTTGATCAGGTTGTCAAATTTCCTCAGATTTTCTTGGTCAGGTTGTTAAATTTCCTCAGATTTTCTTGGTCAGGTTGTTAAATTTCCTTAGATTTCCTTAAAAAATATAAATTTTCTTTATAAACTTCTTTTCATGAAAAACCTCCAGTGGAAAAAAAAGTATTATTTCTGGAGACACTGGTCCTGAGTCTCCAGACCCCCAGGACCCAGTGCTAAATAAGTAAATAATGCTAATAGAGTGTACTCACATAACCCACATATTAACACTTGGGTTTTGGGGAGGTGCTATCCCACGAGATGGTTGGGGTCTGGCTTTGTTACGCACCTCACCGTACTTGACTGCACCACATGAGAGATAGTTATGTGTAAAGAGTCATAGCAAGCTTGCTATTTGAGAAAGAAAGGTGAGGTTTGTTGTATTAGCATTAAAATAAATTGCTATAACTACAAACAGTTTTATATGAGTAATCATGATAAGATAATTATTTCTATATGTAAGCGCGAGTAGAACACAAAATTTTTGTTTACCCTTAATGAAAATGTTTACACATCACTTTATACCTTCTTTATTTCATGTGATTGTAATATGAACTTTTATTCCAATGTAAAGCATACCGTGGCCGGACAGATGTCCGAAGGACATTTGGCCGACGGACGTTTCACCGACTGACATTTGACCGAACGGACATCGAGCCAACGGACATTTGGCTTAACGGACAATAGACCGAACGGACAAATGGCCGAACGGACAATAAACCGAACGGACAAATGGCCGAACAGACATTTGGCTGAATGGTCATATGGCGTTTTTCTTTTTTTTCTTTCTTCTTTGCAATGTATTTTTTGCACATTTACTGAAGGATAAAGGATATTAGTTGTACTGTAATTGCTTTATAAAAATTGCTTCAGTCTTGTGTTTAATATCTGGTAGACGTCGGAAATAATCAGCATTATTCGGAAACAATCGGCATTATTTTCCCCAATTTCAATTTAACTAGTGAATTACAAGGACTAAGAGAGGTTTATGTACACAGGGTGACCTTACAAAACATGAGGTCAGGTAAAAAACATGACATCCGCTAATCCACACACCAACACCACCACAAACACAAAAGAACTGGCGACGTAACTAGTCATGTTAAGTCAGGTGAAGTTCTTAGCCACGCCCCAAACCAACCAAACGTTAGCCCTGCTTGCCTGGACTCGGATGCAGTCGCTCTTCAGAGGTTGTAAAGGTAAGCCGATATTTTTATTTTTGTTGTCCATTCGGCCAAATGTCCGTTCGGCCATTTGTCTGTTCGGTCTATTGTCCGTTCGGCCATTTGTCCGTTTGGTCTATTGTCCGTTCGGCCATTTGTCCGTTCGGTCTATTGTCCGTTCGGCCAAATGTCCATCGGCTCAATGTCCGTTCGGTCAAATGTCCGTCGGTGAAACGTCCGTCGGCCAAATGTCCTTCGGCCATCTGTCCGGGAGCCAAGCATACATATTTAGTAAAAAATAATTATAGAAGAGTTGTAAAAAAACTAATGTTTCGCTTGGTAATACTGGTTTAAATTGTACGTTCTGATGACCAGGCTGAGTACAGATTATTAATTTTTTCCTTCCGACTGCAAAAGCTAATTGTATTTATTGAGTCGTAGTAAGCTTACTATTGGAGATAAAAGGGTCGAGTTTGTTGCATTAGCATTGTAAATATACATTATCTACAAACAGTTTTATTTAAGTAATCACACTAAAATATTAAATATACAGTATACGTACCGCAAGTGAAAGTATAACACAAATTGTAGTGCATGGCTGCCACTCAAGCCCCTAAATGTGAATATTTCTCACTCAAAGTTTCTAGGTATTTTTACATAAATTACACATAATGTGCTTACACTGTAAATGCTTGTTATTTTCGAAATTCATATGAAATAATAATTGTAAATTATTGGTTAATTTTTTTTACAAAAATAAATGAATTTCTGTACTTACATGTTGTTTGATGTTAGAGCACTTGGTGATATTCCTCCCCACTCTTGCCTTTACCTCTTCTCCTCTGTGCCCTACAGTCGCCTGAACAGGGCGACTAAATCTAGTTTTAGTCGGAGTACGGGTAGTGCGCACTTGTGAGGGAGATGAGTGGTCGTGCTGAGATTGCTGGGATGCCACGTGAGCAACACTATTTTTTATTTTTCCTTTTAGCTACAATGATATGCCGGACAATTCCTTTCGCACTAAGACTGCTTGTTGAAGGGCCAGACAATCTATCAGCACAAGCCACAGAGCATGGTTGGGAATGTAGGTCAAAGTTACGTCCTGTGCCGTTGAACCTCAGAGGACAACTGATGTGGTCTCTCACCTAACTTGGAGGCAGATCACACTGACGTTGCCAAATGTGCGTCTTGCATATCTAACGTTCATAAGGAAACATAAAATAATTTTATTGCAATTTTTGAGTTTGTACACAAATTTGCATATGAAAACCCTAAATCGATAATTTAGATCATGTGCAAATTTGCGTACGAAAACTACAAGAGTCAAACACCTACAGGAAGCAAACTGAAGTGCTGTAAACCTGTTTTGAGACTAAGAAAGTGAGTTAGCATGATGCAGCACAATGAACACACAGATACTACATCTTCCCATAATTTACAACAAATATCTTTATTCTTTTTACCTTGTATGAATGAAACTCCTGAAAATTTCACTATTGTTAACTAATCATATATAATTATACATAATCCATTGATTAAATCATGAAACACTACAGGACCCCATAGAATAAATGGTCATTAATATAAGCAGTATGGTACTTTTCAACCGTCCTGTAGTGTCTCGGTGACTGGCAGGCAGCAAACCTGTATACAGTAATATTTTCGTTAGCCGTAATCCCTCAAACCTGGAATTTAGTCAGTGGGCCTAACCCTCAAAGCTGGAGGCCGAGGCACCACCAGGAGGGACTAATGTTATCATATACCATTAGGAAGCTTAACATCTCTACTTCTCAAAAATTTATGATAGCAGTGTCATAGGCACAGCTTAAGCGGAGAAAATTCATATTAAAGAAGGTTACCTAAACAACTTACATGGGCAGTTCAAAGTCACAAGTCATGTAGCTATACCCTGCATTATACCTTATTCATGCCTTGTATTTGTGATTTCAGAGATACAGTCATGTATTTCCCATCTTGAAGATAATAAATATGTAGTATTCGTGTGCCTAACCGTAGTAATTTGCAATAATTATCCTTCATAACGTACCCATGCTGTAAGCCATATTGGTCTCACATACATAATTTGGAAATAAATTGCTTTATTTACATTTTTACAACAATCTTCTTTTCTTCTGCATACAATGAGGTCTTTTAATTAAATTCTCCGTGATATGATAGGCCTCACGTCTTCCGACTGTGATCATGCTGATCTCACACAGCCTAGAATTGCCAGAGACAAAGCTGATGTTGATGCAGTAGTTGACATGCTGGGAAATAACTGGATAAATCCTTTGGCCAGGTGACAGATCTCGTCAGTTTATCTACTGGTATTGCTGCTCCTAAAGATGTGTTATATGATATTATGCTTGCCAGAGAATTGGGTGAAAATGCCTGAGGACAGTGCTGAACAACAGGACTTTAACAGCAGAATGAAAAAGCTAAACTTGAAGATATTTTCTGACCTCAAAAAGAAAACAAGGGCAGTAAAAGTGCATGGAAAAGAAGTGATATTGAAAGCAGATAGAAATCTCTTCAGCAACATGATCATTTGTGCAAAGAGCAGTAAACTTGATATGCAGGATGTGCTGGCACATCCACATGGGCCTCTTCCTTGGTCCATTGCCGATCCAGAAGATCATCCACGCAATACGAATAAATCTGCATTAAGTAGAGAAGTAGAAAAAAATGTTTTATATGCAAAAATGTTACCGCAACCTCGGGCTTGCATCATTGAAGCTATGGCACTTGTTCATACTGTCGCCCGGTGACAAGAAAACATGCAAAGACATTGCAGACTCTATGCTGGCTATGATTCTCAGGGAAGGTGAAGGATGTTGGAGAACTTGTGATATTTGATGTATACAAGCCAGTATCTATTAAATATGTAGAGCGAGAACATAGGGCTAGAGATACGGAAGTTCTGACTTACAAACATATCTCTCAAGGCACCAAGATCATGCAATGGGCAAACTTTCTTCATGGTACAACAAACAAAAAGAAGCTTATAACATTTCTCGTTTCTCAGTGGAAAGAAGCTACAGTAGGTGCAGGAGGAAACTTGCAGAAAGCAATACAATCATGTATGTTACATGTGAGGAAAATTGTGTAAAAATAACAGCAGAAGTTGAACTGTACACACGAGAAAACCGATACGAGAATCATCTTACATGTTTCACACATAGCTAATTTTGCATATACGGCAATACAGTAGTTATTATTTCCAAAGACACTGATGTTCGAATGTTGTGCTTAGCTTTTGCCTCTGAAATATCTACACCATTGTATCAAGTGTGCACAGCATAGACCAGAACACGGTACAGTAGTATCAACCAAATTGCACAGGCTCTCGGATTCTCTGTATGCAAAGTTATCCTTGGAATGCATTCACTCACTAGATGTGATAAGTCAGTTCTTTTGCTGGCAAAGGCAAGCTTTCAACCCTGAAACTGATCAAACAAAATGCCACATATTGTATGTTGTTTGAAAATTTTGGCAGTGATTGGCAGGTGCCGGAGGAATTGTTCAGGCAACTACAAGGGTTTGTTTGTGCTTTATATGGTGCAAATTATGGCACTGATGATGTCAACCTGTACAGATATCACCTCTTTTGTGCAAAGAAAGGACAGACTGAATCATTCCAGTTTCCACCTTTTGCCAACTGTTTGTTCAAGCATTGTCTTCGCTCTTGCTATCAAAGCGATTTGGAAGAGAAGCCTAGAGTGTGCCCCAGAAATTCCCAGTCCATCTGGATTTGGATGGGTAATAGAACAGTGTGGCAAAGAAGAGAACATTAAGATTGACTGGATGGATGGTCAGCCTGCACCTCTTGCTGTGCTGGAACTGCTGGCTTTCAAGTGTGTATGCGCGTGTGAAGCACCTGACTGTCAATGTAATGCACATGGCCTGCGCTGCAGTGAAATGTGCAGACTGAAAACATGTTCTAACCAGGCTCCCACAGAACAGGAAGAGGAGACAATGATTGATGAGCCTGATGATTACAGTGCATAATATTAGCTTAATTAGTTATATGTCACTTTTGGACTGTTCGTTGGTGCAAGATGTGTGTGGCAGTGTATAGATTAGTTGACTGCAGGTAGTTTATAGTGCTTGTGTTTTACTAGATACTCAGTTGTATCACTTATGGAATCAAACATTAAGCATGCAGACTTTCCTCTTTGCAAGCGTGAGTGCAAATGAAACCATTTCTAAGTATTCTTTGATAGCCATAACCTATGTATATGCAGTTATGAATAGTGGTACTATACATGTATGTTGTTATATCAGAGCAGTGACTGGCAGTTACCAGTCATTCTTGTCAGAATGTTACATTTTGACTTATGTTTGATTTATCATCTAGCAAGGCTAGAATTTTATATCGAATAGTCTTTATTATTTTTTACAATACTCTTTTACTTTCAAAAATTTTTGGGGATGACAGTGTCTGCAACACATTAGGATGCAAATGTTTACATATATTTGTAGTAAGGTAATAAGCACCATTCTGGGGCGTAAATTCATTGTGTTAATTTTCTTGTTTTTGCTATGCTCATGTAAAGTGCATATAATTTGTTATTAGAGAATATAACATAATTCCTCCTATAAATTTTGGTTATGACTTATGTTCATACATGCTACTTATCATTGTGTAAATTACTGTACACTACATGAGTGCATTATGAACAGTTTTAATTTAAAAAATCACCTAGACCAAACTCATAAAACTATGGTTATACATTCAACTAATGCATGTAGACTGACAGACTGGAAATATGCAACACCCTGAAGAAGAATGAGACCTAATTATGTAGTGTGCAGTTGTGAGTGTGACATAATGTCGAGTTGGCAGTATGCGGTACCCCTGTTTAACATAAATTTTAACTACTAAAGCTGTGCCATATGCACTGCTATCATACATATTTTGAATCTAGAGGTTTTAAGCTTTCCAATGATACAGTATATGATAACTTTAGTCACTCTTGGTGGTACCTCTAACCCCTGTTGGCCCTCTGACTAAATTCTCCAATAGCCGGAATTGAAATTTGCTTGGAATTTTTCTGGGAAATTCTCTGAATTCCGGTGTTTGAGAACAAATTCCGAGGTTGAAAATAGGGTGCATTTTGTGAAAATTCCAAGAAAATTCTGAATAAAATAATCTTGAATTACACCTTGTGAAATTAGTGCATCAAGCATGGGTCCCCTGAAAGATGACTTCTCCTCCATCCCCACTTCCTTCTCTTCTCCCTTTTCCTCCACCCCCACTTCTAATTCCCATCATCATCATCAACCAGGAACCTTCTACATACACACCTCAAAGTAAGTGTACTTTACTGCATTTTTTTTTACTTTGTATGTACTTTTCTGTGAGTTGGAACCAATTACCCAATATCCCATTGAAACAATGGATTCGGTTAACGAAATTTTTTGTTAACGAATTACTCTGTGGAACGAATTGTGTTCGTTAACCGAGGGTATTATTATTATTATTATTATTATTATCATCATTATCATTATTATTATCATTATTATTATTATTATTATCATTATTATTATTATTATTATTATTATCATTATTATTATCATTTTTATTAACATTATCATTTTTATTAACATTATCATTATTACTACCCCTGTATTATTATTATCACAAATATTTGCAAGCTCAAGGGCCCCCCCCCTGGACCCAGGGCCCCCGGCCCGGGCTCCCTGGGCACCGTTGTTAATGCGGCCCAGAATTTAATCTACACCGCGAAGATGCTGGAAAGTCAGCTTTTTGAAGTGCGTGTGTGTGTGATTTTCAAGGATTAGAACATAACCCAACTTTTTCCATTGGTTACAGTGATTGCTTTACTAAGTTGTACAATGTATGCTGTTTTCCAGGAATTTATTACCATACAATAACAAGAGTGTACAGTGGTCCCTCGGTTAACGAACGCCTCGGTTAATGAAATTTCGGTTAACGAATTACCTTCCATAAGAATCTTCATTTCTGTTAACTAACAAAAATTCGGTTAACGAAATTCTTAAGAAAATGTTTCGACATGCTTTGGCTTGCTCACCAGCTGGAAGATTAGTCCACCAATACAGAAATCGGTTCTAGGGCTTACATTCGTTAAAATTGGAGTAAATATCAAGAAGGTTGTACTATCCAATAATTTTCCAAGTTTTATATTAAAATTTTTCGTCATTTTAACACTTATTTAACATAAATGCAGTACAGGGAACTAGTTTTTGGTGTGCCCATAAGCCACTTCACTCACCCACCAATGCCTCAGTTTGTATCTCTGTTCATTGGAGGAAACATCTTGCTTGTGGGTCTCTTGAACACAGAGTATTTTTACGTTTTTACAGTACAATTATTGGTTATTCTGAAATTTATTTAACATACTGTATAGGCAATTTATAGTGCAGTGCAGTGTTGATTTAAAGAAAATAATCTTGAATTACACCCAGTGAACTTAAAATTTTATGGGTGAAATGACGGCATCAAGCATGGGGTGATTTCTCTTCCACCCTCCTTCTCCTCCACCCCCACTTCTAATTCCCATCATCATTATCATCATCAACCAGGAGCCTTCTACATACACACCTCAAAGTAAGTGTACTTTACTGCATGTTTTTTTTTTTTTTTACTTTGTATGTAATTTTCAGTGAGCTGGAACCAATTACCCAAAATCCCATTGAAACAATGGTTTCGGTTAACAAACGACCTTCTGGAACGAATTGTGTTCGTTAACCGAGGGACCACTGTATTGTAACCCATTAAAAAGATTACTGTACAGTACGTATTGATAATACTAACGTCAACAAATGAATTGTAACTTCTGAATCTGTTTTCTTCCTACAGTTACTACAAATGTGTTTATATCCATCATCCTTTTGTATACATATTGGACTTTTATCTTTCAGATCATGAAGATTCTGTGCCCCTCGCTGATGCCACACTAGTAGTACAAGATGGAGAGGAGAAAATATTGATAGTAACTGTGATGCCAGAAGTTATAACTAGTTGGCTTGTTTGTCCTGTGTCAGGTAACTCTATAGACTTTTTATTTTATACCTGTATGTGGCCACATTGATAAGTCTAACTTGGCAAAAATGCCACCAGTGATGTAACAGATGCAAATGAAAAGAAAATTATCTGTAAATCTTCAATTGCATCAGGTACAGCAAAACTTAATTTAGCACTTAGGATACATTTCTGGATATTAGAGCGCTATCCAAAACAATGTTTTAAGGAGTCATGAAACCCCATTGCATATATGGAGAGGCATTCCTGATGATGTTATTTTTTTCACCTATGAGATATACAGGATTGTATATGAAGGGTACAGGTATTAATAAATGCTGATTATTACAGCAACATTTATTTACTAATTAATGAATAACAAATATACAACATTGTATCATGAATGACAATCTTTGATGACCGAGTGTGAGACACAGTAGGAGGTAGGGAGGCAGTGGATATCGTACGGCTTGCTCTGGTTGACAGTAATCTCTCTCTGCATCACTGAAATTATGATTTGGGTGGTAATAATAGAGGTAGTGGTGAGGATGGAGGTGGTGATGGTGAGGAGGTGATCTGTCTATTGGTATCTTTGGTAACACTGTGCCTGCAGCACTGCCAGATGCTGTTGAACAGCTGTTATCTACCCACAAAATTGAGTGTAATTATAAATGAGCAACGATGTATCCGTACATTACATTACATAACATTTTAAAAGTGGAGTGAGAAAGTAGAATGGTGGGGTGATAAGAGAGGTTGAGTGGAAAGGGGTGGTAGCACGTGCCGGGTGTTGCCAAGTGCTCCTCAGCAGCTGATCTCCAACCCCCTATCACACACATTGTGCTTCAGTTAACCGCACACAATTTTATGTCATACAGTAAGACCTACACTTAATATAACAACTTTGTGGTTGTCATGGCTGGTTATAATAGATGATGTAGCCAAGTTGAAAGCAGCACCAACATCCACCTGACACTCACCAGCTTCCAACTGTCTCAACACTTGTAATTTTGCATCCAGGGAGATACTTTTCCATGGCACCTTAGATGCACTAGCAGCATTAAAACTTGTAGGCCATTTTCCAGGCATGATGAGTAAAATATAGTCATTGATATAAAAAAATTGGCGAGTCAACACAAAAGTGTCCACAGTGTAAGAGCAGCAAATTTGTACTGTACTGTAAACAGAGTGCCTGGTACTGATTGGCCAAGCATTTAAAAGCAAAGAGAGTTGCTCTTTGCGTCTTGTGAATGTTTGGATTCCTGACTTTTGATTACATTTGTGTTATTTTTTCCCTAGAGCTCCAAAATGTAAGCAACAGTGCTAGAACAAAATAGTGTTCTATGGGGTAGTGCTATCCTGAGTATTACTGTATGTGTAGATTTAAAGCAACAAATATATAATGAATGGGGTTTTGTTCTTCATGTGGCAACATTGAGAAAGAATTTCGGTGTATAGCTAGGATAAAGGAGCTTATTGGTAAGGTTAGCCTACTGTGAGCTTGTACTGGGTGGCTATCAGTTACCATAAATGATCCATGGAAATGCTTGAATTTTAACCCCTCAAAAATATTACAGTAAAACCTTGATAAATCGGACTTAAATATATTGGAATTCGCTTTTTTCAGACTCTGAGAAAATCTGGTCACCAGAAATACTAAAGAGGGGGGGACATTAAATAAAAAAAAGCTTATGGAATGAACAACACTTACTGAATACTGTACAGTGGTCTAATCAGATTTGCTGTAGGCCTACTGAGAACTTAAACACTTGAGTATGTAAGCAGGCTGTGGCTGATCACTGAGCAGGCATTGCTGCATTCATCAGGTTTATTTAATTTTGATTCAGTATTATATTCTCATATGATTGGCCTCTTATGGTTTATGGTTCACCATGATTAATAAAACATCTTTAGTAATAGAGAAAAAACACAATACTGTATGTAATGTGTAATATGACTTGGAAATAAAAGGATAAGCTGTATCAGAAGGTTATTTTCTCAAGATGCATTATGTGAGAGCTTTCAGCAGACTAGCTTACAACAGCGGCCACTATAACACACTGTATAGTATTTGATATGAAGATACCTTAAAAATGTTATTTACTACCTTTGAGAGTTATATGATGACTCAGTTTGGCTAATTGTACACTTAGACAAATGATTAAAGAATAAACCAGGGTATATGTGGATACATAATACTTTACACTATAATATTACTTATTAAGTGATAATAAATGCAATACAATAGTATTTATTAAGTGGTGATAAATACTCTGCAATAGTATTTATTAAGGGATGATAGATACACAACTGTACTGTACTAATTTACTAAGTGTTGAAGCCATAAATTGTGTTAAGCCGATCAGGTGTTTGTTCTTTGTAAACAAATAAGTATGAATTGCTCTTGGTGTTCAGTGTGGGATTCTTTTTTCAAGAAAACTGATTCTTTTAGGATAATATTTTATCAACCTGGCACCAAATGATCCTAAATTATATGAGAATTGTGGTGGAATTGCATAAAGAAGTGTTAAAGGAAGAAAGGGGGAGGGAGCAACCCCCCCCCCCACCCCCCTCTGCCAGCTGCTCCCAGATAAACATTCGTCTTCCACATACAGTATACTCCTACACTTATTTGTTCTTATTTTTATCTTTATAGTACTATACGGTATACAGTTTTTCTTTATTCATGAGCCAAATTCTGTGGCTACTTACATATAACACTTTACAGTAAATAATAATAATCATCACGGTGACAACAGAGTTGTTTACAACCAGACTTACATGTCTGATTTTCAACCCAGGGAGTTCTGTTTCATATTTTTTTATTGTTGATGTAATATTTTTTTAATAGCCTTGTTACACACTTAAAGACCTTAGTTGTTGAAGTGCAGTACTGTAATAACATAATAACAACTGATTGTCTTTAAACAGTTCAGATAAGTAGTGTTATCTCCAACTACCCCCCGCCCTATATATTCGCTTTTTTCGAACTCGCATTTTTCGGACTGGTGTCTGCCTCAATTATTCCGATTTATCGAGGTTCTACTGTACGTGTATTTAGTTTGACCCCTACTTTTTGCATACAAATTTTAACATAAGAGCTGGCATTATACACGAGAACAGCATATACTGTACTGTACTGCCAATAAACACATCTACCAGGAGGTGCTTTACTGGTATGGATTGCCCAAGTCATTACAATACTGTACTTGCATGCTGTTTGTCATAAAATGTGATTTTATATGTCAATATTTAATTTTTGTTCTGAAATATTAATTTATTTATAAATTTTATTATTGCAGGAAAATTTGAGCATCTGTATGACTTTGCACCACCTGGAAAGACATTTGTTATGAGCCTTAGACTGTTTGAGGTGAAAGGGGCAAGATATCCAGCACTAGCCTGTGGTGGACATGACTGTAGGATTCATGTACTAACATCCAGTAAGATTGGACAATATTACCCAGCAGCTGTATTAAATGGGCATGAAGATTGGGTCATGACACTGGACTTGATGAAAGAAGGTAATTATGTTTAATAATAATGTGACAGTTGTTGTTTAGACTGGTGTGAGCCATAGACATAAAACACAGGGCATGAATCCTGTTATGAAGTGATACAAATTAGATGCAGTTGATCAGGCTTGTTATGGAAGAATGAGATATAGGTATTTACCCCAGATGCTTACATGTCTAATTTCTCCTCATTTACTTATTGTATTTAGGAACTTAGACTCAGATTCTCTTTCAACCTACCCCTGGTTCAGCCACACCTCCACCATCCATCCAGCTTAGCGTTACTACCCACTCTAATGTTGCCCACTTTATGTATCTCGGCTCCCACCTGTCCACCGCCGCAGACATCGATGAAGAGATTCAGCATCGAATCAGATGTGCTTCTCAAGCCTTTGGTAGACTCCGAAATCGTGTCTTCAGCTGTAGGGAGCTGAAATTATCTACAAAGCTGCACGTATATCGAGCAGTGGTCCTCCCCACCCTGCTATATGGCATTGAGACACGGGTCACATGCAGGAGGCACCTCAAGGCACTTGAAAATTTTCACCAACGTAGTCTACGTTCCATCCTCCGAGTTCGCTGGGAAGACAAGAGAACAAATGCCAGTATTCTTGCCGACACCAACTGTAGGAGCATTGAGGCTACCATCATCCATCAAAAACTACGCTGGACTGGCCATGTTACCCGCATGGACGACAGTAGACTGCCAAAGCAGCTACTTTACAGTCACCTAATGAATAGTAAACGTAATGCCGGTGGGCAATTGAAAAGGTACTAGTATATATGTACAGTCTTAAGACAAACCTGAAAAAATGCCAAATCGACCCCCTCACTTGGGAGTCGATTACCCCACATCGTAACGCTTGGAGGAGCACCACACGGGAAGGTATCAATACTTTCAACTTAGCTCGACTGCAAACCGAGGCAGACAAGCGCCAACGCCGGGAAGACGCTGCCACCGCCCCTCCCACAGTAGATGGAGCCCTCCAATGTACAACGAATGTGAACGATGCTGCGGGTCCCTTATCGGCCTCTTTAGTCACCTCAAAACTCGCCAACCTAGGTGACATCCCTAATAGCTCATATCATTATATCATAGCTGGATGATCGTCATACTCAGTTCCGAGTGACAGCAAAGTTATAGTAGTAGTATTAGACACACACACACACACACACACACACACACACACACACACACACACACACACACACACACACACACACACACACACACACACACACACACACACACACACACACACACACACACACACACACACACACACACACACACACACACACACACACACACACACACACACACACACACACATACAAAACACATACACACACACACACATACAAAACACATACAATACAAATAAATAATAATTGGAAGATCCTCTCACAAATAATTAATCCAAAACAAATTTATTAAAAATGTGACAGTTTACCCTCAAGTCCGTGCTCTATTTATAAAGTACTGTAATAGAGCACGGACTTGAGGGTAGACTCACATTTTTAATAAATTTGTTTCTGATTATTTGTGAGAGGATATTCCCATTATTATTTACAGGGGTCCCTTGGTTAAGTAACGCAATTCGTTCGAGAGGGTCATTCGTTAACCGAAAATTTCGTTAACCGAATCCATTGTTTAAATGGGATATTGGGTAATTGGTTCCAGCTCACTGAAAAGTACATACAAAGTAAAAAAAAATGCAGTAAAGGACACTTACTTTGAGGTGTGTATGTAGAAGGCTCCTGGTTGATGATGATGATGGGAATTAGAAGTGGGGATGGAGGAGAAATCACCTTTCAGGGGGCCCATGCTTGATACTGTCATTTCACCAATAAAATGTTAAGTTCACTAGGTGTAATTCAAGATTATTTTTTTTAAATCAACACTGCACTGCACTATATATTGTCAATATGTTAACTAAATTTCAGAATGACCAATAATTTCAATGAAAAATGCAAAAATGTTCAAGACACCAACAAAATAAATGTTCACTCCACTATCAACAAAGCCCAACTGACGCCTTGTGGCTGAGTCAAGCGTCTGATGGGCGCACAAAAAACTAGTTCCCTGTACTGCATATATTAACAATATGTTAAATAAATGTTAAAATTATTAATAATTTTAATATAAAAAATGCAAAAATATTAAAGGTTACAACTTTCTTGATATTTACTCCAATGGAAATGAATGTAAACATAGAACAGATTACTGAATGGGCAGACTATCCCATCAGCTGATGCTCACAACAAAACGCGATGTTCGTAAGAATTTCATTAATCGAATTTTTGTTCATTAACCGAATTGAAGATTCTTATGGAAGGTAATTCGTTAACCAAAATTTCGTTAACCGAGGGACCACTTTTGTGTGTTTTGTGTGTGTGTGTCTACACACACACACACACACACACACATATTTATAATACAGTGAACCCTCGCTTTACGCGGTTTCACTTTACTTTTCACTTTACTCGTTTCTACATAAACCGGAATTCCCACTTTACGCGGTGCATCTACTCATATACGCGGGTGAAGTATAATTTTTTATTTAGCTCATAAAATTCATACAAATTATCCAGCCAGAATATAATTTACATTGCTGGAATTCTTACAATTTGATGATCATTTTGAATATAAGCATCATAGATTTTGCATTAGACATACAAATGTTAGATCTAATGCAAGTATTTTGTTTACTCAGAGCAAATATGTTATCTTTTGTGCAAAATATATGACGTGTATATTCAAAATATTCCTGGTCTTGCAAGGAATCCAGCAATGTCAATTATATTATCCTAACTTTAGTCTGAGGTATTATTTATTACTAAAAATGTAAATACTGTATACTGTTATAACCCAATCATTTCTCTGGTAGGGAGGGAAGGTGGGGGTGAGGGGTAGGGAGGGAGGGAGGGACCCAGGGAGCAGGTGGGAAGAGGGGGGGAGGTGGGGTATTTTGATTAACAGATAGTATTTCGGTAAGTATATTTTGTTTATTTATTGAAGATATTTGTTTTAGCTCATAAAATTCATACAAATTACCCGGCCAGAATATAATTTACATTGCTGGAATTCTTACAATTTGATGATCATTTTGAATATAAACATCATAGATTTTGCATTAGACATACAAATTTTAGATCTAATGTAAGTATTTTGTTTACTCTGAGTAAATATGTTATCTTTTGTGCAAAATATATGACATTTATATTCAAAATATTCCTGGTCTTACAAGGAATCCAGCAATGTCAATTATATTATCCTAACTTTAGTTTGAGGTATTATTTATTACTATACCTTAACATCTAGTGGTTTTCCCCCAAACATTTCTCAGAGAGGGAAGAGCCAGCGAGTGTGAGAAGAGGGGGAGGGAGTTGAGTCCATTATTTGAATGGACATTAACTTGGCAACTGTATTTCTCTATTTCTCTTAAGTATTAATTGTGTGCATGTACCATCATAAAATTAAGATGTTATTTTTACTACAACATAGGTACTGTGTCGGAAAAAGTGGAGTTTGGGGGTCAGCCGGTCTCTATTTCATTTAATCCCATATGTTATGTTGTTCACTTTACGCGTTTCTCGCTTGACGCGGGCCTCCGTGGGTTCAATTGACCGCGTAAAGTGAGGGTTCACTGTACAGGTAAAGGAAATTACAGCAAAAATGCCGGCAACTTTAAAACTACCTACAAACTTTCTTGGGATATCTAGGGCGTCATCCACGAATAACAAGAACCGCGAAATAAAAAATGAGCAGACTTGGGGGGGCCCTGTACTCCATATTCTGCATAATGTTGAGTGCTCTGGTATTCCACGGGTTGTAATTTTTTTTATGGCTCTCCTGGATTTGTAATTCACCCATCTGGTTTTATTCCTTCTCTTTGATTTCTGGGGTATACATTCCTCTACTGTTGTTTCAAGTATTTCCATAAATTCTTGCCATGATTCACCTGTGTTAGATTACTCCTTAATGACATCCCCCTATTTATTCTCTGTATGAGCTGTTAATCTTCACGGTGGAAATCATAACATTTTTCCTCAGGTATTTTATCCCGACTTTCAAAGATTGTATTCCATGATAGTGGACGCTGCCAGAGTTAGTTTTCCCCAACATGGACTTATCCACCATTGCCTCCTCAGCCATCAAGACTGATTCCAGAATATCTCCCCTCATGGGTTTCATCAAATGTTGTGTGAGGAATGAGTCTTACATGAGGTCAAGGAATTCTTCTCCTTCAGCTTGTGTGGTAAGATTTACCCAGTCTATTGTGCCATAATTAAAATCTCCCATAAGGAGAACTTATGCTTTGGATGCTGTCTGGATGATTCTATGAAGATCTGCCACTTTTCCCTCTGATATGAAGTCATACTTATAGCACACAACTTACTTTTATTTCATGCAATCAGATCATACCAATTTGATTCAGATGATCCATTTTCATTTAGCTCATCCTTGCTGGTTACTGTTAGGTGTTCCTTGACATATGCCTTTACCTCTTGTAGCTCTGGTTTTTTTTGCAAACACTATTAACCCCTTCTTTATGGGGATGCCACTTTCGATATTTTATTTGGCTAATGCCAGACAATTTTAGTCAGCAAAGATGGGATCTCGGACATGTGGTTAAAAAACTTTAAGCATTTTCTCCAACTCTCTTTGACTTGGCTGACAGTGAGCTTTGTCCATATACTTGTACAGTAGATTTAACTCCCTCCATTCTGTCACCATATAATCAGTTTGATTTTAAAGTCATTCAGGCTTTGGTTAAATCACTTTTAATTCTAAAAAGGGTAACTTAATACACAGTAATATCTCTGTTAGCCGGAATCCTTCAAACCCGGAACTCACCAATAGCCGGAATTGAAATTTTCTTAGAAAATTGTTCCCAAAGCGGCTTTGGGAACAATTTTCCAAGGGGCAGATTTTATGGAAAATTCTGAGAAAATTTTTCCAGTACCCATAAAATTCTGGAAAATTCCGGGGATGGGGGATTTTTTTCCGGCTTTGAGAGAGTCGTCTCGTTACCCGGACATCTCTCATTCCCGGGAGTGCTCTGCACCAATTGTTCCGGCTAATGGAGATATCACCTGTAATTGGTAATATGACAAATAAAATTTTTACATTTGTAGCAAAAGTGTCTAAAGGTTAAAAAAATCACTTGTCCATTATATATATTTCAGATGATGGTGATATCTTGCTTGCCAGCGGGTCAAAGGATGCCTCAGTACGATTATGGAGGTTTTCAACCATAAAAAATAATGAGCATTTACAAGAATGTGTGAACGCTGGAAAAGAAGAACTGAGATTAAAGAGTGTTATTTTTAAAGCACCGTCAACTGCATCAGATATCACAATATCTGTATTGCTTGATGCCATACTGGCAGGACATGAAGGACTTGTATCAAGAGTATATTGGGCTCGACCTATTGTTACTGGTAAGAACAATACTGTATTATATATCCATTTAGGTAAATAATTAAGTTATGGGTATGAATAATGGTTTATAGCTGCTGTTGTTTGTTATTATTCTTCCTGGCCTTGGTGGGATATATATATACACCTCTGTTAATTGAACGAGATGATGTTTCTTTTTATGTCTGTCCTGCATGGTATGTGCACAATTCACTATGTGAATGGAGGTAATATCATCTGAATCATCTCACGGAGGAGCCACTTTGCTAAAGGGCAGCAGTAGCTACAATTGAGGTTTGATCTTGAAATCCCAGTTTTTGAGAATCCCATTGTCTAGCAGCTTGGAAATCTTCCTTCTTTCCTTGATTTATTGTCTGGGCAGCTGGAACAGAAGTGGATAACAGTTGGTTGGACCCAGATTCATTAATATTCAAGATGGTAAAGAAATCTCCTTGCCATGCTAGGTATTGGACTGGAAATTCATGGCCCCAGTGAGACTTTTAACTTTTGAGTAACTGCTGCACTGAACTGATTCCCCATCATTTAAGGTTGGTTATATAGAAGAAAGGGAAGGGTGATCTGTCTATCTCAGTGGATTGACAGATTAACCTTGGCTTTACATTTTATAACAAGTTGGTCCCAAATATTACAAAGTCTCCCTTTATCACAAGCACTGCCTGGTTATGGGTTTACAAGAGCTGCCTGGTAATGGGTTTACAAGAGCTGCCTGGTTATTGGTTTACAAGAGCTTCCTGGTTATTGGTTTACAAGAGCTGTCTGGTTATTGGTTTCTGGAGAAAAAGGGTTTTCAAGATTAATTCTTCATCATTTTTCGTAAAGTAATTTTTCCAATGTAGACTCCTTAGGTCTCCTAAACTTGTGAATTGTACTGTACTGAGTTTTCTCTCTCCATCTCCTCAATAGAAGGAAGTACACACCAACCCTATAAATTGCTCACCTGCTCCAAGACCCAAGACCGTTCCATCATCATCTGGGAGCCAGAAGGTGGATCCAGCAGCTGTAGAGGAATATGGCTGGAAGTGGCTCGACTCGGGGAAGTTGGTGGCAACATGGAAGGCTTTTATAGCTGTCTGTTTAGTCCTGATGGTATACAAGTTCTGGGATGCAACTATCAGGTAAGAGTCTTGATTCTAAACACTTACCATGAGAATATAACTCAGATAACTAATCCATACTCCGATGATGTGATGGATGCATGCTTCATTACTGATGATGTGATGGATGTAAGCTTTATTACTGATGATGTGATGGGTGTAAGCTTCATTACTGATGATGTGATGGATGTAAGCTTTATTACTGATGATGTGATGGGTGTAAGCTTCAGTACTGATGATGTGATGGATGTAAGCTTCATTTCTGATGATGTGATGGATGTAAGCTTTATTTAATTTTGTTGCACAAATGAGACTTGTACCGTCAAATATACTACAAGAGAATCAGGAAATTATTCAAGTGAATTAAGATTGCATAATACATATTCCCATTTTATGTTGATTTTTCATGCAATAGAATAAGTTAACTTAGGCAGAACTTCTTGCAAGTTCATCCCCGACATTTACTCACATTATGTTTCAGTCTTTTCAGTCTTACTCTCTGAATACTTTAAACTCTTATTTCCTTTGTATTCAAGTTCAGGATTTCAATTCCATGATGAACCAATACTGTACAGTCAACCCTCGCTTTACGCGGTCCCACTTTACGCGTTTCCACGTTTACGTGGTACCCTGCCGAAACCGGAATGCTCACTTTCCGCGGTGTGTGTACCCTTTTACGCGGAGAGCGGCGCGAACAGGGTGCGCACAAGGTCGCCCAGTCATCAAAACATTACCGAGTTCTTCACCCGCCACCCACCACAGCCGGCCCAAGTCAGTGATAGTGATAATGATAGTGAGGATATGGACTTATATGGACTTTGGGGGTTTGACAAAGAGGCCCTGCAAGCCTCTGTGGTGGATAGTGATACAATTGATACAAGTGATACAGGTGAGGGCCAATAATCTGCCCTCTGCCTCGGAACCAACCCCCCATCCCCGTGTGCCCAGCCATCTTTTCTACTAATGTAATTGTTAAACAACCTAATATTATTGATATTTCTCTTAATTATTAATTGTGTGTGCATACCATCATAAAATTAAGAAGTTATTTTTACTACAACGTAGGTATTGTGTCTGAAAAAGTGGAGTTTGGGGGTCGGCCCGGTCTCTATTTCAATTAATCCCATATGTTATGTTGTTCACTTTATACGTTTCTCACTTTACGCGGGCCGCCGTGGGTTGAATTAACCGCGTAAAGTGAGGGTTCACTGTATAGAATTTATAGTAATATCCCTTTTTTTTGCCAACTGCTTTGCCCTATCACCAGTGGTGTCTGGAGTTGCTGGTGAAAATGTAATACTCTATAGGCAATTTGATTTCCTCAGATAAATTCATTGTGTTACGAATGACACCAGGGAGAAATGAATACAACACACATTTTTTTTTTTTTTTTTTTTTTTTTTGCTCCAAAGTAAAAAGTAGAGTAGAATACAGTAATAAATTTAATGGAATTCAGTTTTACATTCTCCTCAACCCTTGTAAACACATCTTCTTGTGTCTGTTTGTGTTGTTGTGTTCATCATTTATCTCCCAGCATCACGTGTTACAGTCTACCTCTGATTGCCCTCTGGGTCACACACACATATTGTAATGACTGGCTCTTCTTTCTTGTTTCTTGATTTAGTCTTTAATAATATATAATCCTCACCTCTATGAATGCAAATTATATCTCATTTTATGACCAAGGAAAAGAGACAAGTGATATGGGATTCCTCTCTCTTCCCCTGAAGGAGTATCTGATTGGCAGCAAAATGTAGGGATTGATGTTTTTGACCCAAGAACAGTACATGTAAATGACTGAGGGATTTAAGTAAAACAGATTAATAAGTAAAACAAATTAATTTAGGTTACTTGCTAGTACAGTATACCTATTGACTTACTGGCTTTCAAAGCAATCACAAGATCAAGGTCAGAGCTTGCTGAAGCAAGCCCTGATTCGAGTGGGTAACTACCTCTGTATTGAGCATTAGCTTTAAACCATGTAGAAAGTTTCCTTCCCATAGAATGTAAATGATCCCTCAGATGAGACAGTATCTGATTGGGTTTTGTTTGTGTGGGTGATCTCACAGGCCAATTTTCTCTTTTCCACAGCTCTAAAATGGAATATCATACTTCAGCCCTGTTTTTCACTACTGTACTTAGAAGCCACATAAAAAGATGGATAAATTAATAGAGTAAGTGTTCTTATTTTATTTGCCAGACTTAATGTAAAATGCTGGAACAAATAAATTATTTTCAGGGTGGACTTCATCTTTGGGAGCATCAGGCTGGGGTGTGGAAGCCAAGTGTAGTTGTTGGTGGACACTTTGATCAAGTTGCTGACATTACCTGGGATCCCTTTGGCAGGTGTGGTGACTTTATGTTAAGTGTAGTCATGCATATAAATGTCCTCATGTACATTTGCCTGCACTTTTACCTGGTACAGTGACTGGCACACTTTTGTGAGATATGGCACTCTTTGTTTGGTTACGTCATATTAAAACTCCCGAAATGACGCTAAGAAACCTCATAATAGTAGCCAGACTAAGGATGCTAGATAAACATTCCACAGAGTTGCCACATCTCACAGAACGTGCCAGCCACTGTACCAGGTGCAAGTACAGGCGACCTTTCCTAACCTATAAAATAGTTAAGAATAGCTTTTGAGTTTATTGGGGGTCCTCCTCATCCGAATACCAAAAACAACACCATCACATACTAAACACCAAAAACACGACTAAGTAAGCTTTTTATATTTTTAGGATTTTTGTAGGTTAGGTAAGATTTTCAAAGGCTTGTTTGGTGTTCTTTTAAGCATTTTACTACTGCTTCCAAGCCCTACCCACTTTGAACAACCAATATTGTTAGTAACTGGGGGGGGGTGTTTCATACCTCCATAACGGCTCATTTGCGATGGAAATCGAGGTCAGATTCGTGTGAAACAACCCAAAATATACTAGTAAAACATTTTTTTTAATAGTTTTCATGGATGACAAAAAACAAATATTTACCCTGTACAGTAATACCTGTACTTTACATTATATAAGTTATAAAAATAATACAGTAATCCCTCACACTTCTCAACCTCTCAGATCCGGATTTCGGTTGGTCTGGACTAACGTCTGGATGTATCAAATTTCTATCCGGTCTCTCTCTCTCTCAGTCCGTATGCCGTGTTTACTCCCCTGCTGCTAAAATGGACCTATTGTAGTCCGTGTTGTCTGCTGAGCCAAGCTGTGTTGTGTTATGGTTGTTTTTCAACTCGTATTTTTGGGTAGATAACGTAACTTTCTTCATCTATTTTTACTCAGTTACATGCACACCATCCTACATACATACAGTAAAACCTTGATAAATCGGACTTCATTATATTAGAATTCGCTTTTTTTGGATTCTGAGACACACTGGTCACCAGAAATACTAAAAAAAAATCCATGTTTTAATAAATGGGGAAGATTAATAAAAAAAATCTTAGCAAATGAACCAGACTTACTGAATACTGTACAGTGGTCTAATGAGATTTGTTATAGGCCTACTGAGAACTAAGACACCTGAGTATGTAAGCAGGCTGTGGCTGATCACTGAGCAGGCGTTGCTGCATTCATCAGGTTTATTTAATTTTGATTCAATATTATATTCTCATATGATTGGCCTCTTATGGTTTATGGTTATCATGATTAATAAAACATCTTTAGTAATAGAGAAAAAACACAGTACTGTATGTAATGTGTAATATGACTTGGAAATAAAAGGATAAGCTGTATCAGAAGGTTATTTACTCAAGATGCATTATGTGAGAGCTTTCAGCAGACTAGCTTACAACAGCGGCCACTATAACACACTGTATAGTATTTGATATGAAGATACCTTAAAAATGTTATTTACTACCTTTGAGAGTTATATGATGACTCAGTTTGGCTAATTGTACACTTAGACAAATGATTAAAGAATAAACCAGGGTATATGTAGATACATAATACTTTACACTATAATATTACTTATTAAGTGATGATAAATACACTACAATGGTATTTATTAAGTGGTGATAAATACACAACTGTACTGTACTCATTTACTAAGTGTTGAAGCCATAAATTGTGTTAAGCCGATCAGGTGTTTGTTCTTTGTAATCAAATAAGTATGAATTGCTCTTGGTGTTCAGTGTGGGATTCTTTTTTCAAGAAAACTGATTCTTTTAGGATAATATTTTATCAACCTGCACCAAATGATCCTAAATTATATGAGAATTGTGGTGGAATTGCATAAAGAAGTGTTAAAGGAAGAAAGGGGGAGGGAGCAACCCCCCCACCCCCTCTGCCAGCTGCTCCCAGATAAACATTCGTCTTCCACATACAGTATACTCCTACACTTATTTGTTCTTATTTTTATCTTTATAGTACTATACAGTATACAGATTTTCTTTATTCATAAGCCAATTTCTGTGGCTACTTACATATAACAGTTGTTGACAACCAGACTTATATGTAATATTCTTTTAATAACCTTGTTATACATTTAAAGACCTGAGTTGTTGAAGTGCAATAATAACAAAACATTAACTGATTTTCTTTAAACAGTTCAGATAAGCTGTGTAATCTCCACCTCCTCCACCCCGATTTATCTGGGTTTTACTGTACGTATTGTGAAAAAAGTGAAAGAAATAAGTGTCCTAAGAGCAAACACATAACGGGAGGAGAGCTGATCTTCATTATTATGATGAAACGGAGTGTATGCAAAGGGTGACTGTGTTAAACTTTCATTTGGCTTTTATTTGCTGATTTGGCAATACAGTTTTTTGTTGGTATATTATTTTTATTTATTCCTTACATTTCCTGAAATTGTACCTTATATATTATTTTAAGGAAACTATGGCTACAGGAGGAAAATGTACACAAAAGCTTTTTCCTAAATATTCTATGCCATAAAATATGGTACAGGGTATTTGTTTTTTGTTTTACTGTATTAGCACCAAACTTCTATATAAATGATGTGTGTGTATGTGACATCACTTTGAGGGAGGGAGGGTTGAAGGTGGAGGGAGGGAGAGCTCCTCAGTTATCATGCAGCTTACTTTCTACCCGCCCATACACACCCATGTTCTTTATTTTTTCTTATTTTATAGTTTTATATTATATTATCTTTGTTTCTAAGCCACATTAGAGTATTTTAATGATTTTTCTACAACTTTTATAGCATTAATGCTCCAGAAATTGTTGTGAAACATGGCACTGTGTGTGTGTGTGTGTGTGTGTATACGTGCTTGCATGCGTGCGCTGTATGTGATGTCATGGGACGCAGCTGGAATGGCGAGTCAGCCACCCCACACGCTTTCACTTTCCACACAAACACCCATAAGAAAATAAGGAGTCTGCAATAGGCTGGTTGGTCTGTGCATGGCACCTCCTCATAATCTTAGTTTATTGCTTTATATTATATTTTATAGTTGTATATTATATTTTCTTTATTTCTAACCTACATTAGAGTAGTGTAATGATTTTTCCACAACTTTTATAGGATTACTGTTGACTTTTAGCAGTTGTGGAACATATAGGGTACTAATTTTCCCTATAAGATTAAGCAACATGCATTCGTTCCCCGGTTCATCCGGACATTTACCACATCTTGACACCCTCTTCCCCCACATCTGGACACCCTCTCCCTTCTTAATTTTCCAGATGTGCGAGGGTTTACTGTACAGCAAGTAAAATTTTGTGGTCATAACATACAGGGCGTCCTCACTTAACATCGGGGTTACGTTCCTGAAAACATGACGTTATGCGAAACAACATTAAGTGGATCAATTTTCCCCATAAGAAATAGATAAAATACGGGAATTACATTCCCCAGCCTCTCTTTGCCCCATGAAAACATTACATATACAGGAAATCATTGCCATTTCTATAGAAAACAGTATAATATATACAGTATATAGAACTACAGTACTAAGTTTGTATTGGTACTCACTGATGGGCAGAGGTGGTAGAGCGTGTGGTGGGTAGTGGAGCGAAGGAGGAGGACGGCGGGAGGGGAGGAGGGGGGCGGGAGAGGAGAAGGGTGGTGAGTCACTGAGACTGCGGCTGCCTCCTCCTCCTCCTGCTCTGACTGGGGTTCCTCTGCCACTGCTTGCTCCTCCTCCGTTGATGTTTGCTCCTCCTCCGTTGTTGTTTGCTCCTCCTCCGTTGTTGTTTGCTCCTCCTCGGCTGCCGGCTGTTGTGAAGAAGCTGCTTCTGCTGTCCTGCGACGAAAAAATGAATTCAGTGTTGACTGCTTGGTGCTACTGATCATCTTCTCCTTATAGATCTCGGTGTAACAACTAAGACTGTCCTCAATGCTGCATTGAACCTTTGAATTACGTTCTCCGTTTGGGTCGTCATCTAGAATGATTTGCATTGCTTGCTGGAACATGTTCAACGATTCTGCCATCCTCTTGGAAGTTAGCATTCGTTGAGGTTCTTCTTTGTCGTCGTCGTCGTCTTCTTCAACGGGACTGTGTTCTGTTAGTTGTTGCAGATCTTCGTTGGTGAGCTCTTCTGTATGGGATGCCAGGATGTCCTCAATATTCTCTGATTCCAGCTCATCAAAGCCTGCCTGCCTAGCCAAGCTGAGGATATCCCTATTCACAGCTGGGACTAAGTCCGTCAATCCCGTAAAACTGTTGACACATTCGGGCCACAGCTTACGCCACACACCATTCAGGAACTTTCTGAAACCTCTTCCCATGCCTTGCCAATGTTGTCAATTGCATGAAGAATGTTGAAGCTGCGTCAATATTCTCGGATCGTAGGTTTATTTTCTCCGTCTGTAGCCTTGAGCAGTTGGGACATGGTACGGCGTAAATGTGGCGATGACGCCTTGGTCCATAGGCTGCATCAATGCTGTCGTGTTGGGAGGCAGGAATACAACTTATACACTGTCATGCAAGTCGTCGAGATTGGGAGGATGAGCTGGAGCATTGTCAAGGATCAGAAGAATTTTGAAGTTAAGGTTCTCCTTGGCACAGTATTCCTTCAGTGCAGAGACGGCGTCCACTTTCAACCACTGGCTAAATATGGCGCTGGTTATCCAGTTGATCCTTAGGGTAACCTTTCAGGGCCCATGGGTTGGCAGCGCGAGAAAACAGCATAGGCTTTAGCTTGAAGTCACCTGCAACGTTCGTGCCAAGCAGCAGTGTCAAGCGGTCTTTTGCTACTTTAAAACCTGGCGCTCTTTTCTCCTCCTTGGAGATATAGGTCCTCTCAGGCATCCTCTTCCAAAAGAGACCAGTCTCATCCACATTGAAGACTTGCTTCGGTGAGTAACCTCCTCGCTGGATAGTCCATTTGAATTCTGGCCGGAATGTCTTGGCAGCAACTGTATCTGAACTGGCAGCTTCACCAGTCATCTTTATGTTTTGGACGTTATACCGACGCTTAAATCGTCTCTTCCTTCAATCCTTCACCCTCTGTTTCCTTCATGTTGTTAAACAAGGATCTGGCCTTATGCTGGATAACCATAAGGCTCACAGGGGCATTGCGTTGATTCTGGTCCTCCATCCACATTGCCAGCATCTTTTCCACCTTTTCTATCAAAGTGCTTCTAGTAAGAGTCGTCTTAGTAGCACTCGGAGAAGAACCACTTCCAGCACTAACCTTAATCTTGTCAGCGTTGGTCCTGATAGTACGCACCGTTGTGGGGGTTAGACCAAGCACAGCGGCTATGTCCACAGCACATTCCCCTTTTTCAAATCGGATTAATACATCCATTTTCATAGCAAGGTTAATGGTCTTATGTTGCCTCTTTACTACACTAGCATCAGTAGCACTTGATGAGCGCTTGGGAGCCATTTCGAATGGTTAGAGTACAGTTTTAGAGCAAAAGCACTTGAGCCCATACGAATGATGTGAAGTCGTAACAAAGACTGGCTTGGCGTCGCTTGGAGACGCTGTGACGTTCCTCGAGTGAGAGCAGCGCGCCGAGCCGAGAGAGCGTAGAGTGGCCAGACAAGAGAGGGTGATGCACCATAGAAAGTAGTCCGTGACAACGCAAAACGACCTTGGTTCGGATCACCGGGACATTAAACGAATTTTTGGTCCCTAAAGTTGAGCGACGTAGTATCGAAACAACGTTAAGCCAGGACTTAATGTGTCTTCTATCTTCCATGTATAATATCTAAGTCAATGGGTTAGTCGGCCCCATTATTCATTCTTTCGTTGTTAGTCGTGGTCATCGGGAAGACATCCCCGATGAACACTAAGGATTCCCTTATTACCCTAGGGCCTAGTCTGTATGATATATATTTTCCCAGGTACCTTTTGTCAACCAGTAAGGACCAGACCACCCGTATGCATGCTCCATGGAAGAAGTCAGAAAGTGAGGTAAGTAAAATAAAGTGTAGTACTGTAGAAGCCATTTCTTAACCTCAATACTGTACTTTTTCTCTTCCTCAAGTTGAAGTAAAATTACTAGCCTAAAAAAAGGCATTGAGTAAAAGTAAAAATTACTTTCATCTGAAAAGTAATTAAAAGTATAAAGTAGAAAGTACTTATCTTGATTGATTGTTTATTGCTTTTCAATTTCTATTTTCACTAAAATAAAATAAATATGAGGAATTGGTAATTTAATAACACTCTTTTAATCATATTACTGTTGAAAAAATAATAAGTGTAACATCAAGTTTAAATAACATCTTAAATGGCCTACATTTATTGAATCAAAGGTCATATGAAGTGTTAAACATCATTTCTTTTTACAGATAGTTTGGCATGAAGTGGGCCGCCCGCAGGTTCATGGGCATGACTTGGTCTGCATCTCTACCCTTGGAAAATATAAGTTTGCATCAGGAGCAGAGGAGAAGGTTGTACGTGGCTTCATTGCTCCGGCCAATTTCATCCGTAATTTTGGTCAGATCTGTGGCATCAATGTTGCTGAAGATATAGGTGAGAATACTTAATGAAGCCCTTCTGGTCACTCACCACCAACTAAAATTTGTCATTGAGTCTATCTGGACTATATTTCCCATCAAAAAGAGAAAGTTTGCCAGGTGACTCACATGATACACCACACCTCTCTGTTCCCATACTTCCTTGATACCACCTTCACCAGTTAGGATATATAGTGGCTAGTTCATGAAGGCTACTTCACTAACTCAGGTCCATTGAAAAAGGCAGCAGCATGGCACCTTGGGAGTGAATAACCTTTCAAGGCAGTGAAAAATATCTTACACCTAGGCAGATTTTTTTGTGTGTGGAGAATTCTCACTGCTAAGTTTGTCTAAGTGAAATAGTAAGATAACACCATACTTCCAAAAAGGATATTAATTTTTACTGTTTTGCTTAATAATAAACCAAAAGTGAAAAATCATTGTTTGAGAACTATCTGGGACTTATTGAAAAAGTCAATAGGATCTTTGAGGTAATAATACAGACATTTATAAGGAAGATTCTACCAAGTGTCTCATACAGAAGTCATTAAAGGAAGATGCAATTATTATTGGCAATTATGTTATTTACATGTATTTTCTTCGCACTAGTGACACTAAACCCACGTGGTCCGCCTGGTTGGTTTATGCTTGATCACTGAGTGTCAAGGCTGCTGTTTAGGTCTAGGGGTAACTTATCCTTCTATTGTGATAGCAAGTACAGTACTCGTGAACACTTGTTCTCACCTTGATAGAGTCAAATAGATGATATGAACTAAGATTTAAACAATATGTTTACATTAACTGCATCTTAAACATAAAGTAGAGTGGGATGACTCACCACTAATCCAGACAACAAAGCTTTCTACCGACAATACTTTCCGATACACATAGACAACAGACAATAAATAAATAAGTAAATCTACCTCTTAGTCACGTTATCAATGTGTCAAACAAGTTCCAACACCTAAAGATTGAGTAGGCTGTTTTAACTTTTGTTATCCTATTTATCAGTAGGATGTGGCATTTGAGTGGATACTGTATTTGCCCAGGGCTCCCCCAGTCTACCCAGCTGTGAATGGGTAATCAACTTCATAGATGGGGAAGTGAAAGTAGCCTAGTGCAGAAGGCTTAGTATTCTGTGTGCTGTAATCACATTATCTTTTCAGTTATAAAGTAAGATTTAAGGTTTAGTCATCCATTTTTGCTTTCCGGACAAATAATTATAAAATAAATTTTAAATTCCTGTCCCAGAAAAATGTGAAGCTGGAGAAGGAGCATCAGTGCCATCTCTGGGTCTGTCCAACAAGGCAGTTATGGTGGCTGACCTTCAAGAAGAACAAGAGGAGGGACAAGAAGAAGTACACACTTACTTCAAACCTTTAACTCTCTTTGGTCAGTAAGATGAATTACCAATAACTGTTTGCATGAATTAATTAATTTTAGGTTATAAGAGTAAGTTGGAAAAGGTGAAAATGTAGAGAAAGCTTTTGACTAAGTGAACAGAGATGGTCTTCTAAGAGGTTTTGGCTTGTAGCAAAAAAAATGGTAAGTGATGACAATGATTATCAACAGAGGAAATAGTGCATGGTTGAATTAATTGATTTAAGTGTTGGAATGCATTCTGACAATGAAATTCTCCTGACTTAAATTTTGAATCCTGAAATCAATGCCATGAAAGCCCATCTTCCTGGGAAATACATTTAATTCCTTGTGTACGGGTTGTCTCCCAGTTGAATAAAATCGTCTGGTGTTGGCTAAATAAAATATTGAAAGTGGGGTCCCCGTAGTGAAGGGGCTAAAATGTCACATGCCACTGGAGCCTGAAGTGGGTCTCAGACTCCATGTTTTATTTTGAATCCCATTTCAGGATAATGTAGATGGAGATTATCCACAGTCTTGTTTCTTACTATGAACAACCCCTGGGTCCAGCCCCACACTTTATTGCATAGATAGGAATAATTGTGAGATAGGTTAAACTTTGGTGGCACAGATTTGTTATCAGTAGTTGATGGTACTGTACAGTATTTGTTAAGTACAGGTTGTGACCCTCTTTTATCCGGTATTGCATCAACTGGCAACTCTCAGTTATTGTTACTTCTCAACAAACAGCATGTTCAACTGCCATGTACAGTGGTTGTCCACTTGGCCAGTCTCAGTTATATCATTATTTCATGACATTCAAACAATAATTATCCCATAAAACTCAATAGTCAAAAACTGATTGATGGGTCATCTTACATTACTATGCTGCAGTAATCATTCCATTTCACGGAATATTGCGTGCTGGTCGATTCTGTAAAAGGGAAGATTCTCCTAAATTGAATACAGTTATACCTCTGGCAGTGAAGTGGATATGTTTATGAAATTCACTTTATCCTTGAAAACCTCGTTGTCTGAGTTAGATTCAAATGGGAATAAGTTGCATCCTTCATTATTCTGTATCCTGCATACTCCTAAACCCTGGACAGTTCGTAGGAGAAGATCCATATATTTTAAATACATATATACTTTATGCTGTATGTTTGAAAATGATTCTATAATAGATGTTATTTTATTTTCAGCACCACCAACAGAAGACCAGTTAATGCAGAATACTTTGTGGCCAGAGGCTGCCAAGCTATATGGTCATGGCAATGATCTTATTACCTTAGCTGCCACATCTGACGGGGCCATCCTCGCATCTTCATGTCGAGCTGCTAATAATATGGATGCTTATATTATCCTTTGGTAGGTAGTTTCATGTTTTCCATCACTTAACTTTTATGACATGACAAGTTTGATGCACTTAACCATTTTTGGACGTACATACAACATTTGCATTCGGAATGACCGGAATATGCGATCCCCATCCACAAAGGGTTAAAGGAGTAGCAACTTGATCACTTGTCTTATTGTTATCTTGTTGTTCCCACTGTAGAGATAGCAAGGCTAATTGCTTTTGCATAGTACTGTCGCTAGGTATTTTACCTGCATCAACTTTTCATAAAACTGGTTTGACATTAACTGCAGCATTTACATCCTCTTTAGGGATAAGGGTTATGTGTGTATCTGGGGCTGTATAGGAGAAATGAGGCATATAAAGTAGCAAGGGCATATGTCTGAATACCTCAGCTCAGCTCAATTTCCAGGCTGTACTGCATGTTTTCTGCCTTTGTTTGTTTGATGGGGTTTGTACCATGCTGGAGGGGTATCCATCCACGTTGCCTGACATCATTATCTGATAGAGGAATGCTGGGGCTAGGGACTAACATAGAAAATGGGAAATTGAGAAACCCAGTGATAGGCATATGCTATTGTAAACTCTTCAATTTCTTACTTAGAACTTAATTTCATGGTATGTGTTTTATATGTATTAATTGTTACCATGATTTTTTTCAGGGACACAACAACGTGGCATAAGATTGATGCTTTAGTTAAACATCGTCTTACTGTGACACAGATGGCATTTTCTTTTGACGATAAATATCTTCTGTCTGTGTCACGAGATCGCACTTGGACAGTTTTTAAAAAGGATTCAGCTGAAAATTTTGCAGGTAATGTAGCTAATACAATCCTGTTTTGTTTGGCTAACATGTAGAAATATGACTCATAATGATCATGCAATTTGTCTGATCCCTTCTTCATTTTGTATACAGTATGTATTAATCTTGTCATGAGTTCAATAAAAACCTAATTTTCCCAGAGTTTTATAAAATGCAAACTGGTAAAACCCAGGTCAACACTGCTCTCTTTTGTGGTCCTTTAACATGATGCCATCTCACATGTTGGAAATTTTCCATTGCTACAAAACAAAAGTAAAAAATTAAAATTGTTCAAGCTGTTCATAAGTTCTTTGTGATAACAACCAACATGTATCGGTCTCTTCTTTTCTTCAACCTTCATTCTCGTCCGGTGAGAAGAGAGTTTGCTGATTGTCACTCTGCCATTTTTTAACACTCGTCACGCTCGTGTTTATGGCTAGAATCTGAGCCTTTTCCTCCTTTGATCAGGGATGCGATTTCTCCTTTTTTTTCAGTTCTCTGGTTTTCCCATCGTTTAAGGCGACCCACGTGAATCGTGGAGATCCATTGAGAAAAATTTGGGGGGGGGGGGGTGGTATGACCATGACGAGAGAAATGTTTGATAATTAATAATAATTGACCCTCTAGGGTCGATGGGTCTGGCGCACGAGGACGATGAGCCAGTATACTGAGTTTAGTGGCCGCACTCTACATGTTCATGCATTACATCATATACTCTATTTCTCATTGGCTGAGTATTGCTTGGTTTGCATTCCATTCTTTGATTCTTTAGTATTTTATTGACCAAAGAAGCATTATAATATGCCCCTTCACCCTATCCACTTGATCCACCCTCTCCCACCAGGGACTAAGCCTTTTTCAATATACAGTGAACCCTCACTTTACGCGGTCAATTGAACCCACGGCGGCCCGCGTAAAGTGAACAACATAACATATGGGATTAATTGAAATAGAGACCGGGCCGACCCCCAAACTCCACTTTTTTAGACACAATACCTACGTTGTAGTAAAAATAACTTCTTAATTTTATGATGGTATGCACACACAATTAATAATTAAGAGAAATATCAATAATATTAGGTTGTTTAACAATTACATTAGTAGAAAAGATGGCTGGGCACACGGGGATGGGGGGTTGGTTCCGAGGCAGAGGGCAGATTATTGGCCCTCACCTGTATCACTTGTATCAATTGTATCACTATCCACCACAGAGGCTTGCAGGGCCTCTTTGTCAAACCCCTCAAAGTCCATATAAGTCCATATCCTCACTATCATTATCACTATCACTATCACTGACTTGGGCCGGCTGTGGTGGGTGGCGGGTGAAAAACTTGGTAATGTTTTGATGACTGGGCGACCTTGTGCGCACCCTGCTCGCGCCGCTCTCCGCGTAAAAGGGTACACACACCGCAGAAAGTGAGCATTCCATGTTCGGCAGGGTACCGTGTAAACGTGGAAACGCGTAAAGTGGGACCGCGTAAAGCAAGGGTTGACTGTAACTAAGTTTCTATAATAATTTTACACTTTCTGATGATCACAATTTATTCTAAAACCCATGCCATATTTCATAATTGTATAGGCAACTCAGTCGGGCGTATTTCTGCCCCCCAGGGGGTCAGGGCTGTAGGGTATGTGTGTGTGTTTTCCCCTGGGGGTCAGGGCTGTAGGGCATACGTGTGTGTGTGTGTGTCCACCAGGAAGTCAGGTCAGGGCTGTAGGGCATATGTGTGTGTGTGTCCCCCAGGAGGTCAGGGCTGTAAGGCATGTGTGTGTGTGTCCCCCAGGAGGTCAGGGCTGTAGGGCATGTGTGTGTGTTCCCCAGGAGGTCAGGTCAGGGCTGTAATGCATGTGTATGTGTGTCCCTCAGGAGGTCAGGGCTGTAAGGCATGTGTGTGTGCGTCTCCCAGGAGGTCAGGTCAGGGCTGTAGGACATGTGTGTGTCCCCCAGGAGGTCAGGGCTGTCGGGCATATGTGTGGGTTCCCCAGGAGGTCAGGGCTCTAGGGCATATGTGTGTCCCCCAGGAGGTCAGGACTGTAAGGCATGTGTGTGTGTCCCCCAGGAGGTCAGGGCTGTAGAGCATGTGTGTGTGTACCCCAGCAGGGGGACCCTATGATGTGTAGGAACATAAAACTCTCCAACAGTAGGTATGAAGCATGTTAAAGCAGAAGAGGTTGCAGCAGGAAGAAAATAAGAGGAATTTTTTGTTAAAGAAACAGAATCAAAGAAAACAGAGTGTGAGGAAATGGCTCAAAAATCAAGGAAGGGCAGAGGGGCCTTCCAGCAACAAAAACAGAAGCATTTACTCTCCCTGAAAAAAACTTGCTGGTGCAATTAAAAATTAGAAAAAACAAAACCAAATGAGTGAATATTACATGGAAAAGAAAACTAAATACAGGGGGCCACCAATTTTGTGGAGATTAGGTTCTCAAAGTGGCCGCAAATTGCCAAATCCGCGAATAACATTTGCAGACTGGGGGTACATTTTTACTTGTGTACAAAGAAATGTATACTGTATTCCCTTTATGTGTTTGCCCTTAGGACAATTATTTATTTTACCTGTATTGCAAATGTATGTGTGTGTGTGTGTAGACACACACACACAAAACACATACAAATAAATAATAATGAGAAAATCTTATCACAAATATTCAGAAACAAATTTATCGACCCCCTGACGGAGACACGATGATCCACCCCAGACTCGCCAGATATTTTGTAAATAATATTGATTATGTGTTAAAGGAATATCCTTCCTTCCTTAGGCTTTAGTAAGCCCCTTTATAATATTTATACTGTATATACTTGTCACACTTGCCAGATGCTTCTGGTGTCATTGTACAGGGGTACCTAGTGACAGCACTAGGATCCCGCTTCCTCTATCAAGGAATAAACAATTGAAATTGAACAAATTTATTACAAATGTGACAGTCTATCCTCAAGTCCGTACTTTATTAATTAAGTAATAAAGTACGTACTTGGGGGTAGACTCACATTTAAAACAAAAAAATTCTGATTATGTGTGAGAGGATTTTCCCATTATTATTTATTTGTATGTGTTTTGTGTGTGTGTGTCTACACACACACACACACACACACACATATTTACAATACAGGTAAAGGAAATTACTGTCTCTAGAACGAATGGCTCGCTGTTCCAGTCGCGAAAATGCTGGCAACTTTAAAACTACCCACAAACAGTCTTGGGTACATCCAGGGTGTCATCCACGAATAATAGAGGACTGCAAAATAAAAATTTGCAAACTTGGGGGCCCCTGTATTTTGTATGTATATATTATGGAACATGCTTATTTTTCTTATTTTAGTACACTAGATTCGCAACTTAAGCGTATTTTTCTTATGCGGTTTCAACTATACGCGGATTAAATTAGGTTACAATTTCCAATTTCAAGCTCAAAACTTTCAAAATGGGTCGCAAGCCCACCAAGAGATAGCCCACCAAATGCACCACCCTTCCATCCCACCTGGCCACCTCTGTCTCTCTCAGTTGCCGCGTGTGTATCGTCAGAGTAACACCTGCCTCGTGTGTGTGTCAATTTAGTGCGCTTAAACCTCTCTCATACTCGTACATAATGCCCAAACACAAGCCAAACTCTGCCTCTGGTCCTCCAGTGAAGAAACGATGCTCTGTGATGACCCTGAAAGAAAAAGTGGCCATGTCAGACTTAATAAAAGGTGGCGTGTCGATCGCTGCTGTGGCACGGAGGTACGGGCGGAATGAATCAAGCGTGAGATCCATCGAGATTCGGGAGAGGGAAATTCGTGAAACCGTGTCTACAGGTGTCTCATTTACTGCTAAGGTGACTAGCCAGGTGAGAGACGTAACTCTAGTGAGGGTGGAGAAGGCATTAAACATCTGGGTGGAGGATATGAACCAGAAACATGTCCCAATCGATGGCAACGTGCTCAGGGAGAAGGTACTCAGTCTTTATGACCAGTTTAAATCTGAGGTTCCTGAGGGCGAAGCATCCACCAGCTCTGAGAAGAATTTTAAAGCCAGTGCAGGTTGGCTCAACAGTTTCAGGAAACATTTTAACCTGAAAAATATTAGAATCACTGGCGAATCGGCATCGATGGATGAGGCGACTGCATGGCTCTTCCCAGAAGAATTCAGGAAATTAGTTGAGTGATTTAAGGGCAATTTAGGGGATTTTTGGGAGTGTTTCTGACTTTACACATTTTTTGGCTTTATGCCGAGTCCCAGGAACATAACCCCCGCGTAAGTTGCGAGTCTACTGTACTGTACTACCGAAACCCCAGTCCTTTTAGTTTATCTTCTCTCAATAATGGTGCACAATTAAAAATATTAAACAAATTCAAGTTTAGTAACTACTAAAATTTTTAAAGGAATTATTGAGACTACAGGTATATGCATGAAAAATATAGTTGCAATAAACATACAGGGTACATGCTTGATTTTGGGTACTGTGCATTTTAACTATTAGAAGTTCACAAAAAGAGTAACAATGTGAGAAATTAAGTTAAATACGGTAAAAGATTCCCTGGTAGGTGTTTCCCCGGACCCCCCAACTTTTTTTTTTTTTTTAGATCCAATCACATCTCTGTTTGTTAGATATGACCAAGCCATCTTGGGATACTACACATAGAAATACAGGGCAAGTAAAGTAGCTAATACACATGAAATTACGGGGCCAAGTCGTGAAGTGACACAATGTAATACACTCCTACTTGCTGTTCAGGGTACACTACTGCTGCCTCCTATCTTACTCTCATCACTACGCATAGCCAGACTTACGAAAAATTAAATTTGTAATATGTACAGTGGCCCCTCCATTAACGAACTCAATCCGTTCCAGAAGGTCGTTCGTTAACCGAAACGTTCGTTAACCGAAACCATTGTTTCAATGGGTTTTTGGGTAATTGGTTCCAGCTCACCGAAAATTTCCTAACTTCAACAAAAATGGCGGAAAAATTTACTTACTTTGAGGTGTGTATGTAGAAGGCTCCTGGATGATGGTGATGATGTGCATTTGAAGTGGGAGGAGAAGAGAAGAAGGAGAAGGAAGAAGTGGAGGTGGATGCTTCTTGGAAGGTGAGTCACCTTCCATGAAAATGTCAGGAACCTCTGGACTGACAGATTCTCCACCATGAACATCCTCTCTCCTTCTTGAAGTGGAAGGCTGAGGGCTAGCATCTTGTTCCCTCTGCCTTTTACTGAAGAAAGTGTCAATTGTGGTCTGTGGGGCATCTGTCCTCCTCACCATTAACTTATGTTTAAAGAAGGAGACCACTGAGTCCTCAACATGACACAAAGTTAGTTCAGTTTTTTCCACTTCTGGGTGCTTTGAAGCCAGTTCCCTGAACTTCTCCCAGTGGTAAATCACATCTTTCAACTGTGTAGCTGACATATGGTCATCACTTTCAATTTCCTCCTCACCACTGTCAGCCTCTACCCGTAACATCTCATCCAGTTCCTTCAAGTCATTAGGAGTAAGTTCCTCCTCATGAGACATCACAAGCTCTTCCACATCCTTCTCCTCCACTTCAAGACCCAATGACTGACCAATGGACACAATCTCCTGGTCCAACTCTGTGTCATCCTCAAATCCCTCAAAATCATGGACTACTGATGGCCACAGTGCTTTCCATGAAGAATTGAGGGTTCTATTGGAGACTTCTTGCCATGATGACACAATCAATTTTACAGCCTCCAGGACGTTGAATTGTGTCTTCCAGAACTGTTTCAGTGTTAGTTCAGGATCAATGGAAGTTGCCTGATGACACCTCCTAAACATTTTCTTCATGTACAACTTCTTGAAGTTGCTGATCACATTCTGGTCCATTGGCTGTATGAGTGATGTAGTGTTTGGAGGCAAAAACAACACTTTCACAAAGTCAAATTTATACTCCAAATTTCTGGCAAGGTCAGGGTCATGACCAGGAGCATTATCCATGAGGAGAAGAGCCTTTAAAGGAAGTTTATTGGTGGTTAGGTAGCTCTTGACAGAGGGGCAAAACACATCAATAGCCCATTCATTAAAGAACTGTCTTGTCACCCATGCCTTACGGTTGGACTTCCAATAAACTCCAAGCATTGTTCTTACCACTTTCTGTTGCTTGAACACCCTGGGGTTTTCAGAGTGGTAGACAAGCATAGGCTTCAGTCGGAAATCCCCTGAAGCATTGGCACCAAGCAATAGAGTGAGACGGTCTTTCATGGGTTTATGCCCAGGTAAAGAGGCTTCATCCTTGGTGATGAATGTTCTTTTGGGCATCTTTTTCCAGAACAGCCCAGTTTCGTCAACATTGAACACTTGCTGTGGAAGATAATTTTCTTCTTCCATCAGTTTTTTAAATTCAATTAAAAACTTTGCTGCCCCTTCTTTATCAGCACTAGCAGCTTCACCATGCCTAACAACACTTAAAATGTCACTTCTTTTCTTAAATTTTTCGAACCAGCCTTTGCTAGCCCGAAAATCTTCAAATTCTGTTCCTGAAGAACTAGGTTGATCTGTCTTTAAATGTTCATAAATCTCCCTGGCTCTTTCACAAATGAAATCACCAGAAACTGAATCACCTTTCATCTGTTTTTCCCTAATCCAGATGATAAGTAACCTCTCAGTTTCTACGATTAGGGATCTACTTTTAAACACTCTTGTAGATTTGTCTCTCACGTTCACTTCCTTAAATTTGTCTTTTTGTGCAAGAATTGTCGACACAGTTGATGCCGACATGCCATATTCTTTGCATAGCGCATTTGATTTAATACCTTGTTCGTGTTTTTTTATTATTTCCTGCTTCATTTGGATTGAAATCACTTTTCTTGATCTCTTAGGCCCCATGCTGGATTCAAACAATGGCAACACGTATTTTTCAAAGTTAAACTAGCTGTAAATAAAGAATATTTTCTTTAAAATAACACTGCACTGCACTATATATTGTCAATATGTAAAATAATTTTCAAAATGACCAATAATTTGCTTGGAAACACAGAAAAAAAGCGTTTAGTTGAAGAGAGTCTCAAGCAAGATGTTACCTCCAGTGAAAACAGAGAGAGACTGACGCCTGTTTGCTGTGTTAAGAGGCTGGATGCCGCGCATTAAACTAGTCACTTTACCTTCAATTTTGTTCAATAATTGTTAAAATGACTAAAAAATTGAATATTAAACTTTTAAAATATAAATTGAATAGTATAAACTTCTTGATATTTACAAAAATAGTAAGGAATTTAAGCCCTAGAACCGATTAATGTATTGGCGGACTGATACTAAAGCTGGTTGCCCGGTCAGTGCAAGCGAAAACATGTTGAGGTCGGTTCGTAAGAAGTTCGTTAAGCGAAATTTTTTTCGTTAACCGAATTGAAGATCCTTATGGAAGGCAGTTCGTTAATCGAAATTACGTTAACCGAGGTGTTCGTTAAACGAGGGGTCACTGTATAGACTGATTTATGCAAATATTTTTGTGACACATTGAGCACAAACCCATGGCCCCTGTTGCAAGGATTTTGTGGACATTATATATTATATTTTATTTCTAAGCCACAATAGAGTACAGTATTGTACAGTAATGATTTTCCACAACTTTCATTGTTTCATTACATGTAACACTAGCGACATGCTGCATTAGCCATCTCACAGGCCACCTCATCCCCAGTTTTTCTCCCTTCCCAGTGAGCTAAAATACTGTATCACTAAACCAAATTTTGACCTAACATTAAGCAAGAAAGGGTGTCAAAGTTTTTATTGCTAAAGTGACTGACTACATGGTGTACTTTACAGTATATGTGTTTTTGGCGATCACTTAAACCTATTTATCATGAAAATTTATTCAAGAACAATTTGGGCATTCATGAGATAATGCTACACATTAAGCCAGTTGCTTAGTTACAGGCTTGGTCATAAAATGAGATTTCAGGATTATTCTTTCATTACTAACCAGCTATGGAGCATGGCACTCGAGTGGATACAGCTCTGGCCTCCTGTTCCAGTGGTTGGTGGTTTGATTCCCAGGCACTCCTGGTTCACCCAGCTGTAAATGGATATTACTTAAGTTTACATCTAAAGGAATTGAATTTGGCCAAGTGCAGTATCAGCCATGCTGACTACTTGTGTACCCAAGGCTTAGTATTTACTGTAGTGTGCTGTGTCCTCACTTTCCTTAATGGGCAGCCATGGCTGTGGGACCCACTTTCAATTATCACTTCCCTTCTTTTTCAGGTTTTACATATAAAGTTTGTGACTCTTCAAGCAACAAAGATACAATGCATTCTCGTGTAATTTGGTCATGTGCCTGGCTGCCAGATTCACATCACTTTATTACTGCTTCTCGAGACAAGACCATTGCATTGTGGGGACAGACGGAGACTGGCTGGGTGAGACAGGCTCTTGTCACCGAGTCAAATGAAGTAACAGCAGTAGCAGTTACCAAATGTCTTGACACTGACACAGATGGCTGTGTTCTTCTGGCTACTGGTAAGATTAAATATAAATTGTCCTGAGTACTGTATGGTATTATATTTTCCTTGGTATGTGAAAAATAAGGTACCGCCTATGGGAATTGTGACTTTGTGAAGGTATATTTATACAACTGATTAATAATTATGGTACAATATTGTTATCAGTATATGGCCAACAGGAAAATGGATGGTAAAATTATATGATTATTATACACAGTACACCTAACAAATAACGTCCTGTCATTCCTCTCTATCATCCATGAACCCGGTGAATCATGAACTTGTGAATCTGAGACATCACACAGTGCACTATCTATGGGCACAACAATGTGTTATGTCTCAGGTTCACAGGATCACAAGTCTCAGGGTTCATGGATGGGGTGGAGGAGTGACAGGACTTTTTTTAGTGGGTGTACATAAACTACATGAGATTCACTTTGTGTTAAGATTGAATAGTATGGTAAGTTTTTGCAGGGCCGAATGTACAATATATTAATTATAAAATACAGATTTTGTTCTATTTTGCTGGTTTTAGTGCAAAAAGTTTATCATTATTTACATTTAAACTCAAACTTTTTCACCCATGTCTACTTATGGCCTCTATATATTTTGTGTAGTATTCCTTTTAGCCTATTGTAACTATTCTGTTGTCAGGTTAACTCATCTTTATCTATACAAGAATGCCATTTCTATTTATTAAGCCTTATTTTGTACCAGCCTAGTATATTCCATCCAATATAATAATAATGGAATATTTTTGTTACATGAGTAGAAAAAGGAATTTATTGTACAGTATATTTACTTTTACTTTTTCAGGCCTGGTAGATGGAAACATCCACTTGAGAAAGTATCTTACAGAAGAGAGAAAATTTGGTGATAACATACTTGAAATATGCCATAAACACCACAGCATGGTAAGACGACTACAGTTCAAGCCTTTTCAAGGATCTGCTGACACTGTAGTTCTTGCTTCATGTGCAGATGATAAAAGAGTTCATTTATGTCAAATCAAAACAAAAATCTCTAGTCAGCTTGTTGATGGTTGAAAAAAAGAATTCTGAAAAGTTGTGTCCCAGTCAGAAATTTTACAGATAGAACTTTGATGTGAAGCAAGAAAATTTTGATGGGGAACACAGTAACTAGCATACAGGTATCTTGCGTTTAGTGATCAGGATGCACTCCTGAAAAACAGATTGCTAAGTGAACAGAAATGAGAAATGATATCCTAAACAAGGGATAATGAGGAATCATATCCGTCAAGAAGGCACCTTATTGTGTCGTCGAGTCACCGACTCAGTGCGGGTGAGACTGAGATGTGAGCTGTTATTGTTCAGTTTGTAATATTGGTTAGGTATATGTAATTTTCTTCATTTTCTTTTACTCTGTTACTTGTACACACAATTGTTCGTACAGAATATGTAAAGTAAAAAAAAAATACCATAAAGGGAATAAACAGTACTTATATGATCGGCAGTTAGCCAATACAGTGAAGGACTGTTCCCTCTCTCCTGTCCCGTGAAATGATTGCCAAATGGCAATGCTGTATTTTTTATTTATTTAATATATTATTTTTATTCCTAACATTTACTGGTACATAAAACAGTTCACCTGGGCAGCAGTCACCAAGATGACTCAAGAGACGTGTGTGGCTGTTGCCTGTATGCTGTGACGTCACATAAACGGGAAGGAGAGTGTGGCTGGCCAGTCACTGCCTGAATACAGACCTTCACTACCCACACATACACACCCATGCCCTTCATTTTATAGTTTTATAATAGTGTATACTATAAAACTATTAGATACTGTACTGTACTGTATTTTCTTTATTTTTAAGCCACATTACAGTATTGTAATGTTATGCACATGGAGCACAGAATCCTCAGTTTTTTTATTTACCTCCCCAATTTTTCCCAGTTAGTCAACGATCGCTAAACCAGAAATTGCAGATCATTAAACAACAAGCGGTGTTAAAAATTTTAAATCGCTAAACTGAAATATCGCTTAAGTGAGGGATACCTGTACTGTGTGGTGTGAACATACTGTACGGTGTGACACAAATGTTAACATACTGTATGGTGTGACACAATTGTTAACATACTGTATGGTGTGACACAATTGTTAACATACTGTATGGTGTGACACAATTGTTAACATACTATATGGTGTGACACAATTGTTAACATACTGTATGGTGTGACACAATTGTTAACATACTATATGGTGTGACAATTGTTAACATTGTGTACGGTGTGGCACAATTGTTAACATACTCTACGGTGTGACACAATTGTTAACATACTGTATGGTGTGACACAATTGTTAACATCGTGTACGGTGTGGCACAATTGTTAACATACTGTACGGTGTGATACAATTGTTAACATACTGTATGGTGTGGCACAATTGTTAACATACTGTACGGTGTGACACAATTGTTAACATACTGTATGGTGTGACACAATTGTTAACATACTGTATGGTGTGACACAATTGTTAACATACTGTATGGTGTGGCACAATTGTTAACATACTGTACGGTGTGGCACAATTGTTAACATACTGTACGGTGTGGCACAATTGTTAACATACTGTACGGTGTGACACAATTGTTAACATACTGTACAGTGTGACACAATTGTTAACATACTATATGGTGTAGCACACACACTTGTTAGCGTTTTGTACTGTGTGTAAATTTTAAATGTTTAGAATAAGGTAATAAAAGACTGAAGCATTATAGCACAATACTCCCGTATAATTCGCGGATTTTTATTTCGCAGTCCTCTATTATTAGCAGATGACACCCTGGTGGTACCCAAGAGTGTCTGTGGGTAGTTTTAAAGTTGCTGGCATTTTTGCAGCTGAAACATGGATCCTTTTGTTCTAGAGACAGTAATTTCCTTTGCCTGTATTGTATATACCATGTGTGTGTGTGTTGACACACACACACAAAACACATACAAATAAATCATGATGGGAAAATCCTATAACAAATAATCTGAAAAATTTATTTGAAATGTGACAGTCTACCCTCTAGTTCACTCTGGGCTTTGTTAATAACAAAGCATGGAGTGGACTTGAGGGTAGGCTCAAAAAAAATTTCTGATTATTTGTGAGAGGATTTTCTCATTATTATTTATTTGTATGTGTTTCGTGTGTGTGTGTGCGTGTGCGTTTACACACAGGTAAAAGAAATAATTGTCCAAAGGGCAAACACGTAAAGGGAATGACCTAACTCGCGAATTTGAAGGGCATGATGTAATTATTACAATGAACAGTACTAATTCAATCACACTGTAGCCATGATACAAAATGTACAATGTTAGAACATGTTCCAATAAACGACCTTATATTGTTCACATTGTCTTCATTTCCTTATTTTTACATCTACCCGGAGTTCTGTAATCGTTTAGAATTGGATCCATGTTCGGATAACATTTGTGGATGGTACTGACCCCAGGAATCAACTACCCTGTACTATACTGATTTGTTTAGATAAAGATGTGAATAATGTACAGTATATATATACAGGGTGTTCCATAAATACCTTTCATAATTCAGGGGGTGTGTTCCTGAGACATAAATAATGATAAATGACTAAATGACCAATCTGTTAATTCTCAATAGTTTTGGAATTACAGCACATGACAGGTTTGATAGGAATGTGATGAAACCTACGGTTACCTGACATAAATCTCCTTGATTTATATCTGTGGGGTCACGTAAGAAGCAAGGTGTATGTTACAGGGGTTCACAAACCACGAGGAATTGTGTACAGGACAGTGTGACAAACATTCGCAACACCCCTGGGGTCTCTGAACGTGCGCGACGGGCTGAGCCCTGCATTTTGCAAGAGGGGCGGAACTTGAACATTTCCTCTAAATGTTAATACAATGCAAATCTTATGACATTATTATTGTTAATAAACGTCACTAGCACAGTGTATTGGATGTTTCATATACACCTCATATAGGTTTCATCACATTCTACCAGACCTGTCATGTGCTGTAACTCAGAAACGATTGAGAATTAATAGTTTGGTCATTTAGTCATTTATCTTTATTTGTGTCTTAGGAATACACCGCCTAATGTTATGAAAGGTATATACAGCTCTTCCCCAACTTACGACGGGGTTACGGACCCAAATCCAGGTCGTAAGTCGAAAATGCTTAAATAATACATAGAAAATCTAAAATGGGTGTCTCTTTTTCTTCTCAGCACCACAAAACTCTCACTTTTAAGTTTGCCAGCCATTTTAAAGTTAATTACAATGGAAAATTTTGTCTGTATACTGACGTTGGGACTCGAAAATACATAATTTGACAAAATTTTGGTACGACTGAGGCAGGTCGTAAGTGCAGGTGGTCGTAAGTCGAGTAGGTCGTAAGTTGGGGAGGAGTTGTGTGTGTATATATATATATATATATATATATATATATATATATATATATATATATATATATATATATATATATATTATATATATATATATATATATATATATATATATATATATATATATTATTGTTATTATATATTTATTATTTATATATATTATTATTGTTATTATTATTATTATTATTATTATTATTATTATTATTATTATTATTATTATTATGTATATTTTGCTGCCAGGCCCCAATGTGGGTCAGTGACCTATGTCGGTGGGCTGATCCTGTATAAAAAAAAAAAAAAAAAAAAAAATCTGAAATCTGAAAATTACGAAAACCGAAATGCATGATCTGGTCCCAAGGATTTCGGATAAGGGATTATATATATATATATGTAATATTCAGAAATTTCAGAGTAATTTCAAATGCCCCGCCATGAGTGATACTGAGCGTTCAAGGTCATCTGAGGGGAGGGAGCGCTGCCTGCTCGTAGCGAGAGACTGCGGAACTAGGCCTATATGATATTAAATGTGATTTACCGAATTAATAATGATGCGATTCATGAAGTTTAGCAGTCTGAATAATGTTACGGG
>NW_024738285.1:155000-162578 GCF_018991925.1 Homarus americanus
GTAAGTTGAAGGCACCCTTCACAGCCGGACATGGATGCCATGGAGGCTAGCATGCATCTTATGCTGAGCATAACTTGAAGGTTGGAGGAGGTGGTATCACTGTGATGGCGGTAAGAAACTGAGAGAAGGTAAGGGGATGTTGGTTACCGCCTCAGTTGTTATTTGCTCGTTCATATAGGTGGGTTGGTCAATGGAGATTTCTGAATAGGAGTTATGAAGTGGCACGGGCTGTTCCTGGGCACTAGGAGGACGCAGAATGAGGTCCAAGATATCTCCTCCCTCTTGACTGACACCTGAAGGGCTGAATTCACTGTAGGAGCTGGTATGTGGAAGGGCATGGATCATTGCTACTAGAGATGCTAGTTCCTTAAGTCCAGGCTTGTCGGACGGCGTCTGGGCATAGCTGGAGAGCTCTGGGGCCTCTAGGGGATCCTGGGCATTGTCATCATAGGATAAATAAGACCCTTGGGAGGCAGGCGTCATGGGAGAGACTGGTGGAGGGGTCATATCTCTTAGACCGATGCCTGAATGACTACTGTAAGTATCCTCAGGTGGGGGAACAAGTCTCTCACCTTCAGTCACTTCTGATACCCTGGTGTAGGTGGAGCCCTCAGGAGGGAGGATGGGATCATGTGGCTCCTGTTCGAAGTAGGCATTGTAGGAAGATGGGGCCATGAGGGCATAAGCGAAGGGCTTTGCAGCGGGCACTACTAAATCTTCGTCGAGAGTGTGACTGTAAACAGAGTAGGTGTCCTTGATGCTGTGCAAAACTGGGTTGTACTTTTTAGGAAATTCCTTTGTGGGTTTCTTTGGCATAGCTGCCACCACCGTCACCGTCACGAGAATTACCTGTGGGAGAGAGAATGTGTGAGTTAAGACAGAGACATGCAGGAGGGACAGAGAGGACTACTTCTAGTACATAGTAAATGTATTAAAATATGATAACCAATGTGAATGCCTGCTCGACTCTGCATCCATCATAACAAATATTCACATACTCATACACATCATAACCTTATATCAAACCTTTGATAGATGCCTGCCATGCTTATAAAGATTATGACCATATGTTTGCACACACTCTTCTAACTTGAGTGTTCGTGTACATTTTTAAGCCTACAAATTTTTTTAAATTACATTTATCACATTAGTAGTACAAGTACAGTATTTAGTTTGTTGGATAGACATACTGTTATGGAGGTAGAACTTGAGTTAATAGTTGAGGAACTAATTTTGGTTTTGAAGTTGTAATGTGAGAGGCATCAGTGAGCTGAACAGGTAGATGCACCATTAATTCCATGAGAGAACAGTTGTTTAACTCCATGTTCAAGTTCATTAAGTTTGGATGTCATATGTTGAGTATACCTGTATCTGTATTTTGGGGTACAGCTTGGTTGAGATTTTGGTGAATTACTTCATGGAAATAACAAAACTATGTTGGTGTAAAGAAGTAGCGTACAATACCCACTGATGCGATTTGTTTTCTCTTATTCAGGTGCAGGGAAGGGGGGTGGGGGGTTGTAGAGAGCAGTTAGTGACACTTTAATAGTTCAGGCGAGGTTTCAGATGGACAGCAGTGCTGTCGAGCCTTGGTGAAACAGTTTGTTAATTATCTTTTATTCCTAGTGAGACTCTGGATTGATGGTAATTATGCAGTTGAGTCATTAATAAAGTAGTAAAACTTAGCTGTAATATTAATATTAATTTACTACATAGAAAAAAAATATTACAGTTGATATATATTTTCCTAGCTCACTCAAACCTCTTTGCTCATACTGTTCCAAATTTTGGGGTTGTTATGGGAAATGTAGTGATACATTCGGAGTGTAGCTCTAGTGAGTGGTGTGAGGTGTGGCATGACCAACATCTGCACGATGTTTATTGTGTTCTTGTGGTATGGTACGGTAGTTGGGGTAAGTTTACACCAGGGTGTGACACTTGGATGTCTAGTTTGTTTGCCATGATTGAACTCGTTGAGGTTTATATCTAATTATGATTATTTGTATACAGTAATATTATTCCTTAACCCGTTCACTACAGGGACACCACTTGTAATACCGTATATGGCTGCGTATAAGTTGACCTTTGAAGCCAAATTTTTAGTGTCTAAAGTTAGGGGGTCGACTTATACAATGGATATAAAATGATGACCTCTAAAATCCTGACCATAAGTGAGAGTATTTCGTATTACAACCTTCATATTTACCTTTAATATAATTGCTCTATTTCTATTATGGATGAATTAAGTTTTTCTCAGTAGTTTTATTTAAACACCTTTTGTTATTGATGGCTGTGTGTGGACTGTGGTGGAATGAGCAGGAAGTCAACTGAGTTCAGTGTTGTTGTGAATGTTGGGTCAGTCACTAATGACGTTGTGTGTGACGTCATGTATAGAGTGGCTTGTTTGACTGTTTACCTGTTTATGTATGTGTTTTGATGGTTGAGTTGGTCCTTCACAACACTTGACAGCTGCTGGAGTTGGGGAGTCGACTTATACTGTAGGTATACCTCTATGACCAAATTTTTTGCTTGAAAATGGGGGTCAACTTATACGCCGCCATATACGGTATTTTATTTGGCTAACTCTAGAAAATTTTATTCTGCTCAGAGGGGAGCCCTTACACAAGGGGTTAAGGACTGTAACTAGATGGTTTTGTTGTCGTTATGCCAACTAAGCTGTTGCTATCTGGGTTTTATCTTACATTTTGGTGTTTTACAATGTTTGTATTAGCTGATAAGGTGTCGGGTTATATTAGTCTAATGTTTGTAACAGAATACCACAAATCTTTTACATTCTCTGATGTAATATTTTTCTCCAATTTCTTTATAAGAACTTTCATATGACTGTGTGTGTCACAATATCAAAGTGAACAATGACCAAGTCATTAAACAGAGCCATCGCACATACACACGCACACACTCGCGCACGCATTAACTGAGAGTTTAAGTTTATCATTTGTTGACTTTAAACATCCAAGAGTTGTTGGTCACTGTGTCATGACAGTGAATGGTGAGAGAATGACTGGCAGATGTCATACCACCTGCTAGACCAGTCATGCCAAGTGTTGCTTGATCAACCACACAAGGTTGTCAAGCTGGTGCAGGTAGCACCTTGGTGTTGAGGCTGTTTTGGTGCTGTTGAATTGTTCACAGTGATGACCATGAGACCAATACATTGTAGTGGCTCCTCTCCCCTACAACTTCCAACTGAGCTCCGGCCGCGCGCCTACCAGCCAATCAGCGTACAGCCAGCTACGCCGAGAGACTAGGTCTATGCAGTGGACGTGGGGGTACGATCGCCGACCTAGTCTCGACCTTCAACCTCCAGCTCAGGATCAGAGCGTTTCACACCTTACGCTTAAGCCGCTGTGATTGGCCCTCTCGCTATGCTCACCCCAAATCCTGATCCTCGTAAATTGTATAAATACGGCCATGCCTGGCCAGGGAGACCATTCTACACTCGGCTACCGGACCAGCAACATCTCTCACAGCTCCTCACCACCCAGCTTCCTCAGAAACCTCCTCGCCCTACATGACCTCTGAGCAAGCTTCTCCACCTAGTCGCTCCTAAGCACTGCGCTATACAACAATATATATACAAAAAGCGCATTGTGAGTTTCTATTCTACCTCATTCCTGAGTGTGAGATATCTACATGTACGTACATTTGTGTGCCCATACTAAGATAATTGACAACTGGCCACCTACAGTACGCTACAATTGGTGACCCCTGGAGCCGTGAATACCACACTCCTTTCTGCTGCCTTACTCCTGGAGCTGAGAAGATCGTCCTGCCTGCTGCCAGCCTAGGCCAACCGCCTTACCTGCATCACTCGCTACCCCACTACTCCACAACGACACCATCTCACGACCGTAAGGTTTATAACACATTAGTCTGTTCTCCCCACTGGCGATGTGAGTGACCCACATCACAGCTGGAGAGCAACTATTGTGCGATATTCCAAACGTGGTTTGAGCTCTTTTGCCTATTCTCCTATTTTTCTTTTGTTTTTTTAGTTCTGGCCTAAGGACCTGCACCCTAAAAAGTTTATTCGTCCCAAAGTCCCCCCTGCAACTGTTCACCTCCCTCCCAGGAGATTGTGAACTCGGAAGGGGGTCGGAACAAGCACCCATCCCTCATCCTTCCCTAACAGGTGTGACATACTCCTGCAAGAATGGACGGACGGATCTCTCTACCGACCTTCAACCACAACGTAGAGGACTGGTTAGTTCATGTGGAAGCAGCCCTCATCGGCTCTACAGCTACAGACGGGCAAAAGTACGGTGCCCTGCTACTGTTCCTTGCCCACTGAAGTCGCCACACAAGTCTCACAGACCATCTCCAACCCTCCAGAGAACAACAAATTCGCCACTCTGCGGGATGCCTTAAAAACGCATTACCAACGGACCCGCCCCAGTCTCCTACAGAACCTATCTTCTATCTCCCTTGGAACTCAACTCCGGGATTTCTCTGGGAAGAGATGTGCAGGTTGAACTCCCGGTACACAGACAGACTTCCTGACTCTATCCTGCGCCAGCTTCACGCACAAAAGCTACCCACACAAGTACGCAACATCCTGTCCGCACCAGAACTGTATGCAACCGCGGCAGACAGAATTTTCAATGAGTGCGCTGCTGCGCCCCTTGCCGCCACGGACAACCCCACGGTCACACCAGTACCTACCACCGAACTTGTAAGCCGGATCAACACCCCTCAGCCGAGCAATACCTCACAAGACACCAGGGACCTGTTGCAAACTTTGAACCGCAGGATGGACACCATTGAGCAGTTCTGCTCCTCCATACCCGCTGCTGTGCTAGTTCCTGACTCACGCACCACGCCCTACAAGTTCCGACGCACAGCAGCCAGCCCCCAGTACAACAAATATACCCTCTGCTGGTATCACCGGACTTTCGGCCCCAATGCTCAAAACTGTGAGCCCCACTGCACCTACTCGGGAAACGGCAACACCGGAGGCTGGTAGACGCCTCAGGCCCCGTCCCTTCAGGCGTCTCATTACTGCATGTCACCGACCGCACCTCCGGCAAGAAGTTCCTTGTCGACACAGGTTCATCGGTCAGCATCATCCCTCCTTCACTACAAGACACGTTAAAGCAACCCTCTTATGACCTGTTCGCTGCCAACGGTTCCCCCATCGCCGCCTATGGCGTACGCACCCTCGCCTTAGACCTCGGTCTGCCCAAGACTCTGTATTGGTTATTCGTGATCGCAGACGTGTCTCAACCCATCCTTGGTTTCGACTTCCTCACCTTCCACAAGCTCGGCGTCGACCCAAGAGAGAGGGTGGTCACCACGAGGTCAGGTCTTTTATAGCAGAGGTAGGCGTGGGTAGATAGTTGACCCCTGCTCCGTGGGCGGCGCTGGTTGACCCAGACCACGAGGCATACACAGGGGAATTCGTGGGGTCGGCTACTCAGCGACAAACAGCGTTTGTAGGGGAGAAATCCACTACAATACTCCCTCCTTCCCTCCAGGCGGTGTAGGAGACTTGTTGTCTGCAGGGTTGCATGGCACATGTGAGGCAGAACGGGCGGTGCATGCCACATGTGAGCAAGAATGGCGAGGGCGTGGATGAGCCGGCCGCTAGAGGAGACAACTGTCTAGATACACAATATCTGTGGGAGTAGAGAGGGAGAAAACGGGTGTGTGGAGGCGATGAATGTTCTGCTTCCCTCACGGCAGGTACAGAGTCGTCAGATGCGCCTGCTGGGGTGTGTGGGCCTGGGTCAAGAGCAGGGGCTGTGTCAGCTGAAGCGGATGAGGGCTCGTGACAGCAGCTGGGTCCACGACAGCAGCAGGGTGCAGGACAGTAGCAGGGGGGTACCTGAGGGAGAAAAGAGGGGTGTGTGGGTCCGCACTCAAGCGCATGGGCCGCGTTGGGAGCAGGGGCTGTATCAGAAGCGGCAGGGGGTACTGCTGGGCCGGGGGCGGCGTCTGAGGCAGGACGGGTGTGCTGGGGTTGGTAGGACGTGGTGCTTGGGGCAGGAAGAGGAGCTGGTGTCTGCTTAGAGAAGCAGTGCTGCTCTAGAGTGTCTAACCTGCGGTTTAGAGACAGTAGCTGTAGAGCCGATGAGAGCTGCTTCTGTGTGGATAAGCCAGTCTTCCATGTTGCTTGAAGACTGGGAGAGTGATCGGTTTCTCCTCCATCCTGTGTGAGTGCGAATCTCCGGGGGTCACCATTTGTGGGGTATGGACTGTAGCCCAGCAGATCTTACACTAGGTGAGCCCCTTCGCCTACCCGGGGATTTCTCACTCCCTCCTGACCTGCACCAAACCACTCCTGCCGTTCGTCACGACTTACTCCAAAAGCTACGACAAGCAGTTTCTGCATTCAGAGCTACTGCTTCACGCCAGCCTCCTCGGCGCCCTGAACACATCCCTCCTGCACTACTCACAGCCGAGTATGTTTTCGTCAGGCATGATGCTCACCGCAACCCACTACAACGCCCCTACGATGGACCCTTCCAGGTGGTTACCCGTTCAGCAAAGTTCCTGACTATTATCCGGAATGGCAGACATGACACCGTCAGCATAGGCCGAGTCAAACTGGCCACCTTACCCGTTGGGTCCCCAGCCCAGCAGCACCACCAACAAACTACACCTGCACCAGTCTACCCGCAGTTACCACCGGCAGCAACACCACGCCCACGACATTTCTGGGCACCCTCTTTTCACCCTCAGGTACCCCCTGTTCCTGTCCTGAACCCTGCTGCTGTTGTAGAACCTGCTCCTATCATAGACCCTCCTCCTATCATAGACCCTCCTCCCATCATAGAACCTGCTCCTGCCATAGACCCTCCTCCTGTCATAGAACCTGCACCTGTCATGGACCCTCCTCCTATCATAGACCCTCCTCCCGTCATAGAACCTGCTCCCGCCATGGACCCTCCTGTCATAGAACCTGCACCTATCATAGAACCTCCTCCTGCCATGGACCCTCCTCCTGTCATAGAACCTGCACCTACCATAGAACCTCCTCCCGCCAAGGACCCTCCTCCTGTCATAGAACCTGCACCTGTAATAGACCCCCACTCTGTCATCATAGAACCTGCTCCTGCCATGGACCCTCCCTTTCCTGACGCAGCCCCTGCATCAACAGGAGCACAACAACCATTGCTTGTGGGCCAACCTCCTCTAATCCCAAACCTCTTTCTTCCCCTACCCTCCCACAGGTTTTGTGTCACTAGACGGAGCATATACTATAGCGGCCGAAGTCAAAATGTACACCTGCCCGGTATGTTATGTGTGGGACTTGAACCCGACACGATCCAGCCTCCTGCCGCGCCGGGAGGAGGGGAGACCAGTAGTGCTCCTTCCCTACAACTTCCAAACTGAGCTCCGCCGGCTACCAGCCAATCAGCTGCATAGCCAGCTACCGAGAGATCAGGTCTATGCAGTGGACGTAGGGGGCATGATCGCCACCTAGTCTCGACCTTCAATCCCTCCAGCTCAGGATCAGAGCGCTGCTTCACACCTTACGCTTTGCTGCTGTGATTGGCCCTCTCGCCACGCCACCCCAAATCCTGGATCCTCGTAAATTGTATAAATACGGCCATG
>NW_024738286.1:0-12947 GCF_018991925.1 Homarus americanus
ACCACACCACACCACACCACACCACACCACACTACACTACACTACACTACACTACACTACACATTTCAATTTGATATAGAAAGAGAATATAATCCCCACTGCTCTATATCACATGTACATTTATTGACATTTAGCTCACTTCAGAATAGATTTCACAAAGGCCCGTTACAAATGAATCCGACAATGGTACAGTTAAAACATGGGGGGTTTAACTGTATCTAGGAAAGGCACAATATAACCACAACATTTTCCAAAGCAAATAGTTATTAGGTATAGAGACCAACAAACGTATACTCACCCTTTGTTCAAGATCATCTAGACCGCTTCTATATTAAATTCATGGTTTTAAGGTATATATTTCACGATCTGTGTATATAATGTGCCCCAGAAAAATGTCTATGCCTGCCCCCCTCCCTCCTTGCTCCCTGAGACATTGTGAGTTGGAGGAAGGGAAGCAGGCAGGGAGGGAGGCAGGGAGGAAGCAGGCAGGGAGGGTGGCAGGGAGGCAGGGGGGGGGAGAGACGGAGGGACAATTTTCAGGTACACCCAATATTTAAACCTTAAAAGAACAGTGATCTATAGACGAGTAAATTTATAAAACGCTGAATAAATATATCTATATAATCGAAGAGTACGAGATATGTTGGGGAGCACTTCAGGTTGGCCATCAGTCACCTGTTAAGAAATGTGGCCGGACAGATACTGTTACAGAAAGAAAATTAAACCTGTGTTTCGACTTAATGAAATAATTAAACTTTGCATTGCTCTGTAAGTTTAAAATTGGGGTAATGTTTATATTTTATTGTTTATCACTAGTCTGCTGCAGCTGGTTGTCTACCTGTCTACCTGTCTACCAGCTGTCCATTTGTCTACCTACCATGTGTGTGTGTGTGTGTGTGTGTGTGTGTGTGTGTGTGTGTGTGTGTGTGTGTGTGTGTGTGAGTGTGTGTGTATGTGTGTGTTAGGTAAAGATAAACTACTCAACCACTACACGCAGTAAACCTTTAACTACGGTAACTTTCATTTCAAAACAATATCACTACTCTGTATATCACTTACATAGGATGAAAGTATACCTTGATTTTAACTAAATCCGCATCACATTAACAGCGTATGTAAGCGTCCGTAAATTACAATGCCTTGCCATGGTAAACCTAAGTACAGTTTTATGTGAGTATTACCACAAATTTTTTTATGTCAGTGCAAATTCTACCTCGAAAAACGTAATGATGTAATACAGTAAGTAAACGCTCTCTCTCTCTCTCTCTCTCTCTCTCTCTCTCTCTCTCTCTCTCTCTCTCTTAATACACCCGAGAGAGGCACCATTAGACAATCCGCTTTCCTTCTCCGTCTCCTCCTTCATCTCTTTCTCTTTTTCCTTCCATTCTCGTAAAGCGAAAAAAATGCAAAAAAACCCCACTTTACCCACTTTCACTACAGCTATTGTTATGTATTCTGTTGGCATGGTTCTTACAGCTGTTACAGACATCTACAATACAGCAGCTGTTTCTCTTACTGTGTTAGCCTGTGAAGTAACATTACCTTAGCTTCCTGGCTAGAGTCTCGATGCCTGATACGACGCTGTAATTAATGGTGTCTGTTGGCTGCATGTGTTATGCTCCGAGATGTTATTAAAGTTCGTAATAATAACAGGTTTTGTGGTAATACTTCTGTCATGAAAATAAATAATAATAATGATTTTTTTATTACCAAATGTGATATTAATATTACCAGATAATTTTTTTATTTGTTCTGATGAATCATACTACTACTACTACTACTACTACTACTACTACTACTACTACTACTTTTTTTTTTTTTTTTTTTTTTTTTTTTAAGCTTAGTGGCCTCCAGCCTCCCCCAATAGCCACACCTTCGCCACCATTTATTTACCTTAATATTAAATATCCTAATACATAAGAAACTATCCTATCTGTGTTAAATTAGTTGAGCCGCAGATCCATGCGGCATTCGGTGACTGTAGCCTCATAGTCGATATCTGCAGCAGTTGTCGGAGTAGGGGCAGAAGCTCTCGTTCCCCTGAGGCAGAGCAAAGCCGACCGAAGGAGAGAGAAGGACAGTCGACATCTCATCCAGGCTGTGACATAACTTCTGGGCTGCTGCTTCTGTTCGGAGATCAGCTCCGCGAGTCTGGCGTAGAAACGTCTTGCACTTGGGCCCATCCCACCAGAGGTTGTGAACACTAGAGGAGTGAAGCTGCCTTGATCAACATTTTGAATTCTCTCCCCATATGCCCTTCTCTTGTCGTTCTCGTTCCTCCTATGCGCAGCATCGAGAGCTAGGTTACGATGACAAACGGCCATGGGATCAAAAATCCTGATGTCGAAGAAAGCTCGCTGTCCCCGCGTCCAGAATCCTCGAGCACTGACGTCCACACGGGCTTCGTTAGATGTGTTTGAAGTCCTGTGTTGGAAGATCTCGCCATCAAGTGGAAGGAGGGTCGGTTCTACCATGACGTCCCGACAGATTTCCTTCAACATATTTGCTGTGAGATCCCTTACCTCGTCATGCCTCATGCATATGAAGCCCCCCTTCTTGCAAACCATGGCGTGATCACCATCATAGGAATAGCCACACACGCATTGGGAGGGCAAACCATCTACTGGCCAACCGTACCTTAGAGCAATGGCATCTGTAAATTCTTGTTTGTTAAGGCTGAAACCATTTGCCCTTTTCGGTAATGTAGTTAACCAGTTCGAGGCGCCCACCTCCTGCGCTATAGCTACTTTTTTTGTCAAATTTTCTGGAACCAGCAGCAATAGTTGCTGCAACATGTCATTTTGGCAGTGCTGCCGATCTGTTGCAATGGACCTACGGATCTTATTAACTTCGCTGGTGTCCACTTCCCCTGTTGCATTCTGGGCTATTATGTGGTCAGTGAGGGCTGCCGTGAGCTTAAGTGAATTTTGATGTTCAGAGCCAGCAATCTCCTCTGGATTAGTTAGTCCCATCCCTCCCAGTCTTGGTGGAAGTGCAAGAAGTGTTCTTTCTTCTAGGGTTAAGTCGTGGTGTTTCACTAGTTTGGGAATGAACTTGACACTGATTGCTTCTTCCAAAGGGTGGAGGAGGGGTCGGATCTCAGGGATGGTACGCATCAGGTAGTTCCAACGATGCTTGACTCCATGTGTGAATGCTGCAAAGGCCGCATGTGGCTCTGTGTTAGCAATCTCCGATAGAGCATGGATTTCGCTAACCCACACATTCACCTTTCCCCCTACGTACTGGGTCTTGAAGTCCGTAGTGCCAATTACTGCGCCTAGATGTCTTTGGCCGTCCTTAATTATTTTGACCTCACTTTCGCCGAAAACCTCCACAGCCCGATCATAATGATCTGGCTTCACGATGAGGAAGGATTTGCTGGCGTTAGGGTGGTACCCTATTTGTGGACCTCGCGATGTTACCAGGTCCCACCACTTTTTGATGTCCTCCACTTTTCCTGCTCCTGTGAGGTCATCAGCATATGCCACTTGTTTGACCCCAGTTGTTTCATGCTTTATTTCTTGTTGGAGCACTGATAGGCCTATTGCATACATTGCCATTGCAACGGGGTCTCCCTGTGTTGTTCCCTCGGTCGACTGTAGGATGGTATCACCTCGTAGAGCCTTGTTGTTTACTATGTAGAGGTCTGATGGATTCCTATACGAATTTTCAACATACATCGCAAAGCTAGGACACTTGATCTTGATGTTGTGCAGTGCAGCCTTGCGGTTAAGTATGTTGAATGCGTTTGAAGCATCCACCAGGAGAACGGCCTCACAATCACGCTGCTCAAATATCAATCTCATGGCGTGAATGGCCGCCTCCCCACCAGCCTGGTGGCCAGCACACACTTGTAGGTTCCCTGCTGCTGCCCTGACATCGTCCTTTACCACCTCCATTATGCACTTTCCGATGATCCGCCTCAGCACTTCCCCCACCCCTATAGGTCTACATCCTGGATTCTTTTCCAGAGGAATAAGGCGGCAGGCCGTCAGAGCCTGGAGGTGATGGCAGCAAGAGGATGCAAGCTTTCTTGCAAGAGTGGCAATAGCAGTGCAGAGTTCGCTTGCTACAGGGCCAAACTTGTTAGTGCTGAGGATGACTCTCCAACCGTTCGCATCCAGACCTGAAGGGCCGGCTCCTCCTCGAGTCTTCAGTGCCTTTTTCCACACCATCTCTCCTGTTATTTTCTCGAACAGGACAACATTTGGTGGGATATAGGCACCCTGGAGCCTGATGCCTTCATCTTCACTTGCAGGGGGATGTTTCTCTCTCAGTAGTTGTAAAGTCGCTCTGTTTATTGGCATCACCCCACCGGAAGATTCCTGAGTGAGAGATCTTACCGCGAGAGACACTTTTCCCACACGCATTTTGTTTCCAAATTTTCTTGCCACGTCATCGGTGTTTTGCTTTCCGTCACCCGTAGATTTTAGTCTCTCCTGCAGTGTTCTTGCTTCACATAGGAGATCATCTAGAGCCCCAGTCCGCCACATTGTCGATCTTCTCTTCATTGCTGCCACATTTTCTTTGTGCTTAGCCTTTGTGTGTGTCCTCTGACAAAATAGATGTGGTATTATTGCCAGTATTTGAAGAGCTAGGGGGGCGAGGGAGCGGTCCTGAGTGTAATCAGTCATGAAGCAAGTCATCTCCCGAATCATTTCTTTGGTGGCCGCACACTTGGGTGGTTCAAATAAGTTAGCGGGCGACCACTTGACAATTTCTGAGTAGGTTTCTTTGACCCATACGCCTGCATTTTCCATCGACATGCCTTTCCACTGAGGCGGCAGTCTCTCATTCTCCTCGTGGACACCTGCTACTGAGGGAGTAGCATTTATTAGTACTACATTTTCGGGTTGAGTAGACTCACTGCTATCATTTCGGATATCATCGGGTGGTTGGGTCCCGGCGATATCCACTGTGGCCGCCTGTGTCGGCTCCCTGCCACGTGGGTTCCGACACTGGTCTAGCTTCCTGCAATCCACACATGATCGATTGTTTCTCGCACAAAGACAATTTGTGCAGTTTTGGTTCGGGCTAGCACAGACGCAGCAAGGACTGTTGCCAGGCATAGTGACCAGCACCTTGGGCGACAGATATTTCCGCCTCCGACCTCTGCTATTGGGCCCATACGGACGAAGGAACTAGATCTTATGCGTATGAGGCACAGGGGTGACAGCCTGGCCTTCGGTGTCCGAGTAGTAAGGGCATAAGCGCGCGTGTGGTTGTGTCGGGCACCCCCCATGTGGGCGATAATCCACACATGAGAATAATCCACTGGGAGCAAGAATTGTCACACCTAACACTTGATTATGTCACTTTGGTAGAGATAGCCACCATTTCTACGGTCTCGCTGATGTAACATTAGTTATATATACTCACTGGGTCAGCCGACACTACATGGAGTGGCCGTTACTTGAGGCACTTGGCCCCATAGGGGCGAGAGTCGCGATGCCACCCTTGCTAGGGTAGGCCTATCGACACACTGGCACTGACACTTGGCAACTCCAGCCACCCACCATTCAAACACTCACAGGCTTACTTGAAGATCGCCGGTGAACACGAGCAATATTTGCGTTTAATGTCTCCAGCCTCCCCCAATAGCCACACCTTCGCCACCATATATTTACCTGAATATTAAATATCCTAATACATAAGAAGCTATCCTATCTGTGTTAAATTAGTTGAGCCGCAGATCTATGTGGCATTCAGTGACTGTAGCCTCATAGTCGATACCTGCAGCAGTTGTCGGAATTGGGGCAGAAGCTCTCGTTCCCCTGAGGCAGAGCAAAGCCGACCGAAGGAGAGAGAAAGACAGTCGACATCTCATCCAGGCTGTAACGAAACTTCTGGGCTGCTGCTTCTGTTCGGAGATCACCTCCGCGAGTCTGGCGTAGAAACATCTTGCACTTGGTCCCATCCCACCAGAGGTTGTGAACACTAGGGGAGTGAAGCTGCCTTGGTCAACGTTTTGGATTCTCTCCCCATATGCCCTTATCTTGTCGTTCTCGTTCCTCCTATGTGCAGCATCGAGAGCTAGGTTACGGTGACATGCGGCCATGGGATCAAAAATCCTGATGTCGAAGAAAGCTCGCTGTCTCCGCGTCCAGAATCCTCGAGCACTGACGTCAACACGGGCTTCGTTAGATGTGTTTGAAGTCCTATGTTGGAAGATCTCACCATCCAATGGAAGGAGGGTCGGTTCTACCATGACATCCCGGCAGATTTCCTTCAGCATATTTGCTGTAAGGTCCCTTACTTCGTCATGCCTCATGCATATGAAGCCCCCTTTCTTGCACACCATGGCGTGATCGCCGTCATAGGAAGAGCCACACACGCATTGGGAGGGCAAACCTTCAACTGGCCGACCGTACCTTAGAGCAATGGCATCTGTAAATTCTTGTTTGTTAAGACTGAAACCATTTGCCCTTATCGGTAACGTAGTTAACCAGTTCGAGGCGCCCACCTCCTGCGCTATAGCTACTTTTTTTTTCAAATTTTCTGGAACCTGCAGCAACAGTTGCTGCATCTTATCATTTTGGCAGTGCTGTCGATCTGTCGTAATGGACCTACGAATCTCGTTTACTTCACTGGTCTCGACCTCCCCTGTTGCGTTCTGGGCTATTATGTGGTCCGTGAGGGCTGCCGTGAGCTTAAGTGAATTTTGATGTTCGGTGGCTGCAATCTCCTCTGGGTTGGTTAGTCCCATCCCTCCCAGTCTTGATGGAAGTGCAAGAAGTGCTCTTTCTGCTGGGGTTAAGTGAGTGTGTTTCACTAATTTGGGAATGAACTTGACACTGATAGCTTCTTCCAAAGGGTGGAGGAGGAGTCCGATATCAGGGATAGTACGCATCAGGTAGTTCCAACGATGCTTGACCCCATGGGTGAATGCAGCAAAGGCCGCATGTGGCTCTGTGTTAGCAATCTCAGACAGAGCTTTGATTTCACTAACCCACTCATTCACCTTTCCCGCTATGTACTCGGTCTTGAAGTCCGTAGTGCCAATTACTGCGCCTAGATGTCTTTGGCCGTCCTTAGTTATTTTGACCTCACTTCCGCCAAAAACCTCCTTTGCCCGTTCATAATGTTCTGGCTTCACGATGAGGAAGGACTTGCTGGCGTTTGGGTGGTACCCTATTTGTGGACCTTGCGATGTTACCAAGTCCCACCACTTTTTGATACCCTCCACTTTTCCTGCTCCTGTAAGGTCGTCAGCATACGCCACTTATTTGACCCCAGTTGTTTCAAATTTTATTTCTTGTTGGAGCACTGATAGACCTATTGCATACATTGCCATTGCAACAGGGTCCCCCTGTGTTGTTCCCTCGGTTGACTGTAAGATGGTATCACCTCGTAGGGCCTTGTTGTTTACTATATAAAGGTCTGATGGATTCCTATAGGAGTTTTCAACGTACATTGCAAAGCTTGGACACCTGATCTTGATGTTGTGCAGTGCGGCCTTGCGGTTAAGTATGTTGAATGCATTTGAAGCGTCGACCAGGAGAACGGCCTCACAATCACGATGCTCAAATATCGTTCTCATGGCGTGAATGGCTGCTTCCCCTCCAGCTTGTTGGCCTACTACTACTACTCAGACTTCTCTCAGATTAGTTTACCAAAACCAAAAATTTGCTCAGACAAAACTGATCTGTTGATATCCCCTCCAACACTGTACAGTTATGCCTGCACAAACAGCTCAGTACGCTTCCAGATACCAAGAAGGGCGGCTGTCCGTCTATACTCCGGCATGTGCAATGAAAAGAACAGCCAGGAAAACTAAATTAAAAAGAAAACAGCTTAAATAACAGCTTTTACAGAGACCAATTTGCAAAAGGAAAATTATTAGAAGAATTACAAATGGCGGCTAATGATCAGTATAACTACCTTAGTATGGATGAAGAAAGATAACTCCACCACTTTACACGAGTTACACCTCTGATTAGGGGAGAGAAAGATACCTGCGTGAGGAAATTCATTACTCCTCATAAGTCCTTGATAGTAAATTGTTACAGCTAATGACAAACTTATCTAGCTATTGGAGATAAAACTCGCGTGAGTCTTATTTAATCTGTACTTATTAACGTTAGTAATATACTGTAGAGTATAATGAAAGTCGTAAACACTTAGTAATAGATTTAAACATAAAGTGAGAAATGGAAGAAAAATCGAAAGGCTTCTAAATGTGACAATATTCTTCACCTTTAATTCCTTATCACGCGAGGTTGAGACTACCGCTACTGCTGATAACTGAGCAACTGGTTGATTCGGCACAGGCTTAACAAACGGTCTACACATACTTCCACCTACTCTCGTTCAGATCTGTCTGTGCAGTGAATTCTGAGCAAATAATAATACAAAATAAAATATAAAATAAAATGATAATAATAATAATAAAAACGTCATTTGTACAATACCAACCCTGCCCACGAACCGTTACCATCATATCAGTGAAGCTGACTCTGTAAATTAAAATAGTCACCGCTGGAAACTATCTCATATCATCGTTTTCTTTCACGTCTGATAGACCATTATGCATTATCATTGTGTGAACTGTTACTAGGACAACACTTAAACATGACATAGGAATAAAGAAAGGATTATAGAAGAAATTAAAGGGAGGGGAGGAGCAGCTCAGAAATAGGTATAATGAACTATCTAGGAATGTTAAGAAAAATGTAAGGAAAGCAAAGAGAGACTATGAAATCAAAATAGCAAGAGAATGCAAGGCGAATCCCAAGGGATTTTTCCAGGTATATAGGACAAAGGTCAAGGACAAAGTTGGGCCTTTAAATTCAGGGAGGGGAGAAATGATAAATGGTAGTGAAGAAATAAGCAAAGCATTGAACAGCTACTTCTTATCAGTTTTCACAGAAGAAATTTGCGATGAAATTCCAGAGGTGGAACTGATAAATATTTAAGAAGGAAGAAAGAAATTAAAAGACATGCTATCAAGAAAAGAGAGTTCTTAAGAAGATAAACAAGCGACCAAATCCCCAGGGCGGATGAAATTTTTCCTCGAGTCTTGAAAGAGTGTAGGGAACAGATTAGCGGACCCCTCGTAAACTTATTTACAAAATCATTAGACACTGGAGTTGTGCCAGACTTGTGGAAACAGGCAAATGTAGTACCCATATTCAAAAAGGGAGACAGAGCATCAGCTTCAAATTACCGGCCGATCAGTTTAACGTCAGTAGTGAGGAAATTTCTTGCATCAATTATAGCAAATAGCATCCGATCTCATCTAGAGAAAAGCAAATTAATCTACGACTCTCAACATGGGTTTACAAAGGGAAAATCTTGTCTAACAAATCTGCTACCGTTTTTTAGGAAAGTCTTCGAGGTAGTAGATAATGACGAAAATTACGATGTTATTTACTTAGACTTTAGCAAAACATTTGACAGAGTACAGCATCAGAGGCTTCTGAGAAAAAATAAGGCTCATGGTATCGAGGGGAAAGTTATAAATTGGATAAAATCATGGCTCACCGATAGAACGCAGAGGGTCAGCGTAGATGGTGTTAAATCTGAGTGGGGCTGTGTAACCAGTGGGGTTCCCCAGGGGTCAGTACTAGGCCCACTCTTGTTAATAATCTACATAAACGATCTAGATGCTGGGATCAGCAATGACATAAGCAAGTTTGCGGATGACACCAAAATAGGGCGGCAAATTAATTCAGGGCAGGATGCAAATGCATTACAGGAGGATCTAAATAAACTGCAGGGGTGGTCTGTAAAATGGCAAATGAAATTCAACACCAGCAAGTGCAGCGTCCTTAATATTGGAAGAACAAATACTTATAATGTATACAGCCTTAACAACATCAACCTAGAGAAGTCGACTTGTGAAAGAGACCTAGGGGTACTTGTAAGCCAGGACCTACGGCCCAGAAAACAGTGCGTTTATGTTCGAAATAAGGCAAACAGAGTATTGGGTTTTATATCTAGAAGTGTAAGTAACAAGAGTGCAGAGGTCTTATTGCAACTATATCTTGCGCTAGTCAGGCCGCACCTCGTTTATGCGGTTCAGTTCTGGAGCCCCTATTATAGAATGGATATAAATTCACTAGAGTCGGTGCAGCGAAGAATGACAAAAATGATTCCGGGACTTAGAAACCTTCCATATCAGGATAGGTTAAAGAAACTTAACTTGCATTCCCTAGAAAGACGAAGAGTGCGGGGAGATATGATAGAAGTATTTAAGTAGGTGAAAGGAATCAATGAAAGGGATATAGATAAAATTCTTATAATATCGGAGCAGGATAGGACTCAGAGCAACGGATTCAAGTTGGATAAGTTTAGGTTTAGGAGGGACATAGGAAGAAACTGGTTCACAAATAGGGTGGTGGACGAGTGGAACAAGCTTAGTAACTTTGTAGTAAGTGCGGGAACTCTGGAAAGTTTCAAAAGGAGGCTAGATAGATTCATGGATGATAGAGAGTGGTAGTAACTCTCGACAGGAGCTGCCATGCACAGGCCAACCGGCCTATTGCAGACTCCTTATTTTCTTATTTTCTTATGTTCTTGCTATCTCTTCTTTTAATTTCAAGATATCTTCCTTGGCCCTCTCCAACTCGGCCCTCAGAAGGGCACAGCCCTGTTCATAAGTCGCACTAGCCATTAATAAGTCAAACAGTCAGTATATTCATCAATGTTTTTATGTGCTTTGAGAATTTTCAGCCCGGAATTCATTGATGAGGAATATGAATATATCTATAATATTGGCTTGAACCTTAAGTACCCTAGATCTTTCATAGACAAATGCCTTAACATTACTAAGAAATCTTTCTATAGAACCGATCCCAAGCCCACCCATGACCATAAGAATCTTAGTATTACCATTTCCCCAAAATTTCTCTCAAATTCCTTTACAACTAAAAACCTGGTACGTCAATGTGGCATTTAAAAACTCATGCACTGTTAAACAAATGTTAATCAAGAACTCCCCCAACAACACAGGTGGCTGCATTTATAAGGTTCCTTGCAAGGAATGTAATATGTTTCACTTAGGCCAGACAGGTAAGGATCTTGTAACTAGACTTAAACAACATAAATATAGTGTTAGGACAGGCCAGGAATCCAATGCTCTGTTTGTTCATTTGAGGGATAATAAGCATTGCATTGACTGGGATAATGCCTCATCAGTATTACCTTGTAATTTAATTGGCAGTAGGAACATTGTAGAATCTAGTCTCATTAAACATACCAAATCCGTCAACATGAATTTGAGTAATGGTATGTACAAACTGGATAATTTTGTAATTAAGAAGATTTGTAACCAGGTGAGAGGGTTGGGTCAGCTTACTCTCTGACCTGACTACCGACTGCTGCTGTGCTTTTTGAAGACTAGTAGGGTCATTACCTAATACCTTACGCTGGTGGACTGTCTTAACAAGCTGCCTACAATATACAGTAGAAGCTTTGGCTGTAAAAAATAGTTAGGTGAATATTACAAGGAAACAGAGGTACTGTATTATAACTAACACTATGTATCAGACAAACTTCCTCCCTTATACAGTGAGACCTCTGTTAACTAATAACACTAGTATATGGGAAGGAAATTGTGTTATATACAGGGTCCATTACGTGTTAAATCCTCCATCTAACTAACTGCCGTCTGTGCCGAAATTTGAGATGCAAGTGAGCCGACGACTCTACTTTCCGCCAAATTCATTTCATGTGCTTTTAAAAGCTTCCTGGTACGTGATATGTTCAGTTCATTTGTCTGGCAAATACTGTAGGTGGTTTGTTACCTCACCGATATCTAGATGATGAGTGGCGCGCATACAATTATTGATAGCTTCAGATACCCTATTGAGTTAAGTTAGTGTCAGTTTCAGTATTGTGACGTAAAAGCAACTTGTTGATAGTTTAACAAATTGTGAGTGTTGGTAGATCGTGGGAGTATTGCACTATGTCGCCACGCCGCTTCGTGACCAGCACCCGTGCCAGGATTGTCAATAGCTCAGATAGTTCAAGGACGGATAGTGTACGCCCCGATAACAAGACTATTCGCCGTTCACGTAGTTGTAATTCATCACCACCGCGGGTTACTCGTAGACTGCGTGTTGTGACTGCGTCCCCCGTGTAACGGGCACCTGAGGTCGTATCGTCTAGGACCCGTGATGATTTTCTTGCTATCAATGTTCTCCCTGTATCCCCCCAACTTAGCTTGACTGATGCTCTTTCAGGTGCTCACTCGTCCGCACCGCCAATTCGGAAAACCGTACCGGTATTAAATCCAGATATGCTAAGACACTTAAGTATTTTGGAGAAGAACCAGGCTATTGAGACATGGGTAGACATTAGTGCAAGAGGTACCCGGGCTTTATATAAGGGTCGTGAACGTGTGACCGCCGCTCTCTCATTATGTCGTGGGGCTGGTAGTAGTCTCCCAACAGAGGAGCCCTTCACGAGGATCTGTCATTATGACCAATTCGAGACAACTTTCCCCCAAAAAATTCTTGACTAACTATCTGGCGCTGATGCTCGCCGTCACATGTTAGATAATGAGACGCCTGACGTCTTCCCCACACTTCTCCGTTCAGTATTAAACAATGCTAACGTTGCTCCCCAACTTTTACAAGAGGCCTATGCCGCATTCCTTGTACCGTTGTACATATCAGGGTTGCCAGCCTGGTTAGCACCACGTGTGGACCCATCAGGTACGATAAAAACATGTACTGCGAAAGCACAAATTATTTGGGAGTTGGAACGAGCAGATTACGCTTTCCATAGTTTACCCCCTCCACCTCCCGTACCTGTGACAGATATAGCACAATCACGGCCCTACGTAACTGACAGATCAACCTCATTATAACCGGTTGGCTCTCCCGCCCCACACGTACTCAACATTTATTGACACCGGTAGCCAGACCAATGTTCAGTTGAAATTAAGGTAAAATTATCGTTCTGGTCATGTAGTGAATTTTAGGGTTTTAAGTTTTGAAATC
>NW_024738287.1:0-4115 GCF_018991925.1 Homarus americanus
TATGTGTCAGGATGGTAATGCTGTAGTGACACTGGTGGGAGTTGTCACCTATTATTGTGCAATGCCTTCGAGGGGGAGGGGTGGGGAGGTAGAGTGTAAGTTTACACGAGTTCTTTTTTACTGTTTGAGGATGTCGTGTTCAGTTGGTGATCCAAGATGAGTTGTTTACCTTAAGGAGTCATATCAGAGGGGTTGAGAGGTGACAACAAACCGGTTTTTAGAACGTGTCTGTATGTTTGTCAATTTTCATCTATGGATCCTAAAAAAAGTTAGAGCACGACAGCTTAGGTATTTACAAGAATGGTAAATGCGTGATATATCCAGATTCCTTCCTATCGTACATGAAGTTGAGGGAAAGTTCAAGATGGCCTAACTTTTAATTGAAGACCAAAGACTTAATTGTAAACACAGACACACACAGATTCTCCAGGCTGTGTCTTGCCATCACTAAACCCCAACATGACCTGGCAACACTCTAACTCCTGACATCCTCAAATTGAGATTCACCTTGCTAACACCTGACAAGAGGAATACCTACATCTTTCAACTCTCCATACCATAAATTCAGCTTACTGCAGAGCTTAACTGCGCTATAGGTTGATGTCTTTATATTTATAAGGGACCATAAATTCTATATGTAAAAAAGATGAGGTTAATTTGGTGTATATGTTAAGACACTGAATCTGGTTCATCTTTAAGGGAGATACCTGGATAGAATTACTAACACTCTGTATTTTATATCTATATCTTACACTCCGTACTATATATTTCCGAAACAAACTTAAAATTCTAACCAACAATTTATTCAAAACAAAAAATTAAAAATAAATAAAAACAATAAATCAGAGGCTGTCAAATCACTCCTTTGCTACATTAATAGTTGGTTAATCCAATTTTATCCAGCGCAGCGGCTATCTGTGCGTTCATAAATCTGTTTGTCAAGCCTCAGCAGGGCGTCTCACTCCCGCCTCCTGGCCGCGGGAGACTGGGGGAGGCGAGGGGAGGAGGCCGAGGTGACGCCTGAACGAACCATACATGAGAAGACCATTAGCCCTCCCAGGGGTTGCTGGATTCCGGGGAGGAGGAGGCCATGATAGTGACAAATAGGAACCTAACTACTGGGGAACTTTAGAAGCCAATTATATTAATGACAGTGAAAAACTAACGACATTCATAACAAAAAATGCTTACAATAACTAGAAGTTCTTAAGTATTTAATAACTACAGTTTTGTTTATTATGATATATCAAATAGCCTGCCTTCTTTCATCACTCTCCTCGGCTTCTGATTGGCCAAGTTAGAAAAATAAAATTGAAGAATTGCTAGATTGACTAAAAATTTATTTCCACAGAGGATACTGCTACGCACTATCCAATCACAAAAACACAGATTTTATATTGTTATGTAGTCAGAGTTTGACATTTCCAATAAATGAAACAGACTATAGAACTCAGGTATTGGGATACAACTCCGAACCTAACTATCGATAACTTCGAACTCACTCTTATTGACAACTCGTAAACAATTGATTACCGAACCTAACTATTGATATAAGAAACTAACGATATGGATAACTAACTCATCAATATTAACGACTTAGAAACTAATACTAATAATATCTTGAGACCTCCAGCTTTGATATTTAAATGGTTCATGTTTATTGAGGTTATGATAATATGTGTTTTATTTATGTTATAGCAATACTGAGAGAGAGTTACGAAATGTGTTCAAACTTTCTAAATGTTGTAGTATTATCTCTCTCTCTCTCTCTCTCTGATAGTAAAGGTAAAGATATCTATCTGTCTGTCTGTCTGTCTGTCTGTAGATAGATGAGTCAAAAATTATAGTTTGCGAAGGGATTATTTTTTGTTTTCATTATTTGCGCTCGAGGGTGACAAACATAATTCAAAAGTCAATTTAAATCATTTGGGTAAAGATATACTGTACATTCACGTATAAAACTTCCTGTACACGTCTTGAGACTCTGAACTACTGGAATGAGTCTGTGAACTGCTTGTCTACCCCAGAAGGCGCTGTAGTAACTCATATAAGTTTGAAGCAGTTCCGAAGACAGTTGTAAAGAGACGACTGTTCTTGACTAAACTTAGATTAAAAACATTTACCAATGTCTGTGTTTTGGGAGTAATTTTGTGGTTGAGGCAAGACTTGGTTGTTTCTTCACATGTGTCCAATCATCCATCCATCATCCATCCATCCATCATCCATCCATCCATCATCCATCCATCCATCCATCCATCCATCCATCATCCATCCATCCATCCATCATCCATCCATCCATCATCCATCATCCATCCATCCATCATCCATCCATCCATCCATCCATCCATCCACCATCCATCATCCACCCATCCATCATCCATCCATCCATCATCCATCCATCCATCATCCATCCATCCATCATCCATCCATCCATCCATCCATCCATCCATCCATCCATCCATCATCCATCCATCCATCATCCATCCATCATCCATCATCCACCCATCCACCCATCCACCCATCCATCTATCCAATAACAACGTTAACAGATTATTAACCATTGTAGGTGGATTACACAAAACTGATATCAGTAATTAGCACTCTGTCAATACCATCCAGAGTAATGGCCGCCTGCAGATTGTGTTAACACGGCGGGGGTCTGCTGCATCTTGTTGGCACTGTGTGTGATTCACCTGTTGAGTGTGCTGGTGTCCTGCTCTCAACTCTCTACCTTACACCTTCCTTCCTCTTGTACGATCATGTGTGTGTGTGGGGAGGGGGGGGTAGTGCTGACCCAAGTCTTCTAATTGAATTGTCTGGAATTTCTTCTTCTTTCTTCTTCTTTTCTTTTCTTTCTCCTGTCTTCTTTATTCTATCTTTTTTCTCCTTCCGTCCTTCCTTCCTTCCTCTCTCTCTCTCTCTCTCTCTCTCAGTAAAAGCCTCTACAGAAAGGTCACCCTCGGACGTTCACACCTCCCTCCCCAGAACAAAATATTCCTCCATGGGAAAAAAATAAATAATTCAAATTAACATAGTTCGTCTAGAAAAGAAAACATTGATATTTCCTAACCTAATCCATCCTGGGAACGAAATCATTTACTAAACATTTTTAATCGTAGAGTAGTAACCAGTTTTAATTCCGGTTTATCACAGTTCATCCCCTGAGGGAAAAAAGATTTAACTAGCGGCATATGCAATCAACGACACAAAAAATCAATTAGCATATTACTTTCTAGGAATAGAAATTAATGTACTGAGAATTTACAATCATAAGAAAAAAGAAAGTTATGTTTATTTCTTCCTATTAGGTAAAACAAATACATTGATATAGTGTTATATATATATATCTTAAAAAAAATATTCTATCGACGTGAAAATAACTGACTTGGTACAGTATTTTTATCAACATATCCACTGATAAATAATAAATACACTAATATCATCATTATAGGTCACTCACTTCATATAACCTTAGTATTATTCATCACTTATTTAAATAAATCTCTTGGCCTCAAGATTGTTAAAAGCTCGTACGATGATATCTTCCTAACATGATACAGCTTGATATTTGATTGGCCCGTATGATCAGTGATATCTCTAACATATGATATGAGAAGCGACATTTGATTGGCCTGTTCAGTGATATCCTCCTAACATGATATGATAAACGACATTTGATTGGCCTGTTCAGTGATACCCTCAAATATATGATACGAGAAACGACATTTGATTGGCTCACATAACCTAAGACTTAAATATATGTAGAAGCAATGAAATTGAAACCTCCTCCCGATTTATAATAAAAATAAATAAATAACAACTTACGAATATTTGAGGATGTGGCCTGGATAGATGGGTGAGATTAGTGTTAAAACGTGGGTCATGGGTGGGTGGTGTGTGTGGGTGGGTCATTATGAGTACGAGTGGGTGGTGTGTGTGGGTGGGTCATCTAACAGAGGTGGGTGGTATGTGTGGGTGGAATCATCTAACACATGTGGGTGGTGTGTGTGTCAGTGGTGTACCACTGATATTACCGGCACCTGATACACTTGTTTATATTTGTTTTGTATCATGAATGAATATATAATGAGCTGAGAAATTTCATATGAATAGTT
>NW_024738288.1:0-10912 GCF_018991925.1 Homarus americanus
CTGGGGACCCCTGTGATAGTGCAGGGCCTCCCCTACGTGAGGGGCGCAGGAAATTAGGGACAATTTGTTAGGGGAGATCTCCATAAATCTCCAATTCCACCAGTCAACATGCCTTCAATTAAACTCAAAGTGGACCGTACCATCCAACAGTGCACAGACCTCGCTTCACTCATTTTTCAGCTGACTTTGATCTTCCAAATACGTTCCTTCACCAATGACGACATTATTAAAATATTTGTACAGAATGACGAAGACGCCGACCTATTCCACTCCCCAGCATTGAACAAAAAACTAAAAGACAATGGCTTAACGGTCCTCAGCTCACCCGAATATCGCGCAAAATGCACCCTCATATGTAGAAAAATCATCCCCCATATCCTTGACAATCCTAACCTATTGACAGTCCCGACCTCATCTTCCCCACTGCCCCCATCTCCGACCGTACCAACATGCCCCCCCCACCCCCCAGAGAATCCACTGTCTCCCTCCTCCCCTCCACTTCTGCCATGCCTACACCTGACTTATCTCACCATTCTACCATTACCTCACCCCCCAAAGTAATCAGTCCAAAACATACCGGCCCCTCCACCTCGACCTTGCCTACACCCGACTTCTCCCACTTGACTACGTTGAACTCCCGGACCACGAACACCCAAACCAAACCCGATCCTCCCCTAACACCCCAGACTCCCAAGAATAAAATGGCAGCCCTTCCCCCCACACAACTAGTGGTCAAGACCCCTAGACCAAAGAGGAAGAACACCTCCCCCCTGTCTCCCTATACACCTGACAGCAAAAAAATTATTCAATACACTCATCCAACCAAATCAATAATCAAAGTAAACCTATACGGCACTACCCCAAAGGAAACAGAAATCAACCCCGACACGAACCTAGCACACTCCCCTCAACCTCCCGACTCCCCCACACACAGTCACGTAACTGCCCTTCCCTCACTTGCATACACAACACTCATACCACCACCACGCTCACAGTCACTCGACAATTTAGACCTCATCCCTGCACCTCAGAATTTCTATCTTTAAGTACTAAACAGACCAAACACTCCCCTCCCACCTCCCTTGTATTAATATCTTCCCTATAACCACACCCAACAATTTCCCCCCAAATTAAAACCTAGCCTCTCCTTAACCCTCACCCAACGATTCCCACCCAACCTAACCAAATCAACCTAACCTCTCCTCAGCCCACACCCAACGATTCCCACCTAACCTAACTAAGCTTAACCTAACTTAAGACCACCTCCCCCTCACTCCAAACCCCACGCCACCAACTCAAACTCAAGACCACTCAAAAAAAAAACTAACCCACCAACCCGCACTCAACACCCCCAACCAAAAAACCCCAATAATCCCTCTCAAAATAAAACTCTAGAATATACCTGAAATGTTACTAGCAATCCCACACAAAATAAAAAATAACCATTCTACCATTAACTAACCACACCCTATCACTCCTCCCAAAACAAATACCTAACTTACCCATCCCATACTAACTCAAATGACATGTACGTTTCCCTTAGCCAATGAGGTTGGTGAGAGTTCCACAGTGCCTACGCAAGCCCTCTCCCTCAAGAATGTTACCAACACTGTTTTATGGGCACCTCCCTTAGCCAATAAGGTCGGAGAGGTGTACCTAATAAAAACGGTACCAAATTGCAGACGACATTGAACGCCTCTCTTAGCCAATAAGGTCGGGGAGGGGTGCAATGTACCTGTACACAAACCCTCTCCCTCAAGAATGGGGCCAGAACTCACAATACCTGCAAGAAAGAGAGAATGCAATAATTAACCCAACTCTGCCAACCACTAACAAAACCTACAATCCTCCCAAAAGAAAAACTTAACCCACCCAACCTTACTCACAATCCTACAATCCTCCCAAAAGAAAAACTTAACCCACCCAACCTTACTCACAACCCCTCTTAGAAATCAATACCTACAATCCTCCCAAGATAAAAACTTAATATACCCGACCTTTCTAACAAGCCCCTTTGACCCTCCTAATAAAAAAAAAAATAAATAAATAAAAAACATATGACGCAATACAACTATTCATTAGCAACACAAAACATATCATTCCTAAGAAATCCTACCATACCATAAATTAACCCAAGAACCTCCAAAGCCCCCCTTTCCCCCTTTCGCCTCCCTTTTCCTCTCCTCTCCTCCCCCCTCCTCCGGACAACCGAACCATACCTGACCTTATAACATTATCCTAACCCTCCCTCTCTCCCCTTACATTTACATGCAAACACATACACACTCACACAACAACCCCCCTTAAGCAATTTTAATTCACCTTAAATTAACATACAACCGCCACCCCCATCAATCCCCAAACACAAACTCCCCCCCTCCCTCAACCAATCTCCAAACACAACATCCCCCCCCCGCCAGACAAAGCCACCTTACCAAAATCGACCTAACTCAAGACTGAAACCTAACAACCTATATCTCACTCTCATCTCCGTTCACAATTTGACATAGCTCAAATCTGCCTCCTGCCATTACTAAACAACTCTCCTACGATACACTCATCCTTCCTCACTACGAATACTTTGACATTTCAAACTCAAAGATTCTAAACTCTTCCTCCAACTCTCTCCATTTCTCTCTGACATAGCTAAAAGACCCACAACTCTCAGAACCTAATCAAACATACCCAACGTCTGTGACATCCAATTCTTAATAAAATTGACCTAACTCTAGACTGAAACCACTCAACCTATATCTCATTCTCGTCTCCGTTCATAATTTGACAAAAAAGCTCAAATCTGTCTGCCGCTATTACTAAAAACTCTCCTACGATACGCTCATCCTTCCTTACTATGAATACTTTGACATTTCAAGCTCAAAGATTAAAAACCCTTCCTCCAACTCGCTCCGTTCCTCTTTGACATAGCTCAAAGACTTTACCTTCATCTCTCTCCAAACAACCCTACGACTAGCAAAATTTCTATATTTTCACCTTCTCTGTTTGATTTGATCGTGTGCTGCCTGTGCGTCCGTCCACCTGCGTTTCTCGGCTTGCGCCGCCGCCGTGGCGGGGCGGTTCTTCCTACGTTTTACCAACACTGCCTGCTAGGACGACAATCAGAACACCCGCGTTGGCCCTTTGCTTGCCCGGACCTGCTCCCGCCCTCCCTCTGCCTCGTCCTCATTGTTGTTGTTGCACCCTCACGGGCATTTTGCCTACCCCCTCACGCAAGCGGTGTTTAGCCACTGCACCTGTTCTCTCCTTCTAAAATTCACTTCCATCCTATCTTTATTCTTCCTCTGAACCTCCTTCCCCCCTGTCACTAGCATTTTTCTAGTTCTTCTAGGCGAAGCTCCAATCCCTAAACACAAACTCCTCCCATGTAAAGTTCAATCTCCAAACACAACATCCCCCGTCAGACAAAGCCCCTCTTAACACTACAACTCTCAAAAACCAAATCAAACATACCCAACTTCTATAATCAGCCACCTCGACAAAATCGACTTAACTCAAGACTGAAACTTAACCTATATCTCACTCTCATCTCCGTTCACAATTTGACATAGCTCAAATCTGCCTCCTGCTATTACTAAACAACTCTCCTACAATACACTCATCCTTCCTCACTACGAATACTTTGACATTTCAAACTCAAAGATTCTAAACTCTTCCTCCAACTCTCTCCATTTCTCTCTGACATAGCTAAAAGACCCACAACTCTCAGAACCTAATCAAACATACCCAACGTCTGTGACATCCAATTCTTAATAAAATTGACCTAACTCTAGAGTGAAACCACTCAACCTATATCTCATTCTCGTCTCCGTTCATAATTTGACAAAAAAGCTCAAATCTGTCTGCCGCTATTACTAAAAACTCTCCTACGATACGCTCATCCTTCCTTACTATGAATACTTTGACATTTCAAGCTCAAAGATTAAAAAACCCTTCCTCCAACTCGCTCCGTTCCTCTTTGACATAGCTCAAAGACTTTACCTTCATACGACTAGCAAAATTTCTATATTTTCACCTTCTCTGTTTGATTTGATCGTGTGCTGCCTGTGCGTCCGTCCACCTGCGTTTCTCGGCTTGTGCCGCCGCCGTGGCGGGGCGGTTCTTCCTACGTTTTACCAACACTGCCTGCTAGGACGACAATCAGAACACCCGCGTTGGCCCTTTGCTTGCCCGGACCTGCTCCCGCCCTCCCTCTGCCTCGTCCTGATTGTTGTTGTTGCACCCTCACGGGCATTTTGCCTACCCCCTCATGCAAGCGGTGTTTAGCCACTGCACCTGTTCTCTCCTTCTAAAATTCACTTCCATCCTATCTTTATTCTTCCTCTGAACCTCCTTCCCCCCTGTCACTAGCATTTTTCTAGTTCTTCTAGGCGAAGCCACACCAGGACCACCTGTAGTAGCAACCACAACAACATGACTGGACGAGGCAAAGGAGGCAAGGGACTTGGAAAGGGTGGCGCCAAGCGTCATCGTAAGGTGCTTCGTGACAACATCCAGGGTATCACCAAGCCCGCCATTCGTCGTCTAGCTCGGCGTGGAGGTGTTAAACGTATATCCGGCCTCATCTACGAGGAGACCCGCGGCGTCCTCAAGGTGTTTCTGGAGAACGTCATCCGTGACGCCGTCACCTACACCGAGCACGCAAAAAGGAAGACCGTCACCGCCATGGATGTGGTGTATGCCCTGAAACGGCAGGGCCGCACCCTTTATGGTTTTGGTGGTTAATCAACCTGATGGACGGGCGCACACCACCACCACCACCACCACGACAAACAAATATACGGACCTAATTTTAGGTCCACATTTAAATCGCTAAAGAGTTGGTTAGACACTGAGTAAATCGTTGAAAATATATCCAATAACATGATCCTCTCTAATTCTGGACTTGTGGTATGAGTATAGGTTGTGCGTGAACGTGTTGGAACCACTTCCTAATAATTGTCAGTCAGTCAGTCAGTCAACATTCACCTAACCTCCAGGTACCTCACCTAACTTCCTGTAGCGTCACCGAACCTCACGAAATGTAACCCAATGTAGTTTATAATCTATCCTAACATGACATAACATAACCACGCACTATATTACTTCGGTAAGAGTAATGAGTTTTAATACGCAAAGTTGCAGTTATCATTCATTCATACATACATACATACATACATACATACATACATACATACATACATAACATGCTAGTGGCAGGGGGGATTGAAGTGAATTTTAGGAGGATAGAATAGGTGCAGTGGCTAAACAGCGCTTGCGTGAGGGACTTTAAGCAGCAACTCGCCTGGATGCGGCAGGATAGAGTCAGGTCAAGCGTCCGGTGCATGTTGGGTTCCGCCATGGTTTCTCAGTGTTTGGTCGGCTTGATTGTGTGTGTTGTTTTCTTGTTTGGAGGAAATGTCTTGGTATTCTTCTTCTTAGCTTGAAGTTGATTTTCTTCTAACTCTTCTCCTCTTGTTGTTCGTCTTCCTCGTGTCTGCTATCATTCTGTAAAGACTCTATATATGTATGTAGGTATGAGTGAGTAACAGTTGCCGGTTACAGTGATACTTCATATTCGCTGGTGTTGTACTGTATGGCTTCGGTATTTCTTAATATACAAACGGCACAGTTAGGGGATTGAGGTATTTAAAAACCAGCCTACATTACTTATATATAGACATAAATAATGTGGCTTGGACAATAATGACGACTACTCTCTCCTACCTTCCCCAAACAAGGGCTTTTCGAAAGTATACATTGGACACAAATGACTTAGTACATCATACATTGGTGGTTTAACAAAAGCCCTCATTAGAGAAAGGTGAAGGAGCACACAGTGAACATACAGATTGATGTTTGCACGCGTAGATAATGTAAGGTGAGATGTTAAACACCAGACACGTAGTGTAGTAACTCCCTCACAGATGGCGTTATGAGGGGCCTGATGATGTAGCAGTTACCTCACAGATGGTGTTATGAGGAACTTCACATGATGATGCTGTAGCAACACATTCACTACGTGGTGTCGTAGCATCTTGGGGACACCACGTGGTCGACATGACTCACTCATTCAAGTGGGTGAGGTGTGGTCCCAGGCCTCTCTATCGTGGAGTCTCAGGGGAAGTATAACTGGGTACCTGGGACCTCACTGTGTGAAGGTGGTTAGCTAGCTTGGGTAAGACTCAACTGCCGAGTTGTTTTTCACTGAGTTAAGCACTGTTCACCACTATTCATCACTGGTTCCATTCCTTTGCCAAATGAGATAGTACCTTATGGCAAGAACTTGTTGATAGTCCGGTGGGGAGGAGGGTTCAGGGGAGTGAGTTGGTATGGGCCAACATATAAATAATAATAATAATAATAATAATAATATTTAACGGTTTATTGAAAGAGCTTGGCAGCCAGAAGGCTGAAAATATACAGTTACATATTTGGGGAATGGGTTACGAATTACAAATAATATACAAGTAACATGAGTGACACAAATAAGACATATAATAACTAGCTGGGGAAAAGCTCAAACTACAGTTCATTTCAACATAGTGACAGTGCAAGGAGTAGTGTTTACTGGGAGTGAGTACACTGATTTATTACAAGTTATCGATAATTTTTACAATGGTTGGGACTGGGCTGTTCTTATAGCGATCAGTTCGTGCACGTATGGGCTGGGCTGGCTGCGGTTGTGGTGTCGAAGAGCAATTCTCGGACTAGGGATCTCAGGTGGTAGTAGGAGCCGGTGTAGAAGCTTCTTACCAAATTTGCAGATGAGGTCGTGGTGATGGTCAGTGAGAGTCTAAAGGGTCGGTCAGTGTGTTGAGCGCTTCTTGATATGTGGAGTAGGAAGGGTAGAGAATAATCTTGCATGGCCTCTTTTGCACTTTTTCGAGGTGTTTACGTTGTGTGGCATTTAGGGAGGAAGACCAGGTGGAGGAGGCATAGGTGAACTTGGGAAGTATGAATGTTGTGTAAACACTGAGGAGCTCGTGTGCAGGAACACCGAGGGACTTGAGTCGGCGTAGGAGGTGGAGACGGAAACTGGAGGATTTGATAACTTCACTGACGTGTGGTTTCTAATTTAGTTTGTTGTCTATATGTATGTATGTGTGTGTGTGTGTGTGTGTGTGTGTGTGTGTGTGTGTGTGTGTGTGTGTGTGTGTGTATACTACTGTACTTTTTAGATCCTCCTACGCAACCTAACCTATTATAGTTAAGTATAGTAGGCTATACACTATTTTGTTAGTATGTGTTATAAAATGAAATTGCATGTTATTATTATTAATATTATTATTATTAATATTATTATTATTATTATTATTATTAGTAGTAGTAGTATTATTATTATTATTATTGTTATTATTATTACATGCTAATATAATACTAAGTTGCCCGCCAGATTTCCTCAGAGATGGGAGGAGCACATTGGCGGCGGTGTTGTTTATACTCCGCCCGATTACTGATTCCTATTCACCGAGCCAGAGCTGGCGGGCGGCGTGTTATGTGCCACGTTTTGTTTCCCATTGGGCGTACCGCTCAGCTGGGGAGTAGGAGATTTCATAAAAAGAAAGTTTGAGGGGAGAGCACACCTTTTCCTTCACATACAGTTATCTTAGACCATCTACTAGTATAATAGTTTGCACAAAAATACTCTACACTCTTTCTAGGTTATTGTTATGTTGTTTTTTTTTTTTTGACTTCTCATCAGATTGTGCATTCAACTAATATACACTATTAGTGTGTTTATTATTATGTTTTATAGTATTATTTCGTATAATATTGGGTAACACAATTATAGTCACTAGTATAGTATATTATTGGGGGTTTATAGCAGTTTGTGGTCTAATAGTATCATGCTTTATGAGTGGTGTTCTATGTAGTGATGATTAGGCAATAAAATATGCTTTGGGTGTTTATAGCAGTTTTTGTGGTCTACTAGTATCATGCTTTATGGGTGGTGTTCTATGTAGTGATGATTAGGCCATAAAATATGCTTTTGGTTTATTGCTAACAAAATATACTTTGCTCTACCGCTGTCGTGCAAAACATGGTGAAACTTACATACACCGTTAATAAAGTATTCATGGAAGAAGAAGAAGAAGAAGAAGAAGAAGAAGAAGAAGTACGAGGTAGAATTGTGGAGGGAATGAACAGTGAGACAATGTAAAGCCTCCGGGATGGCGGCAGCGTTTCTGTTATTAATATATAATAAGACAATAGGAAAATATGTTGTTGTCTCTACCTGTATTATTACCTTTGCGATAGCATGGTTCAATTTGGGGAGGACAGAGGAAGGAGCAGGAGGTTAGGAAGGGAGAGATAGTGTCTGTGATCCTCGGGTCACCACTCCTCGGATTGTGTCAGTTCAAGTTTAGAAGCTCCAACAACTTTCCCTGAATACGAATTCGCAACCTTTCGATTTACAACAGGTACCTACTTACTGCTACAGTAGGTAGGTGAACAGGGACCAAGGGGGCTAGGAATAGTGTCCAAACAACTTGCTCCTGCCTGCCTGTGTGATGTAGTCGTGGCCAGAATTAGGTTAGGATACAGACACATCTGGCAAGTTAGTCACGCTGTACCCATACCGGAACACTCAGCATGTAAACTTTGTGATACACCTTTAAAGCACTATATTATTGACTGTGACACTGTCAAAGACTTCAGGCCACCTCACTTATTGTATCTTGAACTATGTCATTACTTCATTGAGGACATTACATTCTTGCTGTTTATCCCAAATTGGCTAGCTTGCCCACACTGATTAGTCTACAATTACAATATGACTCCAATGTATGCTGCTGGTAAATGTGTACTGTCAATGAACCAGAGTGAAAATAAGGTCGCCTCCCTTGCTGCTGCTGCTGCTTCTTGCGCCCTTCTAAGTCCCGTTTAAGTCCCCCACCCCAGGCCCCCGCAGTACCCCTTCACATCTACACCATTCAAAAACATTTTCACTCTATTTCCACAATACTATGCTAATTACACGTAAAATAGAGTGTTATCCTGCAAAACGTTGATGTCGTATATTTCTCTCTTTAAGTGATATCCTGTGGCTCCGAAAGGAGCCTGTTTGGTTAGGTTGTCTTGTGTGAACGAACCTTGGGTTCTTATTTCTTCTCTGTCTTCTTTGGGAGGAGCACAGCTTGGATGTTAGGAAGGACACCCCCTTGGGCAATGGTGACTCCAGACAGGAGCTTGTTCAGCTCCTCGTCATTGCGAATGGCAAGCTGAAGATGACGCGGGATAATGCGGGTCTTCTTGTTGTCGCGGGCGGCGTTACCGGCCAGCTCGAGCACTTCTGCTGCCAGGTACTCCATGACGGCTGCAAGGTACACATGTGCACCTGCACCAACACGCTCAGCATAGTTGCCTTTACGCAAGAGACGGTGGATCCTACCCACGGGGAACTGGAGTCCGGCCCTGCTAGAACGGGACTTTGACTTGCCCTTCACCTTGCCTCCCTTGCCGCGTCCTGACATGTTGCTGCTGCTGCTTTTCGTGATAGGAGTTAAATTTCCGCCCGCCACCTTGGTCTTTTATACCAAGCTCAGGATCAGGCCAGGTGGCCGCCTCGCGGACCCAACCAATGTAAGAGAGCCGTAGCTGCAGCCAGTCTGATCCTGAGCGGCCCGCTCGGTATATAAGGAAAAGTTAGTCGGGCCAGTTTTCAATTCTCTCGCTCCGCGCCACGAGTAACTGTGCCGCCATGCCTCCCAAAACTTCCGGAAAGGCTGCCAAGAAGGCTGGAAAGGCCCAGAAGGCCATTGCCAAGGGTGACAAGAAGAAGAAGCGCAGGAGGAAGGAAAGCTACAGCATCTACATCTACAAGGTACTGAAGCAAGTGCACCCCGACACAGGAGGCTCCTCCAAAGCTATGTCCATCATGAACTCTTTCGTGAACGACATCTTCGAGCGCATCGCTGCCGAAGCTTCCCGCCTGGCGCACTACAACAAACGCTCCACCATTACAAGTCGGGAAATCCAGACAGCTGTCCGACTCTTGCTGCCCGGTGAACTGGCCAAGCATGCCGTGTCTGAGGGCACCAAGGCTGTCACCAAGTACACCTCTTCCAAGTAAGAGGTTACTTGTGCACAACAAACACGCCATCCCACTACTACAACTTAATCGGCTCCATCGGAGCCACAGTTACATGTTAAAGAGACAGTTACTGACAGTGATATATTGAGAGGGAAATAAAAAAAAAAAAAAATTATAATAATCTGCATTCTCTATTGGCGTAGAAACCGGACTAAATCGAAACATAATAAATAAATAAATAAATTCTGCGTGGAGTACTTTTACACCCACTGCAAAGTGACATACATGGAGTGTGTTTGGGCTTCATTTCATGTTTGCAGCACGCCTATTTCATGTAAACAATTTATTTTATTTTATTGTATTTTATTGTATTTTCTTTTATTTTATTTATTTATTTACTTACTTATTCTTTATACATTTATTTGTTACTAGCTCTTGTTTGTTGCACCCACCCACCTCCCGAATTGATGACCTACTATACATTCGTGCCTGCACGAATGTTACCAACTTACCGTTAGGCGATTTGGGTAACCGAAATTAACGCTCTCCTACCACCAACCATTTCGATTGTCATGAAAATTATCTTCAGAACAGTTCTTTGGCCCTGAGAAGGGCCGAGTTATAGATGTCTGGTAGGTTTTGTTGTGCTTTTTGTTTTTCCCCAAGGAAGAGGACTTAAGCACGCTCTCCGCGGATGCGCCGGGCCAGCTGGATGTCCTTGGGCATGATGGTAACGCGCTTGGCGTGAATGGCACACAGGTTGGTGTCCTCGAAAAGACCCACCAGGTAAGCCCCAGAGGCTTCCTGCAGAGCCATGACGGCAGACGACTGGAAGCGCAGGTCAGTCTTGAAATCCTGGGCGATCTCACGCACCAGGCG